>NC_083428.1:27748604-28053740 GCF_020745735.1 Hemiscyllium ocellatum | reverse complement strand
TGATAATATTCACTAAACAATTTCCAATCTTTATTCCCATCTCTGCTTACTAGAAAGGAACGAGTTCATCTTTCAGCCTTTGCAACTTATTCCACCATTCAATGAAATCATGGCAGATCTACAGCATAGCAATATCCATATGCCTTGAAGCTAGGAACAGAGGAAAAGGAGTAGGCAATACAGCCTGTTAAAAGCTATGCATCTTTCAAACAGATAAGGTTTATCACTTACCACTATGCTATTATCCTTCCCTATCCCCATATCTTTCAATATAATGAATATCCAGAGCTCTATTGACTTCTAGATTGAATATACTGCAAAATGAGTGAGATTTTGTGGGGTAAAATTGACAACCTTTAGAGTGAAGAAATTCCTTCCCATCTTTAGTCTTAAAGGACCTCTCTCTTATTTTTGAGGCTGTGCCCCTTTGTTGTAAACTGAGCAACAGGGAAAAAACCCTTATTCATATTAAGGCTGTCATACCTTGTAATAATTTATAAATTTCTATGAGATCAGCTCTCATTCTTCGAGATTCTAGAGAGTATAGGCTCAATTTTTTTCAATCCTGCCTCACGTAAGACAATACTGGTGATCGGTCTGGTGAAGCTCCATTGCATGTCCTCTTGTACTTGCTCAATACATCCTTAGAGATTAAAACTGTACACGATACCAGAGGTGCAGTCTCACCAAGGGCTTCTACAATTGCAGTGAGACCTTCACTCCTGTGTTTCATATCTCTTGCACTATAAATGATTATCAATTTCTATTATCATTTCACGTTTCTATTATCTTTTGAATGAAGCCTAACTGCTCTCCTGAGTCATACGGCTCAGATTATAAGGTTACATTCTCTTTGATTAAATCCATACTTGCAGAAATGTACTCTTTCTCTCTCCTATTAAGTTTGCAAAATCTTAAAAGACACGATCAAATATCCCCTTATTCCTTTACACTCTAGAGAATGCAAAGACTAGTTTATTGAATCTCTTGTCACCACCTTAGTTTTCTGGAGACCTGGTAGGATGGCCAGATCACAGCAGCCCTGACATCATCAATCATAGCTTTCTTCACATACAGCAAAACTTGCCATCGTCATTATAAATAAAATTCAATTAGCTATATTTGATTATGTCTTACTACATTTCAATGGTTTGTGTAAATGGACTCTGAAATTTGTTACTTTAATCACCCCTTGAATATTCCATTCTTTAGTGCAATATCAATGACCTGTACTGAAATCCATCTCTAGATTTTACCCACTCACCCATTCTAGAGATTATTTTTCCTGTAATTTTATGCACCTGTCTTAATTTACTGCACCAATCTGTCCATATCTGCAGACTTGGATATATAGATCTTTAATAAATACTGTGAATAATTGAGAGTCTAGCACAGATCATTGAGCACCATGTACTTACTTATAAATTGCCTAGACATATGAATTGTGCAAACACTAGAATTTGCAAACACAAATTATGGCACACAACAAATCATGATAGGAGTGCAGGACAAAAGCAGGCTATAAAAATGGTTACATATTTAGCAGATACACTTCAATGCAGACGTGGTGACGTATTTCATTTGGAACAATTCAGAAAATACACACACCTAAAACAATAGGATCTTACAGAATACAGGGAATATAGATAGGTAATCAATGGCATTGGTAAAAGTAGGTAATGTTAGAAAAAGGCTAGCGTAATCCTTAATCTTGTACCTTACAGGCACTAAATACAAAAGCATGAAGGTCATGTTGAATGTTTACAATATCTTTAGCAAATCATAGTTGGCTACTGCATTTTAGGCCACTCAAATAAGGATATAAAAGAAAGTATTGACTAGGAACAAAGTGATTGGTTTTCATAAAGAAGTTAAGGGCTTTTCGCACCAGATTTGAGGAGGCAGAGAAGTGACCTTTTAGAGGCTTCTAAGATTTTGTGAGGTCAGGTTACCTCTGCTGTTTGACGGCAAATGTAAGTTAATACAGAAATAATTAATAATTTAGAAAACAATATTTCAGATCGGTGAGAACGTGAACTCCTCAGGGTATTATTCACTGCCCCTATTCTGTGCATGCTTTGCAGACCATGGATACCATAGGAACAGGAGTCAGCCATTCAGCCCCTCAACCCTGTTCTACTATTCAATGAGATCATGGCTGATCTGTGACCTAACTCCATATACCTGCTTTGGCCAATTCCCTAATATTTTAGTGTGATAAAAATATATGTATCTCAGACTTAAAGTTAACAACTGACCTAGAGTCAACTGTTGTTTCTGTGTAGAAGTGCTTCCCAATACCTCCTGAACAGTCTGGCTCTAATTCTCAGACTATGCCTTTGGTTCTAGAATCTTCAATCTGTGGAAATGGCTCATCTTTACCTATCCTGTCTTTTCCTGTTAATATCTTCTAAATTCTAGAGAAAACAGGTCCAATTTTTATAATTCCTCCTTATAACTTAACCCCTCAAGTTCAGGTACCATTCCTGTAAACCTAAAGTTTACTCTCTCTAAGGTCAATATATCCTTCCTAAGGTGTGGTACCAAATCTGCTCTCACTACTCTAAGTTGCGTCCAACCAGAATTCTGTGTAATTACAGCATAACTTCTGCATCCTTGTTTTCCTGTAGTTACAAGACCAACATTCCATTAGCTTTGCTGATTATTTTCTGCACCTGTTTGTGTAATTTAAAGATGTATGCACCTGAATTCCTCCAAGACTCTTTCAGCATCCACCGAATTTAACTTCATACCATCTGACATATCCTTTTTAGTCCAAAATGGACAATTTCAAATTTCTTACATTGAAATGCATCCGCCAGTTTTACCCTTTCACCTAATCTATTCCTTTGTTATTTTATGCTATCACCTACATTATCAAAAGTATGGTAAGTCTTGAATTTGAGAAAGCCTCTAATGCCATTCATTGTATAAAACAAAACAGGATTGCAACAAAAATATAACTTTTTTTTGAAGAAAATAGATTCAGGGAAACTCCATTTTATTTAGGTTAGGTTTTATGAATAAATTTAGCATAAACCTGATAAAGGCTGGATTAAGGATGGTTCCAGAGCCGAGGAACTTCAGTTGTGACAAAGGATTGACGGAAGTCAGTACTGGCTTCCTTGGAGAAAAGAAAGATGAGAGGAGATTTCAGAAGTTTTCAAAATCTTGCAGGATCTGAACAAAGTAGATAGGGAGAAACTATTTCCGCTTGTGAAAAGATCAAGAATGAGGGGGAACAGGTATGAGGTAATTGATAAATGAAGCTAAAGTGACATGAGGAAAAACATTTTCATACACCAAATGGTTAAGGTACAGAATGCACTGCCTGAGAGTTTGATAGAAGTGGGTTCAATTGAGGAATTCAAAAAGGAATTAAGACTTATCTAAAAGAATGCGCAGGGTTACAAGAAAAAGGCAGGCAAATGTCAAAGTGAATTGCTTATTTGGAGAGTTGGTGCAGATAGATGAATGGCCACCTTTTACTTCATAAAACCTCTATTTCTGTGAAATCTTCCTGAGTTACAATTGGTTTCCAATGACTCTAGTCTCATCTTTCAAAACCTCGCTTTGATAATTTGTGAATACTGCCAAAGTGTTCAAGAAAAGAGGAAACAAAGCTAATTAAGATAAAGACAACAACACTCCCACACAACCTGTGTAACATAAAGTGTTTTGTTAAATGTTTAATGTAATTCAGAAATACATTTTGATATAGTAATCTTACACAAACTTTTCAACCACATCAGTAATGATTTCCTCTAGGAGCTAAGGCTTTAGCAGAAAGTAACCACTTTCCAGCTCGGTCCTGTTGGGAGGGGGTGGGAGAGGACAGGATGGGTTTTATTCTATTTTTGTTTCAGAACTTTCAACTATTCAGTGTAAAGAAAGCTACTATCAGTCCAAAAAGGACTAACTACAGAGACAGAGAAAACACAAACTGACCTACGCAGATCCAACCCCAAACTACATGGAGCGCTTCTGAAGAAATAAACAGAAAAATAAATTGGAGGTTTTTTGTCTTTTTTTTTGAACAAGGAAACATTACATACTAATTGTTTCTGTGCTAAAATTTAACTATTACATTTCCGCTTCCAAGGCTTGCGAAAGCAAGTAGACAGGTAAAGGGAAAAGCACACTTTAATTTACAGCTCAGTAACCTCCCAGCATCTCCGTGTTCTTCCCCCCCAAATTTACCAACGTTCTTGGTTCCTTCAAGAACAAAAACATTAATGTGTACAAAAAAGCCTGAATTGCAGGATTCTGTGAACACACAAGCATAACTCTTTAAAGAAATTAAAAAAAAACAGCACAACACAAATCCCGGTAATAACATTGGAAAAATGAGAAATGGGCGCTCTTTGCCTAAAAGTCCATTATAAGTCAAAGTCTGTTAATATTACAGCTGCTTTGAGATGCAATCCTGGCAAATTCTCCACTTGTAAGTTGCAAAATCTGACCTCTGTGCACTCATCCGCCAGAGTATAAAATGTGTATATGTGTAGGTGTGCAAGAGAGACAGACACTGGTAACTACAACCCAGAACTTCGTGCACACTGGCTGTACTGAATAGACAAGTCCCATGGGAAAATTGAAGTGCCTTGCTGAGTTATTCTAGAGACAGAGAGCAAGTTTCACTCATCAATATGATGAGACTCTGCATCCCAAACTGAAAATCAGCAGCTTCTCAGTTTAACGGTGTGAAATCCATTAATTCAGACAAAACACAAGAATAGGAAGGCACAGGCCGCCAGTGAGCTGTGCTGGGCCCAGTCTGGAGTTCATCTTCAACACTGCCTAAAAAAAACACTGGTCTGGGGTGTCCACAGAGGTGCCTGCGAGACCCTGGAGCAGAAACCTTGCAAGCGGATTAGTTCCAATGTTGCTATGTGCTTCCTGTAGTCTGTTTGTCATCTGTGTCACATGGGCCTGCATCGACAAGAAAATAAGCATTAGCTGATAAGTTTCCACTGCATTTGTAACAATAAAATTTTTTCCAAAACTTTCCAATTTAATGATTTCATATATTTGAGATAATGATTTAGCAAAATAGGTCATTGGGATGATTTTTTAAAATCTACTTCCTCAATTAAAAAAACGTAAAAAATTGTTTTATTCTCAAGTGAATCAAGCCAAGTCGATCATTTTAGAATGTAGAGCAGCTATTAACTGATAGTCTAGCTTGGCAAACAAAAATAATCAATTATCTGAATCTGGTGCAGAAATAATAATTTGAATAAGAATTGTGACAGGTACAAGGAAACGTGGGACGAATATGTAGAATACTCACAGGCAGTTTTATTTTTTAAATGATTAGTTCAAACAACCGTTGAGAAACAGACTGGGAAGGTTTCAGATACTCAATGATACCTCTAAAAAGTCTAGAATATTTTAATTAGTCAAATAATTTAGAAACAATGGAAGGACAAGAAAGAATAGGGAGGACTTTTCAATGTACAATGTACAATTTCACAATCGTGTAAAGGGCACTCATTATTATAGACGATATCATAGCCAATTTGCATTCAGCAAGTTCATACAAACAGCAATCTGAAAATTGTGAGGTAATTTCATAAAATTATTTTTGGCGGTGGGATAGGATACCAGGAAACACTTCATTGCTTTACTTTAAAATAACCCAGAATTCAGCAAAAAGGCAAAGAGGATCTCTATTTATTATTCCACTTGAAAAATAATACATCCATAATGTAATACTCCATGAGTACTGAAACTGAATGTCAGCCTGGACATGGAGGTCTAAGGAATATGATTTAGACTTGCAGCTTTCTAATTCTCAGGCAAGAATGTTACAGTCAGCCACTATGAAGTGCACACATCTTGTAGTGTTGCAACAAAGGCCTTATTTGGCTCATCAAACCACAAACTCAGTCAGCAGGCTTATGTATCTAATCTTTAGCAAACGTTATACATCTTAATTTCGCGTGGTCTCTTAGCAAACAGCACAGATCTTTCAACACAGAAACAGGTCTTTTGATCCATGAGATCTGCCCTAATGTTTTTCTTCACATGTACCAATATTATTTCCACACTCCTGTTCTATTCCCTTAAGCTTTAATATTACTTTTAAAAAAAGTTACGATCAAAATTGTTGCTTTTAAAAAGAATGCACTCTTCTTAGAGGTGATTTGTTACACAGAATTCCACAGTCTTCTAAACTTCATTTTAACGCGAGTATTTTAAAATTGTGCCTTTTGATCAATATCTCTCCCAGCAACAAGCATAATCCATCATTGAGAATAATTCACAATTTGAATACTTATTAACGCTCAACCTTTATTTCTTCAGTAAATAAAACTTGTCTCGTCAAAAACATAATTTTTCATAGCCCTATATTATTCCAAGTGGAGCTCCTCAGAAAAGTATTCTTTGCTTAACTAGCCTCAAATGGACAGAGTGAGCAATGACTTATGCTCAGTAATCAACCTCATTATCAATCCCTCAAAAACTGTGCCATCCTGCAGCAGGACCTGGAAAACAATGACAGCTGTGCAAACACGTGAGATCAATAACGTGGCTACAAGAGTAGTGGCTGGTTAATCTGCTCATTTCCAGCTAATTCAAGGCTCAAGTCAGGGAGATGATGAAATTATCACATTGTTTGGTGGTGCAATTCCTGCAAAAAAAAAATTGGGAAAAATGGCATGACTTAGTTTAGGACAGTTTGCTTCATCAGTGATCCTGCAATTGGATTCAATTATTACTCTTCACTGCAGAAGATATGTGGTTAGATCATGTATCATCTATACAGCATGAGGTCCAGCAGTTTACTGAGATTATCATGTCAACAGCTTCTCCCACAAACCCAACTAACACTACCTGGATCCAGGAAAAGTCATCAGTATTTATTATCAGCCATCATCATACTTACCACTTGTTGCTGTTGCAGGAACAATAACCTCATCGTCATCATCACTATCTTCCTCATTTGACTGTGTTACCCCTGCCTCTGAGACTATGCATGGAGGTTCTGGCTCCTGCTCACAACGACTTCGCAATGCCAAAATGCGGTGATGTAGTGCTGCATATAGCTGCCCTGCATCCTTTGAACTGGCCTGTGAGGAATTCAAAACAGTCCAAACCTTCAGATTACATAAGCAGCTTTCTTGATTTAAACAATAACATCGGTAACAGAGTCAAGGTTATGACAACAGTACAATGGAGTCAAATAATTTATCTTGATTTGAGAATAATTATACGATTTTTAATCAGTCTCAAGATTATATCAGTGGATCAAACAGATTACTCACTTATAATAGTGGAAGAAGGAACTTCAGTTCCATTCATGTTTGCACTCGAGAGTGTAATTTTACAGGTTTTACAATCAAAGTTGAGACACAGAATACTTTTCATATTGTAGTATTAGCAGGGAGCACTCCCAGGATAAATTTCCTGGATAGGTGCCAAGTATATCCACTACCCAAGCAAACCTTCTGATTTAGCATAGATTAGTACATGTAAATTTCCCTATGGATTACCCAAAAATGTTTCTTGTTCTACGCCTCAAGCAACCACCATTTACAGGACAAAAATTATGATTCCTCTTGCTACAAAACATTCATTTTAATGAGGACCCAATTTACTAACAAATCCGGCATAATCACGAACTGTTAAACCATATCCACTAATCCAATGAAATAAACAAACTGAGCTTTATCATTGCCCCACATTCGTGGCAGTAGTGGAAGCAGTGCCAGAGTTTGGGGGTGGGGGTAAAGAGAGAAAGAGAGGGGAAAGAGAAGAGAGAGAGAGAGAGAGAGAGAAGGTGGGGAGCGGAGAGGGAAGGGAAGGAGAGAACAGTGGGGTTGGGGGGGGAGCAGAGAGAGACAGGGTAACAAGAGGGGGAGCTGGGGGAACACAGAGGGAAGGGGAGGGGAGAGGGAAGGAGGGAGCAGAGGGTGGGGGGAGCAAAGAGAGGGAGGGAGGTTGGGCGGCAACAGAGCTGGGAGAGGGAGGGGGTGACAAAGAGGGGGCAGGGGAGAGAGAGAGAGAGAGAGAGAGAGAGGGGGCAGGGGAGAGAGAGTGAGAGAGAGAGAGAGAGTGAGAGAGAGAGAGAGAGAGAGAGAGAGAGAGAGTGTGAGTGAGTGAGTGAGTGAGTGAGTGAGTGAGTGAGTGAGAGAGAGAGAGAGAGAGAGAGAGAGAGAAGGGGAAAGGGGGAGAGAGAAGGTGGCAGAGAGAAAGTGAGCGAGAGAGGGGGAAGAGAGAGAGTGTAGGCGGGAGAGAGAGGACACGGGGGAGAGAAGACAGGGGAAGAGAGAGGGCTTTGATTTGTCTACTTCAATGCCTTCCTTCCCCTTCTGGTTGTTATTACTTTTCTTGAAGATTTTGAAACATTACAGTGGATTTTTGTGCAGACAACCAGCAGACTAAAAGACTGAAGTTCGAGTTCTTGCAATATATAAAAATGATGCACTACTGACAGACATACCGATATGAGAAAGACTTTGACACCCTGGTCCTCAGCATCCATGGCTGTGATTCGAATGCTCTTCTCACTTGCTTTATCAATTTGCATCTGGGCCCAGAGTTTAGTATTTAGAATTAATCGAAGGCTGCCCTGAGTCCGCATCACTATAACAAAAAGAAAAGCACTGAAAGTATAAAGTTAATGCTGTATTGACCACATATTGTAGAATAGCTCTTGTTATGTAGATATTGAAGCATTTTAAACAACTGAAATAAATACTTTATAATTCACTGGCAAAGATACCTTCGGATCATTACTTTACAAAGTGCTCTTAGCTCGCAACATTACAATTAGGCATTTCATACTCATACGTTCTGTTACAGTAAAGATGCAATGGGTTGATCATTTAGTTGATTATCATCTTCTGCATTCTTTGCATGGAGCTGTACTTCACTCAGTAAGAAATCAAAAACCTGGAAGAGTCAGCCTCCTGTTGAATTTCACATTTCATAGCTGAAGTGTTTTACATAGTCCCCTGAGTTGTACTCATGTTTGCACACTAAAAACCACTTTGCATCAATGTTGAAGCAGCAGTCTAACAAAATCTTTTGAAAGAAATTAAAGCTCCATATTAACTATGGGGCTAAAAAATGAGAATAACTGCCTTTCAAAACAATTATATTTTTTGTGTCATCGTCTACCTCCAATACGGTTCTTCCTTTGCTCAAGTCTTTGTCATCTGTACATACCATAAGAACTAATGTCCAAATATTCACATACGCTGATACTTTGTTTTCTATCAACAGTATTCAACTGCAACGTTTCTTCTTGAACCATACACCTATTTGTTTTTTTACAGCAAGCTGCTTTGTGCAATACCTTAATGAATGCTGTCCAAAAATCCATTTACACTAAAACCATTTATCAACCTAAAATTATTCAAAAAAATCAAATTGCCTTTACCAAATCGATACCAGATGTTGTCAATTACTTATTTCACTTTGAAATCCAGGACCTTGCTCTCCATGAATATTTAGACTTTCTCCACAACTGAAACAGTTCACAATTTCAAAACTAACCATACTAATTTTCCTTGTCAGTGTTATTAGCTGTCTACCCAGTACATCATGATTTCTTCCAAGCTGTTTAAATCTCTGAAGATTAACATCTAACATCAGTTAATAATAATTTATAATCTCATCTTTTTCCTTCAACAATTCACACTCTTGGCCTTTAATGTCATACATTATTTTCTCTTTTGTAGCACCCCTTTTTCCTTCAATCCTTGATGAAATACAAGTTATACACAGGTTTAATATTTTGCACTTTATTAAGAGTCTTATCTCTCTTACACTTCTATCAGAAGTGATCCTACACAGGAAAATACACTCGACACACAGAAAATATTTTCTCCCTGCAGCTAAAGAATTATTGAAGAAAACACAATCATGATAAAAACATGGCTGTCTGAAAGTGGAGCACAAAGTCCATTAACCCAGAAACACATGTAAGCTATGCAGCCTCTCAAAACTGTTCTGACACTCATCTAGATTGTGACTGATTTATATCTCAACTTACATATATTTTGGACAGCAGTAACTTGTATGATCCTAAATAATTCTGTCTCTAATTTTAAAGTTATACCCACCTGTTCAGGATTTCTCCATCAGTGAAAATCAGTGCCTTATCGAATCCCTAAATTGTTTTAAACCCTGAATCTTCTAAACTGAAGGGATTATAAATCAAGTTTGTGTGACTGTCATTGTAATCTAAGCCAATGAACTGTGGTATCATCCCAGTGAGTGTGATGATGAAATGGCTCACTAAGTTCTGATACAGCAAATATCCCAAGTGACAAAAGCAATTCTGGAGTTAAGTGTACAGTCTTCCGCGAGTCTCACCTGTATCGCCAGCAGCTGAGAGTAACTAGAATAGGAGTAAAAGATATATTGCTGAACATCTATTACTTTTATAGTAGCACAAAACAAAAAGAGCATGATCAGTACCAACAATGACAATGTTTTCAAACTGAACTTCAAACATTGTGGTACAATGTGGTTGAAGCTCTATCAAGCAATTGAAAGATGCAGTAACTAATAGAACCATCCTGGAAGAACAAAATGTTTTGTATCCTCAGTATAGTTTTGCACCTAATCCATGGGAAACTTCTCAAAATATTGCTAGACCATAAGAACACAATCTCAGACCCAAACTCAGCTTCCTCACCATGAACACATTCTCAGGTCGTCTCCTGATGGCATGTCAAAAGATTAGCATTTGCATATGCTTTGGTTATAATATAAAAAGCATTCAAAATTTAATCCAAACTAAGCTGCCATTTCTGAGTTTTAATCCAATTTCTATGTTAAGCCTCTTTTCAAGGAAAGTCTGCAGTGCTAGACAATTTCACAGTAACATTGTGTTTTGAATCTGTTTGAGGTGATAATCCATACTATGGTAAACTCATGGCATTGTATGGCTCCAGTATGTCATACCATAAGTTGTCAAGACTGTTTAGCTGAAATTCACTTAATATATTGTTCACGAAGAATACTGCATATCTGCTTGAATTCACTTTACAAGTACCTCGCAGCTGGTTGAAAAAAATATACTTAGGAACTGTGGAAGACCACAAGACTTGTGTGATCTAGGTTACTTCTTTAAAAAGATTGCAGGCCTGATCAAAATTTTATATCCATATTACAAGAAAGAAAAGGTTTCAGAATACAACCCTTTTAAGCTGGATAGCAATTATCTACAACACACTATGCTATTTTTAATGTTTGCAAAACAATAACATCAATTAAGGTAGATTTTAATCCAAATTTGTATGGAGGATACGAAAACAAAAATATTTCAGCAGGTAAGGAAAATGGAGTAATCAAGACCCTTCTCCCCATGCATAGCTTTACAAAGGATACAAATCTATTCTCTCTTGTAGCTGTTACCCGCACAATAAGTTTTCGCAATTATACATATAAATTATTTCCCCAGTCCAACCATAGTATGTTACATAGAATAAAACAATAAGTAATTCTACAATTGTCTTTGAAAATTTTTCTCTGCCTAACACTTCAACAGTTGGGGCTACTGAGGTCAATTGCAGGACTGCTCCAATTGCGTTCAGCGAACTCAAGACTGGATGGGAATCAAACATGTGATTTAGTTTATGTGCATGAATAATGTGCTCTGCATTGGGAAGTACAGGTACAAATTATTTGGTTAGGATGTGCGTGTTTCGGGTTCTTGAAGTACTTACAGAAGAAAAATCAAAACAGAATTCAGGCCATCATTTTTATGAGGTACTGTAATGCTTAGAAAACTAAAATTTCTATTTTTATAGATTATAAGCATTCATTAACAAAAAAACTATTACAAACAGCAAGAGTCACTAAATATCAGTGTTTAACAGAAAGTACAGAAAATGCACTCATACCTAGCCTTGACTGCAAGGCTCCATCATCAGCAGATGCCATATCGTTGAGTCTCAAGAGACCTCTTCCCCTTTCTACCCAGGATTGTGATGTCTTGTCGAACACAAATAACTTGCATTGAATCTGAAATTAATCAAGAATATTCTGAAGCTAAGAAATATTTCCTTCTCATACTTGCTAAGGAATTCTTTGTTTTTAACAGATACAGTAGAATAGCAAGTACGTTCATGGACTAGTGATCTGGAGACAGGAATTCAAATCTCACCAGGAAAGCTGGAGAATTTAAATTCAGTTAATTAAGCAAATCTGTCTAAAACTATCAGACTGTATTGTAGCCTATCTAGTTCATTTATGTTCTTTAGGGAAGGAAATCAGCTGTGCTTACCCAGTCAGGCCTGTAGATAATAGACAATAGGTGCAGGAGTAGGCCATTCAGCCCTTCGAGCCTGCACCGCCATTCAATATGATCATGGCTGATCATTCCTAATCAGTATCCGCTTCCTGCCTTATCTCCATAATCCTTGATTCCACTATCTTTGAGAGCTCTATCCAACTCTTTCTTAAATGAATCCAGAGACTGGCCCTCCACCCACCTCTGGGGCAGAGCATTCCACACAGCAACCACTCTCTGGGTGAAGAAGTTTCTCCTCATCTCTGTCCTAAATGGTCTACCCCGTATTTTTATGCTGTGTCCTCTGGTTCGGCACTCATCCATCAGCAGAAACATGTTTCCTGCCTCCAGAGTGTCCAATCCTTTCATAATCTTATATGTCTCAATCAGATCCCCTCTCAGTCTTCTAAACTCAAGGGTATACAAGCCCAGTCGCTTCAGTCTTTCAGTGTAAGGTAATCCCTCCATTCCAGGAATTGACCTCGTGAACCTACGCTGCACTCCCTCAAAAGCCAGAATGTCTTTCCTCAAATTTGGAGACCAGAACTACACGCAGTACTGCAGGTGTGGTCTCACCAGGGCCCTGTACAGCTGCAGAAGCACCTCTTTGTTTCTATACTCAATTCCACTTGTTATGAAGGCCAGCATGCTATTAGCCTTCTTCACTACCTGCTGTACCTGCATGCTTGCCTTCATTGACTAATGTACAAGAACACCCAGATCTCTCTGTACTGCCCCTTTACCTAAATTAATTCCATTGAGGTAGTAATCTGCCTTCCTGTTCTTGCCACCAAAACCAAAGTGGATAACCATACATTTATCATCTGCCATGCATCTGCCCACTCACCTAACTTGTCCAGGTCACCCTGTAATCTCCTAACATCCTCATCACATTTCACCCTGCCACCCAGCTTTGTATCATCAGCAAATGTGCTAATGTTATTGCTGATACCATCTTCTATGTCAGTAACATATATTGTAAAAAGCTGTGGTCCCAGCACGGATCCCTGCGGTACCCCACTGGTCACTGCCTGCCATTCTGAAATGGAGCCGTTTATCACTACCCTTTGTTTCCTATCAGCCAACCAATTTTCAATCCAATCTCGTACTTTGCCCCCAATACCATGTGCCCTAAGTTTACTCACTAACCTCCTATGTGGGACTTTATCAAAAGCTTTCTGAAAGTCCAGGTACACTACATCTACTGGATCTCCCTCGTCCATCTTCAGAGTTACACCCTCAAAAAATTCAAGAAGATTAGTCAAGCATGATTTCCCCTTCATAAATCCATGCTGACTCTGTCCTACTTAAAAAAGCTTTTACTATCCTTTATATTATTGGCCAGTTTACCTTTGTACCTCATTTTCCTCTGCGTATTTCCTGCTTAGTAATCCTCTGTTGTTTTTTAAAAGCTTCCCAGTCCTCTGTTTTCCCACTTATCTTTGCTATGTTATACTTTTTCTCTTTTAACTTTATATGTTTCTTAACTTCCCTCGTCAGCCACAGCCGCCCATGCCTCCTCCAGGGATCTTTCTTCCTTTTAGGAATGAACTGATCCTGCAACTTCTGCATTATACACAGAAATATCTGCCATTGTTCCTCCACAGTCATCCCTGCTAAGGTATTGCACCATTGAACTTTGGCCAGGTCCCCCCTCATAGCTCCATAGTTCCCTTTATTCAACAGAATACTGTCACTTCCGACTGTACCCTCTCCTTCTCAAATTGCAGATTGAAGCTTAATGTATTATGGTCACTACTTCCCAATGGCTCCTTCAGTTTGAGGTCTCTGACCAATTCTGGATCGTTACACAATACTAGATCCAGAATTGCCTTCTCCCTGGTCGGCTCCAGCACCAGCTGCTCTAAGAATCCATCTCTGAAGCACTCCACAAAGTCTCTTTCTTGAGGTCCAATACCATCCTGATTCTCCCAGTCTACCTGCATGTTAAAATCCCCCACAACAACTGTAGTAACATCTTTACCACAGGCCAATTTCAGCTCCTGATTCAACTTACATCCGACATCCAGACTACTGTTTGGGGGCCTGTAGATGACTCCCAAGAGGGTCTTTTTACCCTTAGTACTTCGCAGCTCTATCCACACTGACTACATCCCCTGACTCTAGGTCCCCCCCCGCACAAGGGACTGAATATCCTCCCTTACCAACAAGGCCACCCCATCCCCTCTGCCCGTCAGTCTGTCCTTATGATAGCACGTGTAGCCTTGAATATTCATTTCCCAGGCCCTGTCCACTTGAAGCCACGTCTCAGTTATCTCCACAATATCGTATCTGCCAATTTCCAAAAGAGCCTCAAGCTCATCCATCTTATGTCTAATGCTTCGTACGTTCATATACAGTATTTTTAATTTGTTACTGCTCTCACCCTTCCCATCAACCCCTATTTCACTCAACCTTACAGCATGATCCCTTTCCGAGTTTTCTGCCTCATTGATACAGTTGTCTTTCTTGACTTCTCTTGTTCTAACTTTTCCTTCAATTTCCTCTTTATACATCCAGTTTGTCCCCTCCCCCCCGCTACTTAGTTTAAATGTAGCAGTGTTGTAGTAGAAAACCTGCCTGTATGCAATTGCTGGCCTGCAACAAAATGGTTAATTCTTAATGATCCTCACAAATGGCGACACCAAGCTGGGTTCCGAGAAGGTAACAACTCCCCCAAGCATTAGTTTCTTACTTATAAGTAGTTTACATTTTTATAGCCAATGAAGCTGTGAGCAACCTGCTGATAAGTTCCAAACTGTTGCCTAACAAAACGCATGCACCTTCAAGGGAACACTGTTAGCAAGCCATTCAATTTAGGTCAAAGGCAATTAGGAACTTGCAATAAATGTTGGCTGGCCTTAGCAGTGATGCCTATATCCCATAATAAAAACAAAATAAATGCTATTAGGGAAAAAATTTCAAATCCAATGAAATAACTGGAAATTATTAACCAATCCAAAAGCAACCTTTCACCAAACTGCCAGTCATTACAAAATCTGCTTATTTCTAACTTGAAATAATGAGTTAGTCATAAAGTCAGGACAGAAACAGACATGTCATTCCAACAAGTCCATGCCGAACATAATTCCAAACCAACCAGTCTCACCTGCCTGCTACTGACCCATATCCCTCCAAACCTTTCCTACTCAAGGACTTATTTAAGTGTCTTTAAACCCTGTAACTGTGCCAACATCTACCACTTCCTCAGGAATTGCATTCCACAGGCAAGCCATCCTGTGTAAAAAATGTACCCGTGTGCTTAAACCTCTCTCCTCCTACCTTAAAAATATGCTCCCTAGTCTTGAAATCCCCAACCTAAGGAAAAGACAACTAGCACTAACCCAATCCATACCATGATTTTATAGAACTCTATGCTCTTTCCACTGGTTCTTCTAAAGCTTCCTCATATTGAAGGCTCCTGTAAAGTGCCTGCCCATCACCTGGGCCTGCGCACTATGGAATCTAGCTGATATCAGAATCATTTCTGAAGCATTTTGATCAGTAACAAACATGTTTTCCCAACACAAAAGCACAATGAGTTGGAGTATACACCACAAACCTGATGTCACCACAGCAAAGTAGAAGGCATATGAAAGAGGCATGCAGAAAAACCTGATTCTGATAGTGTCACTCAGTTTTTGGATGTGTATCCACTTTTATATACATATGCTTATGGTCAACCAAAAGGACAGAGTGGGGTTAAGATATATAGTCTCCTTTTAAGTTGTTGACACTATACAATATCCAAATTAATGTCATACATCTTCCCACAATCAATTGTTTTTGTAGCCTCATTTTAGTTGTATGTCTCACTGAGAGGAGGCAACAGTAGGCAGATAGATTGATGGAACAAGAAAAGTGCATTAATACCTTTAAGTCAGATGGGCAAGTATGGAAGTAGCTTTGAATATGGAACTGAATCTACATTCAAAGGGAGATTATATCAAATGTGGTTATCCAACACTATTCCTCACTCTTTCAGTCTCTTATAGTGTATTAAAAGTGTTACACAGACCTAGTGATAAACGTAGAAGTGCTATGTATACATTTCGTATGTTGATTCCAATGTCAAAATGGTCACTCTGAACTATTAGGCTTATAAGTTACATTTACATGTAATCAATATGTGCACTTTAAAACACACCAAGTGGTGATGTAAATGTAGGGAAGGCAAAAGCACGACTAGAACTTCTGGATATCTCAAGAGAGAACTGAGAATTATTGTCAATTTGACTACTTGTAAAATATAAAACAATCACTATATTTAAAGATTTACAGTTCATACAATTTGACACTAATTCTCCTTCTCCATCTGTTTCTTTTGATGGTTCCTACAGCACCAATCTAAAAGACTTATTCACCTGTATCCTTCATCTGCCATAAATAATTTTGGATGGGATATTCAATGATCAGTTTGATATACTTTCCCTTTGTCTCTCACACACATTTTATGAAAAGATGACCAGTGCATATAAAAACCTATTTGCCTACTTCAGGATGATTCCAGCTGTCTTGGGTTCTAAAAGATTCATTAGTTTAAAAACTCACTGAATTCAGCAAAGGTTATGGGGATTTCTCCAATTATTGACATTATAAAGTGATTTAACAAGTACTACAAGATTCACTAGCACTGAGTATTGATTCTAAAGAGGGTAATTTTAGTTGGATGAATGTATCCTGGCTCCTACCGGTCTCTCTGAATGGAACCTATCAACAGAGAACCATTGTATATAAATGGGCATTCTTAGCAAATAGCTGTCGAGCTCTTCGTGTGAACAGAGCTGGTTCAAATAGCTCATGGACTGCCTTTTGCCTGCTCATAATCTGAAGACGTGTGCAGGGAACATGAGTACACACAGAACATCCGGCCCATTTTGCTTGCGACCAGCCACACTTCAATAAATCAGGAAATGGTCACCTGACAGAAAGCCCACTTAAATCGTTAACCATACATTCTGAAGACTGTACCACCAAACTGTGCTAACTTTTAGAGTTTCACTACAGATTAGTCATCCTGTTCAAACATTTAAGTGTGTATCACACCAAAGTTTGTGCGAAGATTTGTAGCTCGGGTGCTCGTTGTTGTGGTTCTGTTCGCCGAGCTGGAAGTTCAGATGTGGCTGGGCTCCACACAATTCAGTCACTGTTCCACAGAGAAAATCAAACTATTCTATCAAGCAAAACATTGTTGTTAACCAATTGCAAAAGGGATGATCACCTTATTGGGATTGCATTCTGGATCCTCTAATAGTCAGAGGGATATTGAGAAACAAATTTGTAAGGAGATCTCAGCTATCTGTAAGAATAATAGAGTGGTTGTGGTAGGGGATTTTAACTTTCCAAACATAGACTGAGACTGCCATAGTGTTTAAGGGTTTAGATGGAGAGGAATTTGTTAAGTGTGTAGAAGAAAATTTTCTGAGTCAGTATGTGGATGTACCTACTACAGAAGGTGGAAAACTTGACCTACTCTTGGGAAATAAGGCAGGGCAGGTGACTGAGGTGTCAATGGAGGATTAAATTGGGGCCAGTGACCATAATTCTATTAGATTTAAAATAGTGATGGAAAAGAATTGATGTTCTAAATTGGAGAAAGGCCAATTATGACGGTATTAGGCAAGAACATTCAAAAGCTGATTGGGGGCAGATGTTCGCAGGTAAAGGGATTGCTGGAAAATGGGAATCCTTCAGAAATGAGATAACAAGAATCCAGAGAAAGTGTATTTCTGTTAGGGTGAAAGGAAAGGCTAGTAGGTATAGGGAATGCGTTGAGGTTTTGGTTAAGAAAAAGAAGGAAGCATATGTCAGGTATAGACAGGATAGATCAAGAGTATAAAGAAAGTAGGAGTATACTTACGAGGGAAATCAGGAGGGCAAAAAGGGGACATGAGATCGCTTTGGCAAACAGAATTAAGGAGAATCCAAAGGTTTTTACAAATACATTAAGAACAAAAGGGTAACTAGGGAGAAAACAGGGCCCCTCAAAGATTAGCAAAGCGGCCTTTGTGTGAAGCCACAGGAGATAGGGAAGTTACTAAACGAGTATTTTGCATCAATGTTTACTGTGAAAAAGGACATGGAAGATATCGAATGTAGGGAAATAGATGGTGACATCTTGAAAAATGTCCATAGAGGAAAAAGTGTTGGATGTCTTGAAATGCATAAAAGTGGATAAATCCCCAGGACCTGATCAGGTGTACCTTGGAACTCTATGGGAAGCTAGGGAAGTGATTACTGGGCCTCTTGCTGAGATATTTGTATCATCGATAGTCACAGGTGAGGTGCCGGAAGACTGGAGGTTGGCTAAAATGGTGCCACTGTTTAAGAAAGGTGATAAGGACAAGCCAGGGAAGTATAGACCAGTGAGCCAGACGTCGGTGGTGGACAAGTTGTTGGAGAGAATCCTGAGGGACAGGATGTACATGTATTTGGAAAGGCAAGGACTGATTAGGGATAGTCAACATGGCTTTGTGCGTGGGAAATCATGTCTCACAAACTTGATTGAGTTTTTTGAAGAAGGCCAGAGCAGTAGATGTGATCTATATGGACTTCAGTAAGGCGTTCGACAATGTTCCCCGTGGGATTCTGGTGAACAAGTTTAGATCTCATGGAACACAACGAGAACTATCCATTTGGATACTGAACTGGCTCAAAGGTGGTGGTAGAAGGCTGTTTTTCAGACTGGAGGCCTGTGACCAGTGGAGTGCCACAAGGATTGATGCTGGGTCCACTACTTTTCATCATTTATATAAATGATTTGGATGCGAGCGTAAGTAGGTACAGTTAGTAAGTTTGCAGATTACACCAAAATTGGAGATGTAGTGGAAGTGAAGAAGGTTACCCAGATTACAACAGGACCTTGATTAGATGGGACAATGGGCTGAGAAGTGGCAAATGGAGTTTAATTCAGACAAATGTGAGGTGCTGCATTTTGGGAAAGAAATCTTAGCAGAACTTATAAACTTAATGGTAAGGTCCTGGGGAATGCTGCTGAACAAAGAGACCTTGGAGTGCAGGTTCATAGCTCCTTGAAAGTGGAATCACAGGTAGAAAGGATAGTGAAGGTGGTGTTTGGTATGCTTCCCTTTATTGGTCAGAGTATTGAGTACAGGAGTTGGGAGGTCATGTTGCAGCCGTACAGGGCATATTTTAGGCCACTGTTGGAATCTTGCGTGCAATTCTGGTCTCCTTCCTATCGGAAAGATGTTGGGTAACTTGAAAGGGTTCAGAAAAGATTTACAGGGATTTGCCTGAGTTAGAGGATTTGAGCTATAGGGAGAGGTTGACTAGGCTAGGGCCATTTTCCCTGGAGGGTTGGAGGCTGAGGGGTGACCTTATAGAGGTTTATAAAATCATGAGGGGCATGGATAGGATAAATAGACAAAGTCTTTTCCCTGGGGTGGGGGAGTCCAGAACTAGAGGGCATAAGTTTAGGGTGAGAGGGAAAGATATAAAAGGGACAACGTTTTCATGCAGAGGGTAGTATGTGTATGGAATGAGCTGCCAAAGGAAGTAATGGAGGCTAGTACAATTGCAACATTTAAAAGGCATCTGGATTGGTATATGAATAGGAAGGGTTTGGTGGGATATAGGCCCGGTGCTGGCAGGTGGGACTAGATTGGGTTGGGATAACTGGTCGGCATGGACAAATTAAACCAAAGGTTCTGTTTCTGTGTTGTACATCTCAGTGATTCTATTTAATGACTGTCTCAAGACTTCACATTGATATCAACAGAACCAGATAACTCATTATTTCTAATGAAAGGTAAGGTCCAAGTGCATCAAAAGCCTTTTATCCTACACCATACAGATGACTGGTGCTCTCAAGATAAACATGTAACACTAAATAATGTCAGCAAAACATTTAGGAATGATTATCCAAATTCGCAAGTGTACCAATGGAAAACTCAAGCCTGAACCTACAAGACGCATGATCTGGACTTGAATATTTAAAGAAGAAAGATGATCATCCTAACGCACTGATTACGTCAATAAAATAAAAATGGATAAAATTTGAAAACTCAAGATTTACAACACTGACCATATAGATCTCTAAAACTCAGTGGAAATTTGAAGAGATCTCCTAGAGTTTCAGAAAAAAAACTTTACCAAGGACTACAGGGCAATATTACGACATGTTGCAACTTCTTAGTGAAGCCAAAGAATGGACTGGTACGGATGACAAAATAATGGAACAAAAATTCAGACGTGTTACCAGGGATGGTTGGTAAGTAGTAGATACTTGAGATTAACATTAATCTTACATGGAATCAAACTCTTAAAAGAAAACATTTTAAACACTAAACAAAATATGAAGGGAAATGGAATTGAGGAAGGTGATTGGGGTTAAAATAGTCAGACCTGCCTTGGCCAACAAAATTGCAAATGAGAGTCAATGAGCTATTTGAACTATTTCTGTTCACTTGAAGACCTAGACAGCCATTTGCCACTTTGATACTTCTCAGAAGTAATCTTGGAAATAGATTTCTAGGACAGCTACAAAGAGAGAGATTAATTAAAAAAAAACAAATAAAATGTAATCGAGACAATTGAGTAGAATGGACAGCACTAATCAAGAATTAGTCAAATTAAATGCAAATAATAGGTTTTCTGGAGTTTTAAATCACATACCTGCAGGACATTACTCTCAGCTTCTTCACCAGTGATAACTTCCACCTTTTCCAACAAACATTTCTTGGCTGTTGCTTTGGTGTAAGCAGCTGCTGATTCCTCTAGTGATTCAGTCACATTGTTTGCTAGAATTAAACAAAGATAATTACTCCTTGCATATATTTGAGGTTTCACTGGACCCCATAATGCTCCAAACCAATTCAGTTTTCAAATGCCATAAATTTCAAATTTTGTTCTATAAATAAATGCAGCAATGATCTGTGCTCACACCACTCCATAAAACAAATTAAAATCCTACAATGTTAGCATATAAAATATACTGTATTAAAGGTCTGGAAACTAAAACTAAACACTGTAAATGTTGAGGAACTGAAATGAAAACAAAATGCTGGAAATATTCAGGAGGTCAGAGAGCAGCTTGAAGTTAAAAGTAGAATTGATATTTCAGGTCAATAATAACTTGTGTTTTGATTAATATTATCAACTTAAAATATTTTCTTCTCTTCACAAGCCTTGCCTGCACTGCTGAGTATTTGCAGTAGTTTCTGTTTTTATGAAATACGAATAATATCCCATACCTAACCAGTCAGTAGCTTTCTCAGATGTAGCTTCCGGTAATGGTTCAGGAAGAGATCCTGATGGAACAGGTACATTTTCTCCAAATAGCTGCTCTTTGTTGCTTTCAATGCTCACATCACCTGCTCGTGGTAAGCTCTGTAAATATAATGAATAATTCTAGGTACATTACTGATCATCTCTTCGCAATATTACAATCTTAAAAATCACAACACCACGTTATAGTCCAACAGGTTTAATTGGAAGGCACAGTAGCTTTCGGAGCGCCACTCCTTCAACCACCTGATGAAGGAGCGGCGCTCCGAAAGCTAGTGTGCCTTCCAATTAAACCTGTTGGACTATAACCTGTGTTGTGTGATTTTTAACTTTGTACACCCCATTCCAATACCAGCATCTCCAAACCATATTACAATCTATTTTCAAATACAGCAAATGATTACAACCTGTCAGCCACCAATTAATGTCCATACCATGTTAAGCTACTAAAATCTTCAAACTATTCAACAGATCTACTCCAAATATGTCAACTTATATATGTTAGTGACTGTCTTCTACTTGACACTTGCCATCATGCAATAATCGATACAAAGTGAAGAGGATATACGAATTAAAATGTTTAATTTGCTGTACTCACCAATACCCGCTCACTCATGTTCTCCCCAAACACAAACTTGGCACTTCGTGCATTACTATCTGCATTTTCTCCAGAGTCCAACAGACTGTAGTTGACAAATAAAAATAAATAAATATATAATTTCCAACAAATTGGGCAGAAATATATCAGGTGCAATCAGCATGGTTAAGTGCAAAGAACTACACATTTGAAGAATTGCAGAGGGAAGAGCAGATACATTTAATTAATGGTGTCAAACTCTTTCTAGAAGAGTTAGGAAGTGTATTAGATTGGGAATCAGGCTCAGTATTTAATGGAAGAACATACAAATTAAAAGGAGTAAACCTTCAGGCCTTTGAACCTGCTGCAGTTGATCTGATTGTGGTCTCAACTCTACATATCTACTACTCAGTTAACCTTTAAATCCCTTGTTTAACAAGCCTTGAAAATATTCAAGGCACTACTTTCATCATTATTTGGGGAAAAAAGTTCCAAAAAACATGAACTTTGAGGGAAAAGAAATCCTCATTTCAATCAAAATAGAGGACCCCTTATTTTTAAACAGTATCCCGCATGTCCAGTAATCAATGAAGTAAAGAGAATGGTGAATTAATCAGGTCGATGTCATTTACAATACTCTGCTATGGCTACACCATGTTCTGGTTATGATACATCTTAACTCAGTCTTTGTTCACACTGCTGACAAAGATGAACTTCTAGAGCCTGAAATTTCCCAAGGAGAGGCTGGAAAGAATTAGACACTGACTCTTCTCAGGCTAAGCATATAGGAACACAAGATAGCATGAGAAATGAATCAAGTGACTTTCAAGCAAAAGTTGAAGATAAATTATAACCACAGGAAAAAGGACATAGACAAAAATCAGTAAAGGACCACATCAGACTGATACCAGAAAGCACTTCTTCATGCAATCAGGTACTTACAATAATTATCTGGGTAGTGCAGTATGAAAAACTCAATGCACAAGAGACATTGTAGTAGTGCAGATGAGAAATTATGCATTTCTATGAAAGATCAGGCTGGATATTCATCTTCATCTGTACATACTTTTCAGATCATTATGATTAATTGAATTTGACATCATTTATTCAAGGGTCAGAATATATAAAGTTAAGCATGAAAAATTTTAGTGGTTGTTAAATGCTGTCTTGCTCATTGTTATTAGAAGTCCCTAACTAGTGGCCAATTAAAAAGAAATAAGATAAATATAACAGGGTTCTTTTGCATCTCCATGTTAGAAACAACTTTGGTATGAACATTCATATGTGCACCCCAAACTTATTGAGCAAACAATAGCACTGATGTTTCCTTTTCATTCTTTGAATTAATCAGTATTTACTGTGGAAAAGGATATGGAAGATATAGACTGTAGGGAAATAGATGGTGACATCTTGCAAAACGTCCATGTGACAGAGGAGGAAGTGCTGGATGGCTTGAAACGAGTAAAGGTGGATAAATCCCCAGGACCTAATCAGATGCACCCAAGAACTCTGGGAAGCTAGGGAAGTGATTGCTGGGCCTCTTGCCGAGATGTTTGTATCATTGATAGTCACAGGTGAGGTGACGGAAGACTGGAGGTTGGCAAACGTGGTGCCACTGTTTAAAAAGGGTGTTAAGGACAAGCCAGGGTAGTACAGACAAGTGAGCCTGACGTCAGTGGTGTGCAAGTTGTTGGAGGGAATCCTGAGAGAGACGATGTACATGTATTTGGAAAGGCAAGGACTGATTAGGGATAGTCAACTTGGCTTTGTGCGTGGGAAATCATGTCTCACAAACTTGATTGAGTTTTTGAAGAAGTAACAAAGTGGATTGATGAGGGCAGAGCAGTAGATGTGATCTATATGGACTTCAGTAAGGCATTCGACAAGGTTCCCAATGGGGGACTGATTAGCAAGGTTAGATCTCATGGAATACAGGAAGAACTAGCCATTTGGATACAGAACTGGCTCAAAAGGTGGTGATAGTGGAGGGTTGTTTTTCAGACTGGAGGCCTGTGACCAGTGGAGTGCCACAAGGATCGGTGCTGGGTCCTCTACTTTTCATCATTTACATAAATGATTTGGATGCAAGCATAAGAGGTACAGTTAGTAAGTTTGCAGATGACACCAAAATTGAAGGTACAGTGGACAGTGAAGAGGCTTACCTCAGATAACAACAGGATCTTGACCAGATGGGCCAATAGGCTGAGAAATGGCAGATGGAGTTTAATTCAGATAAATGCGAGGTGCTGAATTTTGGGAAAGCAAATCTTAGAAGGACTTATACACTTAATGGTAACGTCCTAGGGAGTGTTGCTGAACAAACAGATCTTGGAGTGCAGGTTCATAGCTCCTTGAAAGTGGAATCGCAGGTAGATAGGATAGTGAAGAAGGCGTTTGCTTTGTTTTCCTTTATTGGTCAGAGATTTGAGTACAGGAATTGGGAGGTCATGTTGCAGCCGTACAGGACACTGTTTAGGCCACTGTTGGAATCTTGCGTGCAGTTCTGGTCTCCTTCCTATCAGAAAGATGTTGGGTAACTTGAAAGGGTTCAGAAAAGATTTACAAGGATGTTGCCAGGGTTGGAGGAATTGAGCTATAGGGAGAGGTTGACTAGGCTAGGGCCATTTTCCCAGGAGTGTCGGTGGCTGAGAGGCAACCTTATAGAGGTTTACAAAATTATGAGGGGCATGGATGGAGTAAATAGGCACAGTCTTTTCCCTGGGGTCGGGGAGTCCAGAACTAGAGGGCATAGGTTTAGGGTGAGAGGGGAAAGATATAAAAGAGACCTAAGGGGCAACCTTTTCACACAGAGGATGGTACATGTATGGAATGAGCTGCCAGAGGAAGTGGTGGAGGCTGGTACAATTGCAACATTTAAGAGGCATTTGGATGGGTATATGAATAGGAAGGGTTTGGAGGGATATGGGCCAGGTGCTGGCAGGTGGGACTAGATTGGGTTGGGATATCTGGTCAGCATGGACGGGTTGGACTGAAGGGTCTGTTTCTATGCTGTACATCTCTATGACTATGACTAAGTTTACTCTCATAATAAGGTTGATACTTGGATTTTGGTAACATCACTGACAGGTAAGAGCTTTCGACAATAAAAGAAAACTTATCGCCCCAAAGACAGCCTGACCAAGATGAGAATCTGGCAATCTTAATTTTCAGATACTGATATCAAGAACGTCAACAGACTTGAGAAAGACTAAAATCGGTGATAAAAGGAGTTAACTATTACTCAATTTGAGAAACCCTGCAAAACTAAATCTTTATCACTTAAGGTAAGTTTGAAGTGCATGGACAAAGACAATATTCTTTACAAATGCCCTTAAAGAACATCCAATCCTCATTTCTAACATAACTAACAACATGTTATCAGTTGTCCCTGGCAGTCCTGGAGTTGGAAGTTACAGGTTTTACTGATTCTATATGAATAATTAAATTTAGCCACCTACTTTGCCGTGTTTTGTTTGATGTACTGGAGGAAGTAGTTGGTTGCTGGCAATGTTTCTCCATCCGCAGAACTTTGCTTCAGAGGACATGTAAAATCACTGCCCTCCATCATCTGCAACATATCACGTAACAGATATGCACAAACTAGAATATGGGTCATCTCTGTTACAAATTCCCAACACCATCAGCTGGTCTTGCCAGTCTCTCGACACTCTCTGGTTTTTACTGAGTGTTAGATAGAAAAACAGTCAAGGTGGATTTTACTTTCTAAATATTTAAGTTATCAAGCTTCAGAACAAACAAAGTAAAACTGAAAACTAACTTTGCTGTAATAGGAGTGAGAATTTTTTTTTGACTATTTGCATTTTTCTGATCTGTTGGTGACGTGCAGTGGTAGGAAGGTATATGGGATGTGCAGAGGTCCACAACAATTGATTCACAAGCTTCTGCTTATAGTTTTGTGGCAGCTTGAGGGAGTGGAACTGTTTGAAAAAAAAAAATCATCAATTAAAGAAAGCTCAGTTACAAAGTTACCCCAGGGAAGAACTATTATGACAGCAGTTCAAGAGGAGTGGGAGTTGCGGCATCTTGGATGAGAAAAACAACAGTATACGGCAATATGGACCAACATCACCAAGGCTATTTTGGGGTGGTTGGGGAAATTGAAGAAGTGTTGTACAGCATATAAGCTGTGAAGAAGGGAAAGCTCTGGTGTATGTTGGCTTTGGGGCTCTGGGGAGAAAATGTATTTGAGGAAAGGATGAAATGGCTTGGAATGGGGATAGGGTAGAAGGAATAGAAGAGAGGAGTGGTACAGAAGATTGTGATGATTTAGGATCATGGGAGAGCAAAGGAAGGAATGAGAAATGGCAATGAGGGGCTGGATGGGAAAGCTGGAATAGTAAAGCATCAATTAGCATTGGCAGATTGGGAGGGAGAGGATGGCATCAGATGGCCAGTAGTGAAAGAATAGAATGAGGGTGGCATTGTAGGATTGGTGAAAGGAGGGAAAGGGCTGGCATGATGGTTAAATGTACAAATTTTGATTATGAATATTTTGTAGGACTCTGCTAGCATTCCAAGAAACATCTTTTACATAACAAAAGAACTTTCAGGAACAGAAAATCTCACCAAACCTAATTTTAGTTTGATATCAATCCCATTTTTTCCAATATTGCTCCCTTCAAGAAACTATCCCATATGAATTGTCAAAGGGATGAGAGAAGGATGAAGCATAAATCCCAGCACAGGAATTTGGTAAATTGGCTGTACACTTTTTTTATATACTTTTATAACTCAGGTCCCTTAGTATTAAAATTCTACTGTAGTGAACTACTTGCCGGAGGCAGTTTTGAATTCACGCTGTTATTAAGAAAACTTCATGGAGTCTTTTCAAATAAAACAAGTTTAATTTCCTCAAGCAGTTTTTCATATTTTAACATTTCAGATATTAGGAATCATCATTATAGTAACCCTCCACATAAATTCAAGGTGAAAATATGTTTTGTACATTTGATAAGTCGACTGTACATCATTTATCTTATTTACTATTCATCTAGAATCCATAAACTCTTAACTTTATCTTTTTTTTAAACGCTATCTTAAGAGTGACTGTAATATATAGCTTTTTAACTTCGCTCCTTATTTCTTTCTACCTTATTCTTAAGTTTTTGTATCTAAGGTGGCGCTGTGTGGCGAATTTGAAAAAACCTTTTCACAGAACTCTTGTATTTTTGTACTTGAGTATCCGAGACAATAAAGTCTAAATCTAAACTCTTCGTATTCAGGTCTGGTGTCTTGTCCTCTCCTTCTCTTTCAAATTGGTTGTGCGGATTAAACAAGGCAATCTTCCCCCATGCAATCAGCATTTATGTTTTTGCTGAGTCTGGCTGGGTGAGAGGTAGCTTGAGCCATATATTGCATCATAATCTCCAAATGTAAAATATCAAAACATAGTACTACTCCATTGCGAACAATAAGTTTACTTTGCTGCTACACTTACAATTTTCCCTTTTATGAGGGGTACAGCCACTGTGTTGCCAACATTTTCATTCCTAGTGCAATTATTGGGTCCAGAAGTTTCTAATGTTCTTTGGTCTACTTAAAGTCAGGAGAGAAGCATTCCCAACACACAATTATTTTCATGACCTACCTCTACAATAACGACAGGAACTTGGACAGTTACAAGCCCAATTTTTCCAGGATCAAATTACTATAATTATTTCAAGAGACTACTAAATGAAGTGTGAAATTCCTCTCTGGCTGCGACTGTGCTGAATCTTAACTCCTATTGCGTTGGACAAAGTACATATAGGTCATTCTGCTATAATGCATGTTTCATCAATACAAAATGGCTACAACGCAATTGATGAATAGGGACGCTGTTTCTAAAGTGTGAACTTTTAAACGTGTGTTGGCCATAATGTGATTGGATCACCAATACTTTAAGTGCTGTTTTTATTGTGAGGTTTTTATATAGTGAGGGATTGCACAAGAATGCAACCACTGTGTTATGGAGGACTATCTGTATTGCTTTGTGTCCACTTTCTCAGTGGAAGCTTGAATATAAACTTCTGGAATTTGAACAAATTTCACAGAACTGCACAAGAGTTGGTAAAAAGGTTCAGGGAAAGGTACAGACACAAACAGCAAGGAATTGTGAAACGTGGAAAGGAGAAAAATTACAGCATATAAAAACTCGAGCACAAATACAAAAGACAGCTCCACACTGAGTTTGGACCCTTGGTCAAAAATGCAAAAGTCAATGCAAAATATGAACTTCCTTTATTTTTACCTGGATGTTCACACACGCAATGCACCCTCTTCCACAAAACATAGGAAAGATAACTAAGGATTGAAAATAAGATTCTTTCAATGCCTTTCCATTACCTCAAACAATTTCTGTAAACCATCTGTCCATAAGGCACAGGAGTCTAAGTTAGGCCATTCAGCCCGAGTCTGTTCTGCCATTCAATCATGGCTGATGAGTTTCTCATCCCCATTCTCTCACCATTCCCCAGTAACCCTTAATCTTCTTGTCAATCAAGAACCTATCTACTTCAGTCTTAAATATCTGGCCTCTGCAGCCTCCTGTGGCAGTGAATGACAACTGTCACTTATTTTCAGCATGCCTATGTTCAAAATTCACCAAACCTCAGATAAATTTATATTCAAATATCCTTAGAATCGTAGAGTTATACAACACAGAAACAGACCCTTCGGTCCAACTCGTCCAAGCCAACCAGATATCCGAACCTAATCTAGTCCCATTTGCCAGCACATAGCCCATATCCCTCCAAACCCTTCCTGTTCATATACTCCTCCAGATGTCTTTTCAATGTTGCAATTGTACCAGCCTCCACCACTTCCACTGGCAGCTCATTCCATACACGCACCACCCTCTGGGTTGTTGCCCCTTGGGTCCCTTTTATACCTTTCCTCTCTCACCCTAAACTTATGCCTCTCATTCTGAACTCCCTGGGCTTGTCTATTTGCCCTATTCATGCCCCTCATGATTTTATAAACCGTTATCAGGTCACCTCTCAGCCTCTGATGCTCCAGGG
Organism: Hemiscyllium ocellatum; assembly: GCF_020745735.1. Lineage (NCBI taxonomy): Eukaryota > Metazoa > Chordata > Chondrichthyes > Orectolobiformes > Hemiscylliidae > Hemiscyllium > Hemiscyllium ocellatum. The sequence continues at coordinate 28,024,645 of NC_083428.1, read as the reverse complement.
AAAACAGCCCCAGCGTGTTCAGCCTCTCCCTGTAGCTCAAATTTTCCAACGCTGGCAACATCCTTGTAAATCTTTTCTGAACCCTTTCAAGTTACACATCATCTTTCCTATAGGAAGGAGACCAGAAGTGCACGCAATATTCCAAAAGTGGCCTAATCAACATCCTGTACAGCTGCAACACGACCTTCCAGCTCCCATACTCAATACCCTGACCAATAAAAGAAAGCATACTAAATGCTTTCCTTGCTATCCTATTTACCTACGACTCTACTTTCAAGGAAAGTACTTCAAGTCCTCTTTTTTCAGCAACACTCCCTAGGGCCTCACCATGAAGTGTATAGGTCCGGCTCTGATTTGCTTTTCCAAAATGCAGCACCATCCATTTATCTAAATTCAACTCCATCTGCCATTCCTCAGCCCATTGGTCCCTCTGATCAAGGTCACATTGTAATCTAAGGTAACCTTCTTTGCTGTCCACTACTTTTACAATTTTGGCATCTGCAAATTTACTAACTATACCTCCTATATTCACATCCAAATCCTTGTTCAACTTAAATCTGCTGTCCTCTTTTCTTTCATCCACATTTTACTTTCTTTGGTTCTCTTAACTTTCGATTTAGATTATTTTACAGATACTAACAAACTCATTCTGCATTCACAACATTTATTGAAATTAAAAGAATCATTTGATACATAATGCATGCCATTTCTTGCTCTATCTACTTTTAATTTCCTACATACGGCCAGAATCTTTCAACTCAATTGTTTATTGCATTACTTTTTCAATGTTATTATCTTTGACTCAGCACTCACTAGGTAAAAAATTCCATGCTTTAGTAGCTCTGGGAAAAATCACCCCTCAGTTGTTCCACATTTTTCTAAAAATAATGCTTCTTATTCCTTTTTTTTAAAAACTAATAAGTCAATCACGAGGAGCAATATTTCATCGTTGTCTCAGATCCTTTTTATTATTTTGACAATCTTGCCCTTAAAGCTCTTCATTTCAATGAAAATTCCCAATGTTTTGAGCAAGGCTGCTGTCATATTGCTGTCCTGCTAATGTTCGTGTCCCATGCCCTTTACTGTGCTAGAATGATATTCAACAAACTCAAAGAACAGCAACTCAACTTGAATTAAGCATTTTGCAGGTTTTAAAAATCAATTTAGCATCCCAACTATTTCAGACCCTGGTTACATTTTGTTTTGTTTCCTTCTCTGCGTGCTTTTGCCTTTATCTATCTTTCCTACCGCTTTTGCATTTGGAAGGCAGCAGCTCATTATTCTGCCTTTCACACCTTCCTTGAATACATCATGCATTTCTTTCTTTATCCCATTTCCACTCCCTTTAGCTCTCAGTCATACAACATGGAAACCAGCCGTTCGGTCTGACTAGTCTACGTTGGACATGTTCCCAAACTATCCTATTCCGACCTGCCTGTATTTGGCCCAGATCCCTTCAAACCTTTCTTATTCATATACTTATCCAAATGTCTTTTAAACTGTACCTACATCCACCACTTCCTCTGGCTATTCATTCCATACTCTAATCACTTTGTATAAAAAAGTTCAATTCTACAACAACAGCTATTTGTCATTTAATATCTCCCACATTCAACCCTATCACAGATGTTTCCTTTTGTTTTTTCAATCCCTTATCCCACTTTCACTTGTCCAAAAACCTTTTACATTTCTAACATTTCCCAACATTGAATGAAAGGTCTTAAAACATTTATTCTGCTTCTCTCTTCATAATTACCACTTGACCTGCTGAGTATTTCCAGCATTTTCTAGTTTTATTTCAGTTTTCCAGTACCTAAAGTAATTTGCTTTTGTGGAAGTTCTCAGGCTCTGGTAGCTATATAGTATAAGCAGATATGCACCCATAATGGGACGCTCTTGTGACGCAGTGGTAGTGTCCAGAGGTGTTAGAATTTCGCTGAACAGGTTGATTAGAAAAATAAGTTATTGAAAAATGTATTAAAAAGAGTGGAACTTTGTTCTTGTTCTATTTTGATAGTATCTTTCTTGTGACACCACAATGTACACCAAAGCAAAACCTTTGTTAATAGAATAAGGAAAGAATCATTTGACCATCACGCAAACAGGTATTTACTCCAATATATCTGACAATGAATGAAAATTCAGAAATCAGAAGCTTGCGACCTTTCATTTTCAATCTCCCAGCATCTGTCTAAAACTACTTTTCATCCTTTGAGTATTTCTACCTTGTATCATCAGCAGTTGGATGGCTCTTACTACATACTCTTACAACATACAAACAAGGAATGACATAAGGCCACGCTGCCCACCACGCCTGCACTGCAATTCAATATGATCACAAATGATCTCATTTTAATCTCAACTTCACATTCCTGCATATCCCGATAATCTTTCATCTCTGTGATATTCAAGAATAAGACCCATTTCTACCTTAAAAATATTTAAAGATTCTTCATGCACTGCCTTTTAAAGAAGGAAATTCCAAAGACTCTCAACCACCCTCAGACAAAAAGTGTTTCCTCATCCCGTCTTAAATGGGCAACTTCCTGTATTTAAACTATGACCACTAAGTCTAGATTCTTCCACAAGTATCATAGAATGTCTGTGTGGAAGCGGGCCATTCAGCCCATTGAATCTACACTAACCCTCCAAAGAGGATCCCTTCCATACCCATGCCCCCTACCCTGTCCCTGTCATCCTGCATTTCCTTTGACTAACCCAACTACCCTGCACATCCCTGGACACTATGGCCAATTCACTTAATTTGCACATCTTTGGACTGTGAGAGGAAACCCTTGCAAACATGGGGAGTATGTGCAAACCCCACAGAGTCACCTGAGTGTGGAATCAAACCCAGGTCGCTGGTTCGGTGAGGCAGCAGCACTAACCAGAGCCATTGTGCAACCCACAGACATCCTTTTGACATCCATCTGGTCAAGTCCCTCAGGATCTTTAATGTCTCAGTTAAGTTACGTCTAACACTTCCAAACTCTACAAAACACAGACCTAGCCAATCTGGCCTTTCCTTGTATGGTAATCTACTCATTCTAGCTATTAATCTCGTAAATGTTCTTGACTTATATATCCTGTTACTATGGCTTTTTCAATGTAAGTGTTGCAGAAGTATTATTAATAAGCTAACACTGAATTTACAAATTACTATAACTTTGTTTCTTTAGTACTTTGTTGTCCTTTATCTCTGAGTTACTCTGACTTATAGGGTCCAACTTTCCTTTCACAATTAAAATTCTTACTGCCATTGATGTAGAAGACGTGTCATACAGGAACATTTTATATAACTAATTGCAATTGTTCCAATTTCTTATTATCTTTTCATCAATTCATTCTTCATAAACATGACTGATGCTTTATTTCCATACACTAAACTTTCAAATAGATTCTTGTTATATTGTGTGATACATATTACGTATGTTTAAATCACTTAACTGAACAGTTCCACTCTTCACCTATCAATATCAAACAATGGAAAAGCTTAAACAAATAAATGACTCAGGAAAGTAATTAACCAAACCATATGAACCCAAGACAAAACTATTCTATGCAAGCCCATACTACAGGACGGGTTGTGAGAACATTGAACAACACAAGTGGACTTTTCAAAAGTGGAATAACATAAACCTTCACTCTGTCTTGAAGATTTTCCCCAAACACGAAGTTCGTCTGTTCCATAAGCTGTTCGGGTTGCTCCTGGCTATCCAACTTTTCTTCCTTCTCATCTACTTCACAGCTGCTCTTGGACTCTGACGATTCAGCTAGCTTTGTATTCTCCTGGAAATGTGGAGAAATAATTTTAAGTAAACAAACAAGTAACCTAAATATCAGGCAATAAGAATTTATAAACAAACTTTCCAATCCCCACTTCAGGGGCACCTTGCCAAACAAAAAGAGTGACTGCCTCAAAGGTTCTTCCACTATCATTATTACTATAAATTTAATCTGCACTTAAAACATGAGCTTTAACAGACAAAGGAATGTTACATTCTTCCTTATTCAGTCAACCTCAACATACAAATAGTTGCGTACCAAAGTTCAAGATATGGTTCCACCGTTGGCTCAGTTGGTAAACTAGTGCCCAGTGTAGAACTGAGCCATACAACCAAGAAGATCCCAGGTTCGATCCCTGGTCTATCCTGAGTTAGCTGATCTCAGCTGCAGCAGGTGTACAGGTGCTCCAATTGGCCTTAGTTCCCCTGGGCTAGGGAGGAGAGAAAAAAATAATCAGCCAGGTCTCCCACTCCTGATCATTATCCAGTGACTTGCTAGAAAGTGCATTTGCGGTCATCGGACAAGGACAGGATTGGCTTGGCTGTGCTGCCTCCCAGGATTATGAAACTTTCTTCCTTGACAGATTCTGCTCTGCTGATTTCCAGGACATTGCACCATCACTTCTCAAGCTGATTCTTACTCATTGCCTAACCATGATGAGCCTTGATTGGATACAAACAAGTTCACATCTGTGGTTCCCTCCACTTTCCATTACTGCTCTCAAGTATACTCCAGCAGCACCAAGATCATAATACCCAATCAAGGCACTCAAACAAGGAAACAGGTAAGTTGGCTAAACACAATCCAAAGCTAAAGTATCTCGAGCTCACTGGGTTGCTCTTAGTCACCACTTTCTGCATACCCTCTAAATCACATCCAGCCTCAAAACCTGGACTACCAACATCTCCATTTAGTTTAGCTGCTTAATGACGTTGCGACATCTTCAGCCAGATGACATCACATTGCTGAATCTACAAATATCTGGCAGCTATTAGAAGTTTGGATTGCAATTAAATGAGATACTATCAAACCACATCTTGATTTCTTCAGCTATTATATATGCTATATGACTGGAAGGCTTGATGTACCTTTGGCTCATTCAAATTCTCACCATTGTGATTTCAAACTCCTCCTCCTATTTTCTACTTCTTTCATGCTACGTTGTCATTTCATCTCTGTACTTTTAAACCCCTGTTACCCAGTTGCTGACTTCCCTGTCTCCTTCAGTACTGTATTTACATCACTTGCCATATAGAGACCAAACCTTTGTATTTTACGAAGTCTTGCACCCCAGACCACACCTGCCAACTTACCAACAACCTCAAAATCTTTTACAATGGAGAAAAAAAATTTATCCCACTGTTACCAAATACTCCTTCCCTCCATCCACCAAAGCATTATTGTTAATGTTTATCTTCTTGGAAACTCTCTTTAATTCTTCCTGCAACAAATTCACTTGTAGTTTGCCACTCTTATATCACAGTCTTGAAAGCACCTGGCACATGACTGATTTCAAGGGTCCTGGCCAAAACGTCCACTCTCCTCCTGCTCCTCGGATACTGCCTGATCTGCTTGTGCTTTTTCCAGCACCACACTTTATCGACTCTGACTCTCCAGGATCTGCAGTCCTCACTATCACCACATGACTGATATTGTCATCCACTGTCAAGTTTGGTTTAATACGTTATTTATGATCAGATCCCCCTTTAGTTGTTCAATTGTGTGTCGATACAGGAATAATTCTGGTGGGTAAGGATAAGTCCCAACTCCTCTTTTCTGTAAGAAAAATCTTAAAAGTTCTCCTCCCTCTTGCCTGAAAAAAGACAAGATAAATTCCTCAAAAATTTAACCTTAAAGACTGAAACTACCAAAATTACTATCTCACTGGAAACTTTTTATTCATCCTCTGACTCATTCTAGCTTCTTTCAACTAATTTATCTCATGAGATTCACCTCTTGCTCTCTTAAAACTTTCCCACTCAATTCCTAATTGCTTAATTACATTTCTTCACTCCTGCTTGAAAAATGGCACTAATGGCTTGATTTGTTTTAGTGTTGCCATTACCCTCTTAACAATGCTTACATTATCCCAGCCTCAAAGAAAAACACACGCTATCAAGTTGTCTTATTTTGAAGCTCATCTTGAACACCCCCTTTGAATGTATTATTCACTTCCCTGTTCAGTTATCCTTTCTTGTAAAAATATATTTTCTAATCTATTTGTTCAGACATGTTATGGCACACCTCTGGAGCAGGTGAATGTAATCTTAGGCCTCATAGCTCAAAGGTAGGGGCACTACCACTGCATCACAGGAGCTGTAACCTTTGTAATTTGAACATTTTCACCTTGCTCAAATCAACAGTCCATGACAGTGACTATGATACACCATCCCCTGCTATCCTCTTTGACCTTGGAGGCATGTAAGGAAGCAAAAATAAACTCGCATTTATCGGTGTCTTTCCAGTCCTTAGGATGCCCTAAAGTATTTCATAGTTGATACACATGAATATGCCATCACCTTCCATTGCAGTGTTGTGTTGTAGAACTGCAGTTTCATACTTAATGTAACAATTCAATCTGTGCAATTAAAACAAAGGGTTCTCCTTCCTCCTCTGCATGACTACTCCAAAGTTGAATGATCCATTGTGACACTCCCTACCATCCCTTTTCCTCACCTAAATGCTTCCATGAATTATGTTAAAAATCACACAATACCAGGTTATAGTCCAACAGGTTTAATTGGAAACACACGAGCTTTTGAAGCGTCGCTCCTTCATCAGGTGGTAGTGGAGGGCTCAATCCTAACACACAGTTATATCACACTGTAAACTTTTGCTATAAATTGTGTGTGTTAGTGCAGGGCTCAATCCTACCACCTGAAGGACACACTCCGAAAGCTAGTGTGCTTCCAATTAAACCTGTTGAACTCCAACCTGGTGTTGTGTGACTTTCAACTTTGTACATCCCAGTCCAACACCAGCATCTCCAAATCCATGAATTATGTCATCCATAGACAATCAGAACTATGTATATTAATGTAACTCAATGCTCTCCCACACATTCCTTCAATGCCATAGCTACCTGTATGCATGAACCAGAATTTTTGATAAAATGAAAATAAAAGTCAGTGTTGCAGGGCTCCCTTGAGACAACAATTAATGCCGGAAATAAGCTCTAATATACTTCCCAGTGGGAAACTGAAAGAACGATGCAAATCCAAATGAATGCTCAGAAAAGGGATATTTAAAAAAGTGGTTTTAACAATAACCTTAAAATTGGGAGGAGATCTGAAAAAAAAGACAATGAATAATAGTGTCCAAAGAAAGAATTTTGGATGGAGGGGAAATATAGGTAGGGGACAGAAGGAATTTGCAGAAATTAGGACAAAAATGACATTTTAAATTTATCCATTTGTAGGCCAATTTACATCACTGAGGACAGGGGCGACAGAGGCAGGTATTTGGAGCAGGAAGCTCTCGGGATGATAAAGGGTGGAGTGGCCTGCCATGAATCAGCATTGCAACAGTCAAAATGTGAATAAATGTCTCAGCAGCAGAGTTAGCCGATGAGATAATATATAGATATGTGGGTTCAGTGATAGAATTTGAGAAAAACTGGAAACTCACCTTATTTTGTCTAACAGAATGCCAAGATGCCAACAGTGCGATTCAGCCTGAAACAGCAACTGGGCAGGAAGATGGAGTCAATGGTAACAGAAGAGAGCTTGTGACAGGAGATGAAAATTAAGCCTTTGGTTGTTTTAATATTTAGCTGGGGGAAACTGCTGCTCAAACTGAGGTGGACAAAGCAGCTTGACATCACAAACAAAAGGGCAAGTGATGCAGATTAGTGTTGGGTGTTAGGTTCAGCCCATGGTTTCAGATGATGTTTCTAAGGCACAGCATGTTTAATTTTGAGGAAGAGGTGGTCACAGTAACAGGAATAGACCATTTAGACGCCCAGTCTGTTCTGCCATTCAATGAGGTCATGATTGATCTAAAGGTAGATTAGAAAACCAATCAATTCCAAATACCTACCTTTGTCTCGTATTCCACAATACATTAGATTAACAAATTACTATCAATCTCAGTTTTAAAATTAACAATTGATATAGCATCAGTAGTCACTTGCAGAAGAGAGTTCCAAATTTCCACCAACTTTTCAGTATAGAAACATTTTCTAATTTTACACCTGAAAGCAATGGCTTTAAATTTTCAAGCCAGATCAGGCTCCTGAACAGAAATAATTTCCCTCAATGCATTCTTCTTAATAACTTGAAAACATCAACAAATCATGGTCTAACCTTTTAATTTCAAATACAATTAACTGTATTTTATGAGGACATTTATCAAACGTCTTTTGGAATTCTACATAAATAATATCCAGAGACAGTCTCCTGTCCAGAGCATGAGCTATTTCTTCAAAATATTCAGAGTTGCCAGTCATGACTTATCCTTTATAAATCAATTCCTGACTTTGTCTAATCAACTAAAACTGTTCAAGGTGTTTCATCACCCTATTCTTAAATAGAAATTGTGACAATGACACAACAGATCTCAGACTTGCCCACAATTCCCTTGTTTCCCTCTATGATCTTCCTTAAGTAGTGAATCGAGATGTGTAATTTTCCAATCTGAAGGAAGGGTTCCATACAAAGATAAGGACAGACCATTCAAAACATCCAGAGGCAACAGTATAGGGAATGGGAAAATAAAACATGCTGGATATAGCTCCATTTGACTGAATCACTGAATCCAATTGCCAGAAGCCTCACTGGGATAGCACCAGTGAGATGTTAAAGAAATATGACATGATCAACTGTGTGAAATACTGCAGTTTGTTATGGAAGGCAATGAAAAATAATGAACTATGGTTACAAGTGCAGGGACTCTCATCAGATTTTGGTTAGGGCCATCTAAATACTGTGGAAGCAGCAGAAACCACATTGAAGAGAATCAAATGCAGCAGAGCTGGTTACAAACTGGAAAGGTCAGAACATCTTCAAAATTTGAAAGAAAAGTGAGGTCGAATTTGGCAAATAATTTTGTAAAACAATAGAGTGAGCAATGACTGCAGCTTTTGAAAAACAGTCCTGAAGAGAGGAAACCATTTACAATGTCAGCAGCACAAAGTAAAGAAAGAAAACTTAGGCAGTCAGCAACGTTTTGGGAATAGGATCACAGGAGCAAGAGGTTGGTCTCAGATTACGTAGGTCTTTATTTCAAAGGGAATTGAGTACTAAAATATAGGGAGGTTTTGATAAAACTACACAAGACACTAGTGAGATACAGTGTAGAGTTTTAGGCCCCATACCTAAGGAAAGATATTCTAGCATTGGGGGCAGTCCAGAGGCTCACTATGCTGACACCAGGTACAGAGAGACTTTCTTATAAGGAGATGTTGAATAGGTTAGCCTGTGCTCATTGAAATTCAGAAGAATAACAGGAGAAAAACTAGAAATACTTCTTGACAATGAATTTTCTGATCACACAATAGACAGAACAATATTTGGGTCAGAGACAAAGTAGATGTAATTGCCAAGCTCTTTCAAGACTTTCTTCGATAACAGCACTTGACTTGGCTAACAAATGTTTGACAAACAGTCACGCAACTGAGAGAGCCATGCAAACATGACATACTTTCAAAAGCATTTCATAACTTTTTCAGATGAATAGTCTATTTGAGAAAATTAGCAGCATGCTAAAAATGAAAGGAGAGATTATATATTCTAGCTCTTAGCATAAAGAGAAAGCCCAGTAACTAATGTGATTCTCACTCTTCAGGTTAATATGCAGATGTTAAATAACAATGAACTAACCAACTTCAAATTCCAGTCAAAGATCATCAACCACCTAAAAAATTAGCTGTTCTCTCTACAGGTTCTGCTTGACTTGCATTTCTAGCATTTTTTGATTCATTTCAGTTTTCCAACATCTGCAGCATTTTGCTTTTGTCAACTTAAAAATTATTAGAATTCTTAGTCACTAATTTCCAGCAAACTGCACAGTGTAGATATTACACTGAACCTGTATTTTCTTCTGTATACTATCATGCATATGTATGGTATCATTCTAAGAAAAACATGACTGCTCAACTTTGGTTAGATTACCACAAATTAAATAATTCAACAGAAACTCTCCAACTGCAGAGGAATTTGTTGCAAAGCTAAATGGCACTGATTAACTATAAATTCAGCAAAGAAAATACTGGAAGACCCTGCTCATTGCCAAACTGCATGGAACTTTGTGACAGGCATGTTTGTAAACTTACAATCTAAAACATGGTAGTCATATGCCAGTAACTTATGCACTTTGTACCAATGAGGGCCAGGATTAGTTAGCAGTACATAGAAAAACATGGCTGCTTCCAATCAAACCTGAGGAACACAGCTTTTGATTAACACACTTTTTTAAAAAGAAGATTAATTTTAAGCAAAGTGATCAGAAACACATGTAAATTTGGTGTGTCATCTACAGAGGCTTAGGCCACATACTACAGAATGAGTACGGACAGTGGAATAGGGCTACGAAGGCAATTGTTTTCCCTATGAAGCTGCTGGTCTCACTGCCTTTCAGTTATCGGTCTGACTACAGCTGAATCGATTAAACAAACAATGCAGATGCAGCCTTAGTAAAAACATTTTAATTGAAATCCCACCTCCTGGGTATGGTTGGCTGACCGACCGATATCAGCATTTTTGCTGCTTCTACTAAATCTGAAATTGGAAAGGTTGGAGGAGTTGAGATTGTTCAAATTTGCTAAAATCCAATGTCAAGTGACATTATTTCCAAATGCTTTTTTCCCATACTAATGTCAGGTATTTTGAAAACCCTGTTCAGGTACATATTGATAACTCTGGAGCAGTTAGGACTAACCTTAACTCTACTGCAGGTGGGACATGAACCCAAACCTTCTGGCTCAGAAAGACAATGCGACTTGCTCCAAGAGCTTCTCCTCCTCCTCAATGTTAACCTTAGCAAACAGAAGGGCTGCTTTCAGTTCAATTATTTCTGTAGCCAGTTCCTACACAATATTTGCCAAATGTGAATAAAGTTACATTCCAAAAACTCATCTAATGATGGCCCTTTTCTGCTGAACACAAGTTAGAATCAGTGCAGCTGCAACCTGTTACAACAGTTGCAGTAGTCCTCATTATGAAACCTAGCACTAAGAGGAGAAGATAGAAAAAGTTACAAGGATATGACTGACGTATTGTACTTTGTTATGTAATTGAGAAATACATAAATTTGACTGGGGCATTTGCACTAATGGTATAGACAACATTATTAATGAATGACAAATACATTCATATAAAAATGTTAATGGCCTTTATCCAGAAATACCCTTGATTATTGCCCTGTTTAGATGGACATTTCAGACAGGAACATGGAACTATGGGAATAACAAGGCCAACATCTCATTATTTCCAAGTGTTTCAAGTTACCATCACAGAAAATGCTGCATTCAGTGATTAAAATGCATAGTTTCAGTTGTAAGGTGGGAAAAAAATCCCCATCAGATACCCTGGACTAAAATCCTCTGAACTTGGGACAGAGGTTTGTGGAATTCACACTTGAACTAAGATGCATTGAGATCTCTGGCTGAGACGGACGAAGCAACTTGCAAGCCTAGGGACAATTGTCTGGAACGGGGGTTTAGCTTGTATAGTTAAAGGAAGACCTCCACGAACACCTCAGCTAAAGACAAGGAACAGCAGCCTGCAGAACACACAACTGAGACATTGTGGAGCCTACAAAAATACAAAACCATTCAACTTATAAGCAGTTTGCTAGGATACAGAGATACTGAACATTCCACATTACAAACCTCGTTGCCTTTGAATGTGAAGACCTTCACACTACCAGTAAAACATCCATCCAAATCGAGAGTGTGGTGCTGGAAAACTACATCAGGTCAGGCAACATCCAAGAAGTAGGACAATTGACTTCTCAGGCAAAAGCCATTAATCAGGAATGAGGCTTGTGGGCCGGGGTCTGAGAAATAAATGGGAGGTGGGGTGGGGCTGGGGGTAAAGTAACTGGGAATGTGATAGGTAAATGAAGGTGAGGGCAAAGTGATAAGTTGGAGAGGAGGGTGGAGTGGATTGGTGGGAAGGAAGATGGACAGGTCAAGAAGGTGGTGCTGAGTTGGAGGCTTGGAACTGGGATAAGGTAGGGTGAGGGGAATGAGGAAACTAATGAAATCCACATTGATACTGTGTGGTTGCAAGGTCCCAAGGTGAAAGGTGAGATGTTCTTCCACTAGGCAACAGGTGGTTAGAGTTTGGCAATGGACTCAGCTCAGGACCTGCATGTCCTTGGTGGAGTGGAAGGGAGAGTTAATGTTCAGCCACAGTGCAGTGGGGTTGGTTGATGCAGCTGTCCCATAGATGTTCTCTGAAATGATCTGCAAGTTGGCGTCCTGTCTCCCCGATGTACAGGAGACCATATCCGGTGCAACGGACACAGTAGATGATGTGTGTGGAAGTACAGATAAGTCTCTGATGGATGTGGAAGGATCATTTGGGGCCTTGGACAGAGGTGAGGGGGGAGGTGTGGGCGCGGGCGCAGGTTTTGCACTTCTTGCACTGGCAGGGGAAGGTGCCAGGAGTGGGGTGTGAGCTGGTGTGGGGGGCATGGATCTGACAAGGGTGTCATAGAGGGAATAGTCTCTTGGAATGTTGATAGGGGTGGGGAGAAAAATATATTCCTGGTGTGGGGTTTGTTTGTACGTGACAGAAGTGGTGGAGGATGTTGCAATGTATCCGGAGGTTGGTGGTGTGGAAGGTGACGACCAAGGGTTTTCTATCCTTGTTGCAACTGGATGGCTGGGGTTCAAGGGTGGAGGTGCAAGAAGTGGAGGAAATGCGCAAGAGGACATTGTCGACCATGTGGTAGGGGAAATTGCAATGTTTGAAGGAGGCCGCCATCTGGGATGCTCTATGGTGGAACTGGTCACCCTGGGAGCAGTTGCGGCGGAGACAGAGGAATTGAGAATAAAGAATGGCACTTCTACAGTAGACAGGGTGGGAGGAGGTGTAGTCTAGTTAGCTGTGGGAGTTGGTGATTTGTAGTAGATGTCCATGGTTATTGGGTCCCCAGAGATGGAGATGGAGATGTCCAGGAAGTGGAGGGAGGTGTCCAAGGTGGTCCAGGTGAATTTGAGATTGGGGTAGTAAGTGTTACTAAATTCGATGGACTGTTCAACCTCCATGTGGGAGCACGAGGGAGCGTCGACGTAGTCATCGATGTAATAGAGGAAAAAGTGGGGAATGGTGCTGGTATAGCTGTGGAAGTTGGACTGTTCCACGTACCTGACAAAGAGGCAGGCATAGCTGGGGCCCATGTGAGTGTCCATAGCTACCCCTTTGGTTTGCAGGAAGTTGGGAGGATTGAAAGTTGTTCTTGTTGAGGGTTAGGACCAGTTCAGCCACGTGAATGAGAGTGTCAGTGGAAGGGTATTGGTTGTGTCAGCATGAGAGGATGAAACGGAGGGCTTGGAGGTCTTCGTCATGGCAGATAGAGCTGTACAGGGACTGGATGTCCATGGTGAAGATAAGGCATGGGGGGGGGGGAGAAGGGAAACAAAAGTTGAAGGGTGTGGGTGGTGTTCCGAAAGTATGTGGGAAGTTCCTGGTCTAAAGGGAACAGGATGGTGTCAAGGTATGCAGAGATCAGTTTGCTGGGGAAGGAGCAGGCCGAATGGGTTGACCAGGGGCAGTCAGGTTTGTGAATCTTGGGTAGGTTCTCCTGCTCCTCGGATGCTGATTGAGATGCAGTGCTTTTCCAACACCACACTCTCCACTCTGACCTCCAGCAATCGCAGTCCTCACTTTCTCCATACAGTTGGGGGTGGCACAGTGGCTAGCACTGCTGCCTCACAGCAACAGAGACCCAGGTTCGATTCCAGCCTTGGACAACTGTCTGTATGGAGTTTGCATATTCTCCCCATGTCTGCGTGGGTTTTCTCCAGTGCTTCGGTTTTCTCCCACAATCCAAATGATGTGCAGGTCAGGGGAATTGGCCACACTAAACCGCCCATAGTGTTAGGTGCATTAGTCAGCGGGAAATGGTTCTGAGTGGGTTACGCTTCGGAGGGTCGGTGTGGATTTTTTGGGCTGAAGGGCCTGTTTCTACACTGTAGGGAATCCAATCTAATCCATCCAAGAGTATGACTGGACATTCAAAACTCTCAGAACCCATTCACTCTAATCATAGAACCATTTACACCTCATCTAATAATTAGAAGGCTCATTCTGCCCGAGAGGAAGAACAATAACTCCATAATCAAATCCAGATTTGATGGGAGATAAGGGGAACCAACAGTCGACATAACTAGGGAATTCCAATCTCTAAGGGAGGTCTGATTCAGCGAGAGGTTCAGCCAATCAGCCACAACGAGTCACAGACTATAACCATCACTGACTCCGGAAAAGAGAGAGAGCAAACAAACTCATCCATGAATCTCCACATACTGACGAGAAGTGACCAGAGCAGAGATAACGACCAGGGCAGTGCCGCCAGTGACATCCACCACCATCCAAGCCAATAGAAGCCTCTTTAGGGGTGAGCATAAGGTTATCAAGACCCCCTGTTCCCAGCTCAGTGAGAAAGAGTAGGAAGAGTGGGCTACAAGGCCGACAGTGCAGTCAGGGAAAGTAAGCAGGATAAGGATCCCAGGATTAGCATTCTTTATCCCCTACCCCTTTCCCCTATTACCCAGTAGTTAACTGCTCTCTGTAATTTTAAATCCACTGTACCAAGTCGGGGCTGCAAGAGTTAACTAGTGAGTTCTGACAAGTCTCACTTCACTTGAATGGTAACATTGCTTTTTTTAAAATATTCATTTTCTTAGCTACTGTACATTTTTTCAAATTTACTTGTTTTAATTAAATCAGAGTTTCTTTTGCCTCTGATGCATCTGCCTCCTGTGTATTTCACCACAGCACACCTCATTACCTAAGCTCAGTGTCAGAACTAGGGAGCTGGTGTACAATAAGCCAACCTGCACTCCCTCCACAGTATCGCACAGGCATTTCAAAACCCCAAATATTTATGCCTATGCTGGCTAAAACATTTTTGCATTTTTAAACTTAACAAAAATGCCCAGTTGCTGCAATAAAACATAAATTGAATTAAGACCATAAGACATAGGAATGGAAGTAAGGCCATTCGGCCCATCGAGTCCACTCCGCCATTCAATCATGGCTGATAGGTATTTCAACTCCACTTACCCGCATTCTCCCTGTAGCCCTTAATTCCTCGAGACATCAAGAATCTATCAATCTCTGCCTTGAAGACATTTAGTGTCCCGGCCTCCACTGCACTCTGTGGCAATGAATTCCACAGGCCCACCACTCTCTGGCTGAAGAAATGTCTCCGCATTTCTGTTCTGAATTGACCCCCTCTAATTCTAAGGCTGTGTCCATGGGTCCTAGTCTCCTCACCTAACGGAAACAATTTCCCAGCGTCCAGCCTTTCCAAGCCATGTATTATCTTGTACGTCTCTATTAAGTCTCCCCTTAATCTTCTAAACTCCAATGAATACAATCCCAGGATCCTCAGCCGTTGCTCGTATGTTAGACCAACCATTCCAGGGATCATCCATGTGAATCTCCGCTGGACACGTTCCAGTGCCAGTATGTCCTTCCTGAGGTGTGGGGACCAAAACTGGACACTACTCCAAATGGGGCCTAACCAGAGCTTTATAAAGTCTCAGTAGCACAACGGTGCTTTTATATTCCAACCCTCTTGAGATAAATGACAACATTGCATTCGCTTTCTTAATTGCAGACTCAACCTACATATTTACCTTTAGAGAATCCTCGACTAGCACTCCCAGATTCTTTTGTACTTTGGCTTTACGAATTTTCTCACCATTTAGAAAATAGTCTATGCTTTTATTCTTTTTTCCAAAGTGCAAGACCTCGCATTTGCTCATGTTGAATTCCATCAGCCATTTCCTGGACTACTCTCCAAAACTGTCTAGATCCTTCTGCAGCCTCCCCACTTCCTCAGTACTACCTGCATGTCCACCTAACTTCGTATCATCTGCAAACTTCACTAGAATGCCCCCAGTCCCTTCATCCAAATCATTAATATATAATGTGAACAGCTGCGGTCCCAACACTGAACCCTGCGGGACACCGTTTGTCACCAGCTGCCATTCCGAAAAAG
Organism: Hemiscyllium ocellatum; assembly: GCF_020745735.1. Taxonomy (NCBI): domain Eukaryota; kingdom Metazoa; phylum Chordata; class Chondrichthyes; order Orectolobiformes; family Hemiscylliidae; genus Hemiscyllium; species Hemiscyllium ocellatum. The sequence goes on along the minus strand of NC_083428.1, from coordinate 28,008,682 downwards.
AACCTTTTATCCCAACTCTCTGCCTTCTGTCAGACAGCCAATTCTCAATCCATACCAGTAGCTCACCTCGAACATCATGGACCCTCACCTTGCTCAGCAGCCTCCCCTTTGGCACCTTATCAAAAGCCTTTTGGAAGTCTAGATAGACCACATCCACTGGGTTTCCCTGGTCTAACCTACTCGTCACCTCTTCAAAGAATTCCAACAGGTTTGTCAAGCACGACCTCCCCTTACTAAATCCACATTGACTTGTTCTAATCAGTCTCTGCTCTTCCAAGAATTTAGAAACCTCATCCTTAATGATGGATTCTCGAATTTTACCAACAATTGAGGTTAGACTAATAATTAGCCTATAATTTTCCATCTTTATCTTGATCCTTTCTTGAACAAGGGGGTTACAATAGCGATCTTCCAATCATCCGGGACTTTCCCTGACTCCAGTGACTTTTGAAAGATCTCATCCAATGCCTCCGCAATTTCCTCAGCCAGCTCTCTCAGAACTCTAGGATGTATCCCATCGGGGCCAGGTGATTTATCAATTTTAAGAACTTTTAGCTTTTCTAGCACTTTCTCTTTTGTAATGGCAACCATACTCAACTCAGCCCCCTGACTCCCTTTAATTGTTGGGATAAATTTATACACATAAGATCACCAGGAAATAACTAATAAACTAATACAAAAAAATTCTGTATTTTGTTTTACAGAAGCTAGCTCACATAACATCTTAAATATTAGAAATTATAAACCACTATCCATTATGAGGGAAAGACATTGCAAAAGAGTTCAGCAAGTAAACCCACAAAGATGATGCTTCAATTCATCATTCTAGAATACCAATCCTGCTATCATTCATGACAGCATCTCGCGATTTCCAAACATCAGTCCACTGCCTGACCTCAACTGCCCTTCTTAGAAAACCATTTCAGCTGACCATGCTTTTTTGAAATACATTAATCTTCTGTATCCACAAAATCACAAATTGTGTATTCACCTATCCGCACCAAAAATTAAGTAACAACAAAAATCAATGTTCGTGGACAAACTTCATGCGCCTGCGATATTTTAAGTATTTTCAATGAGCTCCGCACCTGTGAATTTCATCATTCACAGGGGTTCTCAGGACTGGAACCCTCACAGATAGGGAGGAATGACGGTACTCCATGATGACCAACCTAAATTTATGATTTGCAATCCTTAATGTTGTGCTGTTTTGTACAATGAACATAAATTAACTTGATTCTTTATGAATTTTTTTTTAAAGTGTCTTAAAGGACACGGTTGTCAATTTGTTTTTCCATCTTTTCTGCTTCCGATAATATGTTATCCTGGTCTAATACAGAACAGTACACTGAGGATGCAGATTAGTCAGGTGCTTTTGCCTGGTTGTTCTACACCCCAACACCGCACGGATATAAGTTACAGCTTTTTGTGATGCATATATTAATGTCACCATCAAGTGACAGATTGCTTGTGATGTGAATCCAACACATATGAAGCTGTCATTGCCATATGGTGGTACGGCAAGACCCTAGACCGTGACATTTCATCTTGGTGATGCTGATGGTCACAAAACTTTTCACAACATGTCAAAATCAAACTCATTTGCTGAAGATATGCTTGAATGACATGCTAGAGAAGCACCACCCGTGTACAGCATCTCTCTAAGGAGGACTGGACATACTCTTACCTTGGATCCCACAGTCTTAAAGCAACATCGAACAGCTCTCTGCTGGCTCTTTACCTGCACATCCACTAATATCATTTATTGTATCCATTGCTCCCGATGCGGTCTCCTCTACATTGGGGAGACTGGGCGCCTCCAAGCAGAGCGCTTTAGGGAACATCTCCGGGACACCTGCACCAATCAACCACACCGCCCTGTGGACCAACATTTCAACTCCCCCTCCCATTCTGCCGAGGACATGGAGGTCATTGGCCTCCTTCACCGCCCTCCCTCACCACCAGGTGCCTGGAGGAAGAATGCCTCATCTTCCGCCTCGGAACACTTCAACCCTAGGGCATCAATGTGGACTTCAATAGTTTCCTCATTACCCCTTCCCCCACCTCACCCTAGTTCCAAACTTCCAGCTCAGCACTGTCCCCATGACTTGTCCTACCTGCCTAGCTTCTTTCCACCTACCCACTCCACCCTCTCCTCCCTGACCTATCACCTTTATCATTCCTGATGAAGGGCTCTGGCCCAAAACGTCGAATTTCCTGTTCCTTGGATGCTGCCTGACCTGCTGTGCTTTAACCAGCAACACATTTTCAGCTATCACCTTCATCCCCTCCCCCACTCACCCATTGTACTCTATGCTACTTTCTCCCCACCCCCATCCTCCTCTAGCTCATCTGTCCACACTTCAGGCTCACTGCCTTTATTCCTGATGAAGGGCTTTTGCCCGAAACGTCGATTTCACTGCACTTTGGATGCTGCCTGAACTGCTGTGCTCTTCCAGCACCAGTAATCGAGAATCTGGTTTCCAGCTTCTGCAGTCATTGGTTTTACCGCATTGTGTACTTAACATGAATGCATACAATGGCTGATGACCATCTGTAGCAGAATACTACCATTTTTGACCCAACTCCAGATCTGAAAAGGCTCCAATATGCCCTATCTTAGTTAACCTTATCCATTATGTCAAATGGAAATAAAAGATTACATTCAGCAGCTTCAGCAGACAGTCGAGGGTGTGGTGTGGAAAAGCACAGCAGGTCAGGCAGTATTCGAGAAACAGGGAAAAAATTTTTTTTTAAAAAATCGATTTTTTGGGCAAAGGCCCCAATTCGTCGATTTTCCTGCTCCTCGGATGCTACCTGACCTGCTGCACGTTTCCAGAACCACACTCTCAACTTTAATCTCCAACAACTGCAGTCCTCTCTTTCACCTAGCTTCAGCAGGCAGCCAATTTTCACCAGCCTAAACAGACCTCTGCTCACAAACTTGAACACCTTGCTAAGGTCGATGAAGGCACCATGTGGTGGTCTTGGTTTATGACATTCATCTTTCAGTTGTCAGACTGAGAAAGTCCTGACAAAAGTAGAACTTATAGTTCTGAAACGCACTAGGATTCAAGGTATTTCGTGTTCAGCCGAGATTTGCAGTCTGATAGATACAACAGGTAAATACATATCCCACAATGCTTGGCAGGATGATGCTTCAGTAGTTGTCGTAATTGCTGCAGTCAGTGATTCTTGCACTTGTACAGGTTACAATTTTATGTTTTGGGACAATGCCGTCTCCCTCCAGTAGAAAGGGAAAGATTTGTGCAGATGGTTTAAAAGTGCCGGTTTACCCTGCTTGACAAATTCCAGAGGCAGCTTCTACTGATGGCAAAAAGTTCAGTAGCTTTCATATGTTTCTGCATTGTGGTTTGTTACCCAGCTCTGACACAACAGGCAGGCCTCCCGTGGTTTCTAGAATTTCCTCAATGACAATTTTTTTTATAGATGTACAATTGAAGGTAGTATTTCATCCATCTCTCCAACTAACTACTGCAATGAATGATGACCTTCCCAGTCTTAGTTTTCAATGAAGCCACTTCCTTTGCTGTTGGATCAGTTGTCTCTTTGATAACTTCACACATGCCCCTTGCAGTCCCTCTTTCAAAGGGCATCTGAACATTCTGCAAAATTTGAAACCACTAGTTACTATCATGCAGCTATAAGTCTGTTTGACTTAGAGTGACTTAGTGCATTCAGAGCCTCCTCACTCGTAACAGCCTTGTAATTCACGAAAGCTTGGATTCAAATCACAGATTCCATCCATACGATGTTAGTCCCAAATCAGTTAACATTTCTTCATTCTTTCCTGTCATATCTTGAGAGTGTGCTGTTGGAAATTGTGGGCCATCAAAGAATGTTCTATTTTGCTTCTGCAACTTGACAGAAAATGCTGGAGGACACTTACTCATTTAAGTTGAGGAATGTTGCTCTTTCATCCAAGTAAGCATTGGATTGAAGATTGAAGATGATACAAGGACAAAATCTGTGCTTTGAATGAAAAAAAAACTTCAACAGCTACATCATAATGTCTAGCAATGATGGGATCCAGCTGGTGCTTATGTATTGCTCTCGGATGTATCCAGGCCACCATGTGGCATGGTTTGTCTGAACCAAATGGTCAGTTACAAAAAGTTCACGCTCGTAGCAAAGTTAGAGTAATCTTTGTTCTTATTCATTTTTTCCAGGCCCTCACATCCAAGGCAAAAGGGCCTTATTTCATGATTCTCTTCTACTCACGTGTGAGACACTAGATAATGTTCCAAAAAACGTGTGGAAAATAATAAAGGTAGGGAGTAACATACTGGCAAGGATAGAAGATTAGCTAGATAACAGGAAACGGGTCTGCTTCAGCTGAGCAGGATTCAATGAATGGTAAGCCATATGAATTTGTGTAAGTGCCTCAACTTTTCACAAATAATATAAATGACTGATGTAAAGATCAAAAGTATGTTTAAATTTGCCAATAATACAACAATAGGTAGGAATGCAAGTTTTGAAGAGTACATGAGGAGAATACAAAGATACATGTTAAATAATTGGTTAAAGATCTGGCCAATGGAGTACAATACGGGAAAATGTGAAATTATCTAGTTTGACAGGAACAACAAAAAAGCAGCATATTATTTAAATGGTGAGAGATTACAGAGCTCTGAAATGCAGAGGGATTCAGGTGTCCTATTGGATGAATCCCAAAAGCTTAGTATGACAGTGCAATCTAAACTTTAGCATAAATGTTTTCAATGGCCTGATAGAAGGTATTCGTTCAGTGCAAGTGAAACTGAACAGAAATTAGGGAGGGTCATTATTGAAACCACATCTGGAATATTGCATACATATTGGTCTCCTTACTTAAAAAGATTGTAAATGTGTTAGAAGTAGTTCAGAGTAGGTATAATGGACTTGTACTGGAAAGAAGTGGATTGTCTTATAAAGTACAGTTGGATCGGCAGTGTTTGCATTCACAGAAGGGTAAAAAGCATTTTGAATGACAAAAACTTGATTCTGAGAGGTTGTGACAGATAGGACGTGTCTTCTTGTGGGAGAATCTAGAACAAAAAGTCACTGTTAAGAAGTAAAGCTTTGCCCACTTAAGACAAGACAAAGAATTTGATTTTGTTGTTGAGGGTCAAATGAGTTTTTGGATCTCTGATTCCTCTGCAATTTGACGAAGAGTCTTTGAATATTTTTATGGCAGAGGTAGACAGATTATTGATAAACAAGACAGTCAAAGTGTTAGGCACAAATGTGGAGTATCATATCAGCCTTGATCTTATCGAATGGAACAGTAGCCTCAAAAGGGCGAAGTGGCCTATTCCTACTCCTGAATCATGTTTGTAAGTATGTATGCACATCTGTAAATTCCCCAGCAGGTAAATAGGCTCTGACTTAAAGATCCTGTCTGAAGCACCTCACAGAACCAGTCCTTCACCTCTGTATTGGGTACAGTGTTGGATCCAGAGTTGGAGGGACAGAATATGAGAACTATTTGCTGGAAATGGCAGCTGGAAAAGGGTTCTGTCAGTGAGAGTAACAAATCTCTTACAACAAAGCTTAGAACTTGTTCATACATTTGCACTGAATTCTTCAATGCCAGATGAACTTGCAATTGCTTTCTTTTAGTAATCTGCTGTCAGCAAGTCTGGTCTCTTGCAAAAAGGCTGTGTCAAAGAAATCTATCAAGTTTCACGTTCATGTTCTGCAGTCTCTTGCATGCATGACCGATGAGCTGATAATTGTCTGTCCTGTACTCATGCTTCTGATGTTCCAGTTTCTTAAATCTTCTTTCTTCCTATCTATTTTGTTTATGTACCTGATGCAATGGATTCTGTCCTCTTGTTAAGTACAGACTCTTAAGTGCATAATAGCTGCAGAAGAAAACACAACACAGCAGAACAACACTGTAGTACTTGGGAGTTGTCAGATTCAAGGTGGGGCACGGGTTGACTAGTGAGTTACCATGATCCTTCCCATGATCGGAGACAGCCTATAGCACTGGCTGTCTACGTTAATCGAGTCGGGCTCATAACCAGTCACTGCTGTTTCACATATTAGATTAATGTTCTGCAGCAAAACTGATGTATACCCTCCAGGGTGCAAACCTGCACAAAATGTATGGACACCGAGGGCCACTTAAACATCAAAGTTTCCCTTCCAACCTTTTAGGCTAAATCACGGAGATACAAAGCACTATGCTAGGCCTTGGTTTGGTACAGATGCTGGACAAAGGACAAATTTAGTCTAAGCTATTTCCTACCAGTACACAAAATCTCCATCAGCAAGACCTTGGACTTGCCTCTTTAAGGGACCATATACAAAATGGATCTCTTGCAGATTGAGGTTAACATTTCAATGGAATTCAGAATTCTGAACTTGAGGTGTGCAGTGTGCAAGCCCACCAGCATATGGACATGTTCTAATGCTAATGAACTAAATCCCGGCTCCACTGCCTTATAGAAACCTTGGGAGAATGTAAGGCTAAGGAATTCAATTCTGAAGAAAATTATGAAGTGAAATTGAAAGGCTGATGTATCAGTATACTGCAAATTTCAATGCTCACACATGTTACACAAGTTTATAGATTTACGCTCATCAACTTTGCTACCTCACCTATGTCAAAGAGGGAGTGAGAAATACCAATATATTTCCTAGGCTATTATATATGCCTGTCTCCCATTATAGCAACATCTGCAGAGTTCCAAATGCCTATTATTTTGGTGACTAATCCATGTGACCAGGTCAATATTGAATTTGACCAAAAGGTAACAACAAAAAAAGCGCAGAGGAACCTGCAAGATAACAACTAACACACAAAACAAAATCAGCCAGCTTTACTTGCAAGTCCATCAATATTATGAAAAAAACTTATGGTCATCATGAAGTACATTCATGCTGTATCGCGTGCTTACTCATGCTTGCATACTCCAAAACCAGTAAATTCCAATTGCTTCCAGGCATGTTACATACCATATAACTAGGTGTGGCTGCAGAACTGTTGATTGGTGTCGTCTCTTCATCTGATGTGTTGTTCAGAGTTACAGAAGGGGCTGTGATACCTTCTTCGGTTTGTTTGCTCACACCATTGGTGCCACTGCTGGCAACTGGAATATACATATATATATAAATTGCAATTAGATTCAGTTGTACAGCTCTCATACTGGATTACTTGAAAAATGAAAGTTTATCAGGAGTTGATACAGTTGGAGGACAAGTCTATACACATGTATGTAGCACGCTCAATACTGCAATTCTAAGTGACCCATCTGTTTCAAAAGGCAGAATGCTGGCATACATAACCAAAAACATCTAAAGAAACTCCAAAGATTGGATTGTTATCACAGATTTAGAAATGCAATGTTAAAGAAGCTATTTCCATACACAAACTCGAAGAAACACTTGGAAGAAAGGTTGATATCTCCATTACAGCAGAAAACCTCAAACTAAGATCTGATTAAATTAAATCTTATCATTCATATCTAATTCCTTCAATTTCCTTGAAGCTGCTACAGCTGTAAAAACAATTGTGTGGTATTGGACCAACTACGTGACATGGTTATAGTCACATAAACGAACTAAAGGTAGGAGGGCAATGGGGTGCTGTCTCTTCAACATAATAAAATCACACAGAACCTCCTTCAATGCTCCCCAACCTTCTTTTAAATTTAAAACGTCATCAGTCTTTGTGGTATATAAAGCACACTTTAAAATCAATACAGAGTTATGCTGAAAAGCTGGCATGGGCAGCTAACTAGAGTCACAATTTTATAGGTGATGTTCTGATATTACATGTTTCTATTCCAAGTGACATGCTTGCAATAACAGCTTTGTTGAATTGACCCAGTATTTATTCTGTGACTCCCACTTTTCAAAGTGCCCTGAACACTCAATACCAAGGAAATTTAGTGAGTACTTCAGGAGCATGCCATCCTGCAGCCTTTCTGCATACCCAAGTGGAGGATTAAAGTTGAAGGGTGGAACTGTCAAGGATTTACAATTTGGGTATGATAGTTTTCATCTATCCAAGTAAGCCAAACTGTTAACCAAGAATTATCCTCCAGACAAAGTGAACCTTTACTTGCCTGTGCAATTTTAGAAATCACCAGACAATGGTTTTCTTATTAAAATTCAATTGTTCAAATGTTTATGTTCACAAAAATTCTGAATGGATAAGTGCTTCAATTGAGAACGTAATGGGTTAAGTTGATGGCATGGAAGAATTGCTAAAGTTTAATCCGTAACATCACAGTAAATCAGGCCATTGAAAACATTTATGCTAAAATTTAGATTGCAATTTTAAAAAGGGATTCATTATAATATTATTAGTATCAGTAATTATAATTGAATACCCATGCACACAGCCAGATGACAAGTAAAACTGGTTGTTTCGGTCACCATATCGAAGCAGCATGGAAAGCTCGAGAAGAATGACCAGGATGATTTTAGGCCTTTTGGGACTAAGCTCTGATTCATGCGACGAAACATTTTTGTTGTTGACTGATGAAAGAACTGAAGAATGCAGTACATATTAAAATAATTTAAAGTATAAATAATATTAAAGTAATCATCCTGTACAGCCACAATAAACCACTGAATTTGCAACTAAATGCCCAAATTTCAAGAAAGATTTGGAAATTAAATGTAAAACGTTCCAGTTCTAATGCAAATAATGAATAAGTAGAGAATATATTTAGGGAAGACAGTTGATGTTGAGGAGCATGGGAGATACACCTTAAAAGAATGTTTTTGGTGTGTAAAGAAAGGGGTAATGAGCATTGCTTAGATATCAATGACCCTGCTTATGTTTTTTCTACCAGTTTAAAGGAAGTATCAAATTACGAGATCAACAGATAATAGCGATGGTGGTGAGGAAACACATATACGGTCTTGAAAGAGCTGGAATAACAAACCTTTCTTGACCCAAATTTTTACATATTAATTTATGACTCGTACACAGGGGATTGAAAAAGCATGGAATATTTTGTCAGGAGGAAATATTGAGCATATCAGGCAGCATCCTGAGGTACCATCAGAACTGATGAAAAATCATAGACCTGAAACATTAATTTGACACCTATTTCCACAATGTTAGGCTTAATGGACATTTTCAGCATTTTGCGTTTTTATTTCAGATTCCCCTCTTCAGCTCTCTTCTGTTTTTGACGTTACCAGAAGTAACAGTTAAGGTAGAACTCAAGGAAAACGTGCAAGCAGAGGAACGCTGGAACGGGGGATTATTTTTTGATTTTCTAATGAAGAGCTAACACAGACAAAATAGAGTGAATGACCTCATTCTGTGCTGTAGTTTCTGGTATTAAGGACTACATTGCAAAAGTATTTCATTGATTAATTCAATGGAGTATCAAGATCATGAAAGATGCTGCACAACCAAATTTTCTTTCTCTCTCTTTCCTCCTTTATATTTTCATAACAATCTATTAGCAAATCATGACCTGGAAATCTAAATTCAGTTTCATTAAGATTCTGCCCCTTCCATAACAATTGATATGTATGTCTCCAAAGTTAAGCTCTGAACCTTTGTTATTCAATCAGTTAATTTTGCAAGTTTAGCAGTTTTTCAGACTGGAGGCCTGTGACCAGTGGAGTGCCACAATGGTCGGTGCTGGGTCCACTTCTTTTTGTCATTTATATAAATGATTTGGATGCGAGTATAAGGGGTATAGTTAGTAAGGTTGCAGATGACACCAACATTGGAGATACAGTGGACAGCGAAGGTAGTTACCTCAAATTACAATGGCATCTTGATCAGATGGGCTAATGGGCCGAGGAGTGGCAGATGGAGTTTAATTTAGATAAATGCGAGGTGCTGCATTTTGGGAAAGCAAATCTTAGCAGGACTAAATGGTATTTAATGGTAATGTCCTGGGGCGTGTTGCTGAACAAAGAGACCTTGGAGTGCATAGCTCCTTGAAAGTGGAGTCACAGGTAGATAGGATAGTGAAGAAGGCATTTGGTATGCTTTCCTTTATTGGTCAGAGTATTGAGTACAGGAGTTGGGAGGTCATGTTGAGGCTGTACAGGACATTGGTTAGGCCACTATTGGAATCTTGCGTGCAATTCTGGTCTCCTTCCTATTGAAAAGAGGTTGTGAAACTTGAAAGGGTTCAGAAAAGATTTATAAGGATGTTGTCAGGGTTGGAGGATTTGAGCTATAGGGAGACGTTGAATAGGCTAAGGCTGTTTTCCCTGGAGGGTTGGAGGCTGAGGGATGACCTTATGGAGGTTTACAAAATTATGAGGGGCATGGATAGGATAAATAGACAAAGTCTTTTCCCTGGGGTGAAGGAGCCCAGAACTAGAGGGCACAGGTTTAGGGTGAGAGGGGAAAGATACAAGAGATCTAAGGAGCAACCCTATCACACAGAGGGTGGTACACGTATGAAGGAGGAAGTGGTGGAGGCTAGTACAATTGCAACATTTAAAAAGCATGGATATATGAATAGGAAGGGTTTGGAGGGATATGGGCCGGGCGCTGGCAGGTGGGACTAGATCAGGTTGGGATATGTGGTTGGCATGGACAATTTGGATTGAAGGTTCTGTTTCCGTGCTATGCAGCTCAACGACTCTTTGACTCTATGCAACATTTAAAGAACCAATTCTGTGAATTCCTCTTTTACAGCAATACTGCCCTCTCCACTTCTACAACAGTTCACAGACATCTTAATTATATAAAATGCAAAAGTTAAAACACACAGTATATTTAGCTTAACCTGTAGCAATGTGAGCTGCTGTAAAATAGTACTGCAAAAGCATTATAAACGCATGTACCTGACAATGCAGAAATTTGACACTCAATCCACCAAATATAATAAAGAAGACAAATCCAGCAATACTAATTCAGAGAATTGCAACTGCACAGGAAGCTATTCAGCCCATCATGTCTATACCGGCTCTCTGAATGAGCATGATGATTCAATGTCATTCACCTGGTTTTCCCCATAACTCCTAAGTTTTAACATTTACAGGTTTTTATTTAGGTTAAGTTTGCCAGAACTGCAATAATGGCTAAATATACTGAAAAAAGGTTGGACTTTCTCAATGCATGTTAAATCAACTTGGGAATATAGATTCCACTCAAGTACACTCCATATTGCACGCACCAACATTTGTGATTAAGAATCTAACACAGAAGTGCTTAATTGGACATAAGCAAAGAACTTTCTAAAGTCTCAGAATATGTGCAGAGGGAAATTAACAAATAAATGAACTTTGCGGGATGAACACTGCACAGAAGATTCAGGACCAACTCTTGAATCAATGTGAAATAGAACTGGATGGTTGGACATGCTGCAGCTTCTCTAAACCTGGATAATTTTTATTTTAAACAAACAATTCTTTAGAATGCAACATACAAAATTAGGCCAATCAACTCCTTTAGTTTTTTTTTGTCCAATGATAAGGATTGCATGAGTAATGTTCCAAATAGTGTGGCTGAAGCTTTTAAGCATCTCCAATTAACTGAAAGTTCAGAGGTTACATTCCATTCATGACATAACTATCCATTAAGCTGTGCAATCGAGACGCCAATGTAAATTCTCTTGCATATGAATACAGCACAAGGTAAGCATCTTATTATATACATAACGCCAAGATAAGTTTTGGTCAAAGGATAAAGATTCCTATACAACTAAACTTGCATTATACAGAATCCTATTCCAAGTAGCACAATCATGTAAGCCTCAATACACCCCAAATATATGGACTGACATTTGAAGAAAACGAGTGATACATCTATTAAGATTTAGATTCAATATTGCTAATACAAAGACATGTATGTCAGTCCACCCAGTGGAGAAGCACAGAGGTGGCAACAAGGTAAAATAAATGTATGAAACTTCAGCTATCCATAAAGACTGACAAACATTAAAGCAATAGAAGCCTTGCCATAAACCAGAAAATAAGTTAAGAACAAATCAGTAACGATTCATGCCATGAATGTTTGACAACTTCACATCAACACACTGACAAGTAAAGATTTTTAAAATTAAAACTGTTCTGGATTTCTACAATATGCAACTCCTACTCTAACATTTTCACAATCAATGAGTGGGATTAGTAGAAATGCTTTGCCAAAGTAGAAGAAGAGTAAGTGTGGAAAGCTTGATAGCATCCTGAAATTTTGAAGAGACCACAGCATGGCCTGAAGTGCACTCAAATGTCTCTCCTCATTCTTCACTTTCCATTTATCGAGCACTGCTAATCCCTCTACATTTCCTCACTTCTGCCCCAAATTCATTAATTCTTTTAGTTTTCTCATTTCTATGTTCTCTTTTGGATCCTGTTCTTTGATTCTACAGATTTCTCTTGATATAATTCTTTCCGTTCTTCTTTTTTCAAGAAAAGAAATAAAATATATTATCTATCCATTTCATATATCCTCTTTCCTTTTTATTGCATTGTTGATTTTCTTTTTTTCAATCTCTGCAGGGGTACAGAGTCTGCTCCATCAATTACAGCTTTCAAAGCAAGAACAGTCGCCGTCCTTGCTCCTACTGTGAATCCCAAGTGCAAGGGTCATTTAAGTGCTGGTTGAGGTACTGCCAGCAAAGGGGATGTGGTAAGGGGTGGATACAATGCACATAAACGTGAGAGAAGCAAGCATTTCATACTCAGCTTGCAGTCGGACAAAAACGATGCATCATTAGCCCTCAGAGGGCATGTGTGTTCACTGTTCAATGAAGTGCAGCACAATTCAGACAGTTGTCCCTGTGCATACTGTGATAATTATTCAAAGCCCTGCACTTCATGTTTTCAATATAATCCAATATTTCTCTTGTGTTCAATGACAATTGGCTTATAGAAATAGACTTTGTTCCTAGGCACAATATAAATGAATTTTTTTATGTTTCATGTGGACTCTTCAGTAGTTTAGGTCTGCATCTTGTCTTTGAGAAGAGTATGGGTTCCCCAAAGTACTGTTGGAAATGTGTCACTGTTAAGTCAACCAGATGAACAGTCTTTGTGGAAGTGAAAATTAAAGGTACATTCCCCAACAATTTAAACAGGAAAATTCACAAGATAATCCTTACCATATTGTAAAAGGAAGTTCACAGATTCTTACATCAAGATCAGTCATATATAAGGGGGCAAGATAGTTGTAGATGCTGGAAGGTGGGTGTCGGAAAAGAAAAAAGGGAGGAGGAAATGGATGCAAATTTGGAAGACGGTTCACTGCGAATTTAGCTGGAGTCACGAACAAGCAACATTTCAAAGCGAGCCAATCTCTACAATTGGCAAAGACTCAATGCAAACACCAATTTGAAAAACTGCTTTTATGGAAGCAAATACTTCAGAATTTGAATTGATATTTTGAGGATTACATCTTAATTAAGTGAAAATTGTGGAGGGAATGCAACTTTAACAGCATATGCAGACTGGCAACAAGACCTCGGAGAGATTATACAGTAGAAACAGGAATTGCAGTTCCAACCAGTTACCGTTTTGTGTAAAGGACTTCTGCTGGGGTGGCTGCAGGACAGCTGGACGTAGGACGCTCCGCTGCTGCTCCTTGGACTTCTGACTAGGAAGACCTGCAAGACCAAACAACTGATTTTACATCACCTCAGCTTTGTTGTGATTCAAGCATGCTGCTTTGAATAAAGCTGCAATTCTAGTATAGTTCAGCATCATTTTGTAATGTTAAGGATATGTGTTTCAAGACAGTCACGCATCCTGTTCAGCAGCGTTTTGGTGAAGATTGTGTGGCTTGGGGTAGTGAGTAACTTGCAGAGATTTTAAAAACACATCAGTGTGGTGCATTTTACTAGCGGAAAACCATTTCTTGCCAATCTGCACAACTTCTAGCCAGCTACATTTCCACAAGGAAATGAAAGCTGCGAATAACAGCAAGCTTAATATTTTATGCTGATTAGAAACATCAGCATCAGTTTACTACCAAAAAGGTGCCTGACAGGAAACAGCAGACAATTATTGCTATCATACCAGAATTCAGAAACTGAAGACTTAGCCCTGTAGTATCTGCAATATTGAAGCTTTCCTGCTCCTCTTTTGTCAAAATGACACAAAAGGAACAACTGGTTTGTGATAACTGCAACGCAATCCACTAGTATAAATCATCACAAAGCAAATGACCATATGACTGTGTCGAGATGTGGAACAAAGTTCCACGTGTGACCAGTGTCTGTAGTCTGGGAATGTTTGGGAATGGGCAACGCTCCAAATACTTACCTCTATAATACGGCTTCATCGCATGTATTTTCTGCTGAAGGAATAACTGTGACATAGAACATACTGAAGGTTGAGAGTGTACTTCAATTTCTGAATATATGACCAACATATTTTTCTGCCAACTTTAAAACTGAACTTCCAAATCTCTCATGGTTCTCTTGTTCAAAGGACGTAGCCTTGCATCTCTCTAAAGGTGTTCAAGTGAAGTAGTAGCATTTCAGTCCCATTAGTGACACTGCCCTAACAACAGCGTCTAACTCCCTATTAAAATCATCCTTTTAAAACATTTCAATTGAAATTTATATTTAGTATGAATGGACTTGGCAATTTACATAAAATAAAAATATTAATAGTGCAATAACTGCAGTGAATATGATAAAGCAACATGACATTTTATCAAAAACACAGATTTCACATTCTGTTTTGATCTAGTCACTGAAATCCTACACAGATTTACAAGCATCTACATTACGTAGGAAACATCTCAAGCACTTTAACCATAACTTGCATTCAATACTTTGGTGCGTTGATGCCCACAAACACACACCTGCAATATAGTATTTAACACTTTAAAATGAAGCTAATTTTACAAACTGGTCTGCATAGAAATAAGATCTAGTCATTCTCAAAACATTTTGATTGAAATTACAGCAGACTGAGTTCACTTCACTCATCAATGTATGTGCCAATACTGGTACTTTACCAGAAATTACCCTGTCTATTCTAGTTTGTGTCCTTCCATATTTTTCCTGTTCAAATACTTAATTAATTCTATTTTAAACCAAGTTTTGATGTCCAGTTCAATTGAAATTCGTGATTAAAAGTCCTTGTCCCGATTAGAAGAAAGATTTCCTTTGTATGAGAATGAGTCCAACTCATTAACAACTTACTAAACACTGAAGATAGCTTTTTTAAAATTTTTCTTTACATCTACCAGAATTTTGAAAATTTACAGTCTTCATAACTTTCCCTTCACTAATTTTCAGCCTTCCTTCATAAATGCAATATAGTGTCTTTGAGGTTTGCAGAACTTTCGAATGGGTTCAGGTTGAGCTACAAATCTCAAAAATCGCAAATCTCCAATGGGAGTTGTTTCACACAGGGATTGATAAACCTACATTTCACAATACTTGTGAAAGCATTCTACTACAGTAGAACCTGATGATACAAAGATACATAAACTCAATGATGGACCTTCAGATAATCTTGAACCAATTTTGCCAAATATATCTCAGAATATTTTATTTATGGATTATTAAATATCAGAGGAATTCGCAGTAAACATGCACAATTTGAATTTGGAGAAAAATACATGAAATTGGGTAAAGCCCAGCACAAGAGATAAAAAAGAAATGCCTCCTCACATTACTAGAAATTCAGAAAAGAGAGCCTTGTTCAAATTTATCTTGAGACAAATTAGACACAATTAAATTTAAGTCAGGTCAGGGGAAGCCAAACAAAAAATACCATCTCATGCCCAATTATGGAAGGTGTATAGTCAACACTTGCATATTAGCATTCAGCCATCATTTAAACAAGAATCAGAGGGTAAAACACAGGCAGTGAAATATCACTTGCCGATCCCATGGATTTTGAACCTGGAGCTGGCAGAATTTGTCAAGCTCAGGAGTAAACATAAAGGGAGAATGATTCCTGGCTTACAAAGACTCCAAAATGACTAGCAATTGGTTCTCCATTGGCAGAGGATGAACATGTAAAGATTTTGGATTATTATTAGTCATACCTTGAAGCAGGTATTAAGTATGAGACAGTCATCAATAATCAAGATCAGCCGCTACAGTGAGTATGAAGGCCACTGGGCTACGTGTTTGGACATTCTATTATACAGGTCCATGATGAAGCCAGTTGCAAACATGTCATAAATGAATTGGAAAGATCTAATTGACTGATGAAGACAATTAAACGAAGAAAGACTTAAGCCAAAAACTTACATTCCATTGTTTTAAAATAAAATATTACAAGAGATATGATACAAGTCTTTAAATGATGAAAGGTATAATGTTAAAGCAAGACATTATTTAGCTTGGTTATGAAGGACTTTAGGCTCAATCTACAAACTTATTTTCTTTTATGTGTGACCCAAGTCGTGGACGGCACGGTGGCACAGTGGTTAGCACTGCTGCCTCATAGCACCTGAGACCCGGGTTCAAGCGACTGACTGTGTGGAGTTTGCACGTTCTCCCCATGTCTGCGTGGGTTTCCTCCGGGTGCTCCGGTTTCCCCCCACATTCCAAAGATGTGCAGGTCAGGTGAATTGGCCATGCTAAATTGCCCGTAGTGTTAGGTAAGGGGTAAATGTAGGGGTAAGGGTGGGTTGCGCTTCGGCAGGTCGGTGTGGACTTGTTTGGCCGAAGGGCCTGTTTCCACACTGTAAGTAATCTAATCTAATCTAAAAGTCCTGCGTGTTCTTTAAATAAAGCAATAATATTAAATCTTACATTTTTAGTTTTATTCTATCAGTAAGTGGATAAAGTATACAGAGCTCTGGGTCTAAACCTTTCTATCCCTGACAAACTACTAAGTCAGTCAGTTCACAAAGACAAAAAGACGTATATCTGTCCCTGACAAAACATCATACCATCAATCAAGTGAAATTGTCTTTTAATTGGCCATTGCTCTGACTCCATTCCCCGCCTCCTCGCATTCCCGGATGTCCGATCCCACGTGACCTTCCCTTTTCTGAGACAAAGGAACACCACGCGGCCTCCATTCGGGCGCGAAACGGCAGACTCGCATACTTCCGGGGCGCGAAACGGCCATCACGTGACCTCCCAGCACTCTTCCGGAGCGCGAAACAGGGAGACCACGTGACCGCGCCCGCATCTCGGAGCACCACGTGGTCATCCTCTGCGCACGCATCAGAGACCACGTGACCTCCGAGCGCTGAGGATACGCCCACTCACAGTCAGAATCCATCCTACCGGTAAGCCTTTTATGTATATATTTATAGTTAACACAAAGCTAGAGCACTTAAGGAGAAAATTCAAATACCTCAAGTAAGACAATTAGAAAGAAACTCAGGGCAACAGGTATAGAACAGATTCCAAGAGCTAGTAATTGCAGTTGGCTTGATATCTGTTAGAGCTAGACCCTAAATAATAATGTTTGAATATTTTAAAGTGAAGTAGACAATTAAGTTTTCCTTAGTATATCATATAAATACATTAGACTAAGTAGATCTAATACATTATTTGTTCCATTACTTACATCATTGAAGCAGCCTTTATAGACTTCATTACTCATCTCTTAGCAAGAATTTCATGTTTTTAATATTCACAGCAGATCTTTTGGGATTCTGAATTTGCACAATGGTTACTTAACAAGCACGCCTCCCCTCATGTGATATTAAAGAGTTAATGTGCTCTGCTGATCTGCAGAAAATTTGATGCCCTGAGGCTAGGATGGGGTGCCTCTCTCTTACAGGTACATTGTAAGGAATTTACATGGTCATCCCATGCCATTCAGACAGATCTCTTGACGTGCTTCGCAAGCAAAGCGAAGAGCATTAAGAGTTTCTCCACAGCTTGCACTGTATTTGCTTAATAATGGCTGCTCACAGAAGTTGGCTTGTTGCAGTTGCATCAAGTGTGCAAGAATCTCAAGAAAAAATGAACCTAACATTTGGTGGCAGCGGTGGGATTCCAACATACACAAAGCTTCTAGGTGGACTGAATAAGTGATTGTTTGAATGCCGGTTGCGAGAGACAGATGGGTCCACGAGGTACGATTTATCTTGATCTCTCTCTTTAACCTATCACTCAATCGACCCCTCAGACTCGGTGGTGAAGGAATCTCAAAGGTAACTTAACGCCCTTGCACGCCGATGAATTTGCTTTCAGAATCATAAGTTATTGAGAATTCGGGCTACAGTCTCCCGGGAAAAGGGGGCTGGAGTCCTCTTGTAGGGAGGTTTGAGGCTCTAGAGCATAGTACAAAAAATAAAATGTAATAACCGTGTTTGTCTCTAATACCCTGCCTTAGATCGGTTGTTAAGAGGGGAGATCCCCCATGTGAATGTCAGGACCCTGAAATGAGTGTGGAGAATATAGACACGAGGTTTGAGGCTCGGGAGCAAAACAAAACTTCAAAGAAGAACATCTAAACAAAATTTGGTGCTTCTTAAAGTTATCACCTTTATCCCCACACCTCCCCTTAGAAGTACATTTAGGACAACATAGCATCACCGGGAAAAGGGGAGAAAGTGGAGTCAGTCCACTCTGATCCCGACAGGATTAACTACCAGGGAAGTTTTGTCTGGGTTTTTGTTGTGGAAGTCTCAGTCTCTGGGCTTGGACTTGAGTCTTTCTTCTGGGGAAGAGAAGTGGCTTGGATTGTGAAGGCTTTCTCTTTTTATAAGTGTAGTTTCATCGAGACGATGTGGAAAAAAAAACGAAACACTGAAATTAAGGTTGCACAAATACTAGGGTCGAGAAAGGAAGTTTCAATATAAATTATGCCATACCGAAAGTGTTTGACATTTAAATATTTTGGTTTGTTAAAGTACTGGTTCAGAAAATCCTTTTAAGTAACTGTTTTGCCTTATTTGAATCAGGATCTCAATTTGACGCGTTTTGTGGGCTATGTAAAAGGGCAGATTTTGTTTTTACATTAATACTGTACAACATTATGCCCTTTTTAAAATTAGCAAACATGTAACCTTAAAACAAATTGATTGAGGGCCTTGAACCCCTGATTTGTTTGAAATTCTACACTGTCTGTTTAAAAACAAAACAACAGTGTCAGTGGCCATGCTTTAGCCAAATGAGAGTATTGTATGAAAATATCTTTGCTTTTTTTAATGCAGAGTGTTCACAAACAGAAGAGTGCATTTTAATTTTGACACTTTGTTAAAATTTTAGAAAACATTAAGTTCTGTCAATTATTGTTTCAAAGAAAACTTCATTGGCCCCTTTCATATCACAAATGCAAAGAATCTTCATCTCTACCAAAGCTGTACAGATACTGATCTGCAACCACTGTCATTTCGACTGTTTTATTTGAGAAGTTTCATTTGGAGAACATATTTTAATATATTCTGCATTTGTTTACCATGAATATTTGAGATTTAAATTTGAACGGAAACTGCCTTTTCAATGGCTAAGCACAGGAAATATTTTGTTGTTTTCTTGCTATTGCAGATTTTTGAAATACTTTTCCTGGCAGCTTTCGCAGTAGTGAAATATTAATTTGTCGAAGGAAAAACATTTTTGAATAACCTGATGGGGTCCCCCGAGGGTTTGATTTTAGGATCATTGATTGCTGTTTATAAATGACAGAATTAGTTAGGCAGTACAATTTAGAAGTTTATGGATTGTATAAAACATGATAATGTCATAAATAGTGAAAAGAGTAACAGATAACAGACTTCAACACGATTGAGAATGTTGAAATAGGCAGACAATTTAGCCAAGTTAAATGTGTGACTATCTTCATACTGATAGCCACCTTGACAAGGAAGGAATGAAAGAGAAAATGTAAAGATACGTGCAGTAGTGAATATCGTCTCTAGAGTTTCTCCATTCACAGATAAAGCATGTCTTCAGACCAAGACCAGCCCCTTCATAACCTGATCCAATGGATTCAATCAGCTCCCCAGTTATGAGCATGAGAAGTGAAGAAGCTAACAACAGTGAAGAGGTCCGTGCGCTTTTTGTCAGTGCCTTCTTATGGATATTAAACCACACAAGCTTTACCTTCGCTTTCAATCATTTAAGGGATATGAAGGTTCACTGATCAAGCTAACATCAAAACAGCCAGTTGGCTTTGTTATATTTGACAGCAGAGCAGGAACAAAAGCAAAGAATGCTGTATTCACCTACCCTGCTACTGCAGCTGCCGCACTTTATGCTCAGATGTGCTGGTATCCTCCATCTGAAGCATCTTCGCAAGGATGAACTTTTTGTCAATTTTATTAAGGATTTAACTGCCCTCATCCAAGAATTCAGCTTTCTCCGTGGAGTGGCAAGAAGAACAGACTGGATTTTGTTTTCAGGTTGGATGTTACTGAAGAAGATTTTGGATAACTGGCTCGTTTCCACACAACTTGGAGGGTGTGGAGTGGTCACTAAGGACTGTGGATTTAAGAGCTTTATTGGTGAAATTTTTTCCCACGTGGGAGATCCTGAGGATCCTATCTACTGCGTGAACTAGTTATTTTTGTTGTTATAATCATTGCATGTTCTTATGAAGGAGACGGTAGTGCCATCTAGGTGGTTATCATGGAATGATAAAAGGAGGGAACGTGATATTAAAGAGTCAATTTGCTCTGCTGAGCTGCAGGAAAGTGGATGTCCTGAAGCTAGGGTGGAATGTCGCTGACTGACAAGTACATTTTAAGGAATTTACATTCCCATCCCTTGCCATTCAGAGCCATTTACATGGTCATCTCCTATTATTCATAGATAATTTACATTTGCATCATCATCCTGTTCAAAATCAATAAGAACATCACAGCTGGATATCTGACTATTCCCTGTAGTTTAAAAAAACAATTTGCAACAGATTTGACCTTTACGGGATGATTTACGTTATATTGTTTCTGGAAACGATGTGGTCACTGCACTACGTCTTGAGTGGCATGTGACTTGAGGCAGCGGCTTGGGTTGTCTTGTGGGCATCACTGACTACGATGTAATGATTTTGTATTAAGGGCTGTTTCCATTGTTCAGAGAGACTTCTCGACATGCTTCGCAAGCATGGCAAAGTGTGTTAAGAGTTTCTCCACAGCTTGTACTGCACTTGCTTAATGAAATTTGGTTGTTGTGCACATAAGTTGGCGGATTGCAGTTGCACTAAGTGTGTAAGAATCTCAGAAAGAAGAACTTAACACTCAAACTAACTCCAACTTGAATTTTCCTTTAAATGAATTATTTTAAAGAAGAACCTTTGCTAGCCATTTTTATATCAATAAAAAGTTATTCTTCTCGACTGTGGTTGTAGATAGGGCCCATGTGTTGTAAAACACCTTAAGGTTAAATATTTATGGAAAAGCTTACTAGTATGACTCCCCTCCTCTCTCAAACTTAAAATCACCTTACTGTAATATTACAGCAGTCACAGGAAGAAAGTAACGTTTTTAATGTGACAAGAAATTGAGACTTCTCATTCTGCTTTGTTCTGATTATTTGACACATATGACACAGGCCTTCCTACAAAGCTTAGTCCATTTCACAAACCTTTTTCCTGGATTCTGCAAACCAGCATCACGAGCACAAAGTAACACAGTCCCAATTTTCCAATCAGGATCAAAAATCCTACACATGACCATAACCAGACAAGAAAATACACAATTGTTTTTTGATTAGTTATGCACTCAAATTTCCTGAACAGAAGCCTGTTACAAAATGGCAAACACAATACAGGAATGCTTGTATCCTGCAACAGAGTCCATCAGCATGAGAACCTTTCTCACCTGTGTCACATTTTTCAACAGTATTTGCATCCTACTCTAGTTTATCGGACAGTTGTTGAGAATAGTTAACCACACAAGGCAAGTAGGCAGACATGGAAGTGAGGAGATTAGTTGGCTGGTGGGTAAGGGATCTAGGTGCCAGGTGAGTTAGGGGGTTAGGTATGGCACCCGGTAGGGAGTCCAGTGGATGTCAGGAAGGTGCCAGAGAGCTTCGGATAGGTGGAGTCAGTTGAAGTGGTTGCCAGGTTGAGGACATGTGGAGACAGTGTAATAGGCCACGGTGGTCTGGTGGAGAAGAGAGTGAGCCAAGTGGTGGCTTGGAAAAGTTAGGAAGGTGCAGAGATTGTTTTAGACATTTGCTGAGGTTGGAGTGAGGAGCATCAGGGGCTCCAATTAATAGTTACCCTGAAGTTAGAATAGATTTTAAAATCCTATAACTTTTCTTGTGTAACTACTTAGCTTAAATGATCAGAATCCTCTGATATCTGATTCTGGAAATCTTTTTCAGAGGATTCCAGACGCTTGGCAATGGCCCCACGACAATTCCAATTTTTCCAGGCAATTCCTGCAGAGTCAGTTGCACCAGGAACTCTCCAAGGTCTCAACATACAATGATAATCTACTCCTGCAGAATCGACTAGCTACTTATCAAAGTGTGGTCCCTTAGGTTTCCTAGGCATTTTCATGCTGAAGAATTTCAAGTGGCAGCGAGAGTCTGGTGGGGGACACGATAGAATTTTGCCATCACTCATGTCAGTGGGAGCACTATTCTACAACAAAGATTAAGCATGTACTTCAACAGAATCTGCAAATTATTTTAAATTTTACCCCATTATAAAGGAAAATTACATGCCTGAACAGATTCTGGACAGGCTGTAAGTTTGCTCGCAGAGCTGGAATGTTTGTTTTCAGATGATTCATCACCATGCTAGGTAACATCATCATTGAGCCTCCGGTGAAGCACTGGTATTATGTCTCACTTTCTATTTGTGTGTCTTGGTCTCAAGGTGGGTGATATCATTTCCAGTTCTTTTTCTCAGAGGTTGGTAAACTGGGTCCAAATCAATGTGTTTATTGATGGAGTTCCAGTTGAATGCCAGACCTCTAGGAATTTCCATGCATGTCTCCGTTTAGCCTGTCCTAGGATGGATCTCTTGTCCCAGTCGAAGTGGTGTCCTTCTTTGTCTGTACGTAAGGATACCAGTGATAGTGAGTCATTTCTTTTGGGGGCTAATTGGCGGTCGTGTATCCTGGTGGCTAGTTTTCTACCTGTCTGTCCAATGTAGTGTTATTTTCAGTCCTTGCATGGTATTTTGTAAATGACATTCGTTTTGCAGGATGTTTGTATAGGTTCCTTTAGGTTCAGCAGCCTCTGTTTAAGTGTGTTGATAGGTTTGTGGGCTACCTTGATGCCAAAGGGTCGGAGTAGTCTGTTAGTTATTTCAGAGATGTCTTTGAGGTATAGTAATGTGGCTAGGGTTTGTGGGCGTGTTGTGTCTGCTTGTTTGGGTTTCTTGCTTAGGAATTAGTGGACTGTGTTTATTGGGTACATTCTTCTTGAATACACTGTATAAGTATTTTTCTTCTGCCGCTCGTAGTTCCTGGTGCTGCAGTGTATTGTGGCCCATTTAAATAGTGTCCTGATACAGCTCAGTTTGTGGGTGTTGGGATGATTGCTTCTGTAGTTGAGTATCTGGTCTGTATGTGTTGCCTTCCTGTAGACGCTGGTCTGAAGTTCTCAATTAGCAGTTCATTCCACTGTGACATCTAAGAAGGGGAGCCTGTTGTTGTTCTCCTCCTCTTTTGTGAAATGCATGCCAGTAAGGATATAGTTGATGATGTAGGTTTCCTCTAATTTTTCCATTTTGTGATGACAAACGTGTCATCCACGTAGCAGACCCAAAGTTTGGGTTGAATACTAGGGAGGGTAACTCGTTCGAGTCTCTGCATTACTGCTTCTGCTCAAGAAGCCTGATATTGGAGATCCCATGGGTGTTCCATTGATTTGTTTATAGGTCTAGTCATTGAATGTGAAGTGGGTAGTGAGGTCTTATGATCTAGCTATTCCCAATCAAAATAATTGCAAATGGAATAGATAAATTATATGCTTATAACCAATAACAAGAATGGTTTCTACAGATGCCAATAACAAAATACAAAATATAAAATTAAAATACACTTAATGCCATTCTATCCTTTCCAAATATTCACTTCCCATCACTGGTAATTATACTAAAGTAAAATGCTATCAAAGTTTAGGCAAATTAATATCAGAAATACCTTGTTGAAATGGAAAATGTTGACAATTTTAATTGATTATATAAACTGTCTGATGAAAGGTGACATTCAGTTGAAATTCTGTTAAATTTTATATTATGTTAATTTTGTTCCAAGTCCATAAATACAGCACACATTGGGCACTTGGGTGTAATAGAAGTTACATACATTAATACATAGGGCCCTGTTCTTTGCAGTCAGAAAGAACGTGTGCACACATAGTGTCTGGCTGTTTCAACTCAACAAAATAGGTGACAGCCATTCTCTGGTTCATTTGACTGGGCAATACTTTGATCAATCAGAGTCAGCCTGCCTAGTTTAAAATGGAACCAAGACTTTGCAGCTTAACTGTCAGTCATCATCTGGTACAATTTTCATGGTCTCTACCAATCAAACTCCACTTGCCAACAATTTAGCACTCTGGTCTCATACAATATAAATGTTGTTTTCCCCTTACAATAATATTTTTTGGAAATTGTCCTGATAAATACAAGATGAAAAGTTTTGATAAAATGTGCCTTTTTTTAAAAAAAGGAATACTCAAACTCTCTACACCCAAACAATAATCCTACATTAACATTTTTTCTTCAATTATGTACCATTTGTATCATAATATATTCCACAACTGCAAGAAAACATCACTATAATGCTCTCTGGTTGGCAACCTCCATTTTTACAAAATTAAATATTATAGAATTGCATGTTTTGAATTCTGCAGTAAGAAAATGATACACAGAACATTTAAGAGCAACCCTACACATACAACACAACAGAGTTATGTAACCAGCAGGCAATAGAGAGGATACTGTGATGCAGCCTGGTTGTGGAAAAACAAAGATGTGCAAGCCCATAGATGATACTGTTAGAAAAAATAATAAAGGATTTGATTATGAAGTAGAAAATTATCGAAAGCTGTTAATTTTCTGTACATAGATGATAAACTAAAAGAAAAGAATTCAGGGTACACATCTGATGAAGTTGTAGAATAAAGCACTAGAATTCGTCATTGAAACAGAAACCATATCAATACTGAAGGGTAGGTGGCTGAAAGAAAGAGCAATGAAAACATATAGCACAGAACTAACACGTGGGATTAATACTATTCTTACATGAAGAATTAAGAACCAACATTGAATAGTTGGAGCAAATGGCCTACTTCCAGGTTATAAATTCTCCTAAGTTCTAGGCACATCAAAAACCCCAATCTACAAAGAAGCTGGTCTGTCAACAGCATAGACCAACATGATTAAGAGTTTTCAGAGAGCGTCAGAAATATACTACTGAAAGATTACACTTTAGAAATTGTCGACCAATGCCGTCACCAACACACTGGAAATACAAATACAATTGAAATGGTTCACCAACGCAGAAGACAACTGGTTTCTGCTCCCCATATTTTTGTTCCAAAATAACAATGAGATGGGGGAGACTGTTGGATCTCAAAATTCCGAAAACAATTCCTCAGGCATGAAAAGGTCATGACAATATTCTCATCAATTTAGACAGAACATCAAAAAGTCGGCCAGTGAGAGAAATCTAGTAAAGTAGATAACATCTATGAGTTCAAAATTATGAAGGGTACGGTGAAATCCAATAGATACAAAATTAGTGACAAGGTTCAAATCTGTTAAAACTACAAAAGTAATTAAAATGTAACACTCCTGTTCAAGAAGGGAGGAAGGGACAAGTGGGAAATTACGGCAGTTAGCCTGACCTTGGTCACTGGTAAGATGTTAGAGTCATTATTAAGGATGAGATTACACAGTACTTGGAAGTGCATGATAAAATAGGGCCGAGTCAGCTTTTGTCAAGGGTTGGTCATGCCAGACAAATCTGTTAGAATTCCTTGAGGCGGCAATGAGCAAATTAGACAAAGGTGCCACACAGGAGACTGGTAAGTAAGAAGCCATGGTGCTAGGGCAAGGCACTGGAATAAAGAGAGGATTGGTTGACTGGCAGAAGACAGAGAATGGAATAAAGAGGTCTTTTTCAGGATGGCAGCCAGCGACTAGTGGATTTCCACAGGATGTGTTGGGACCACAACTACTAAAGTTATGTTATAATGATCTGGACAAAGGAACTGAGGGCATCGTTGTTCCGTTTGTAGATGACACAAAGATAAGTGGTGGGGCAAGTCGTGTGGAGGATGCAGGGATGCTGCAGAAAGACTTGGTAAAACAGTGGGAGATGGAATACAAAATGGGAAAGCACGAGGTTATGCACTTTTGAAGTGTAAAGAAGTACACTACTTTCTAAATGAAGGCTACTTTTTAAAATGGGCAAATCTGAAGCACAAAGAAACTTAGGTCTAGGATTAGTCTAGAACTAGGACCCCCAAGGTTAACATGCAGGTTCAGCTGACAGTTAGGAAGGCAAATGAAGGCAAATTCATTTCAAGAGGACCAGAGCCCAAGAGCAGGGCTGTATAAGACTCGGGTGAGACTGTATTTCTGAGCAGTACTGGGCTCTGTACCTGAAGGAGGATCTGCTGGTCTGCAGGGCATCCAGAAGAAGTTTTCAAGCCTGATCTCAAGAATGAAGGGCTTGACATATGAGGGCTCTGGGTCTGTACACAATGGGGCGGGGGTGGGGGGGGGGGGGGGGTGAGTCCCATTGAACCTTACAGAATAGAGAGAGATCTGAAGAAGATACTTTCAGGGAGGAACTAGGACCCGGGAGCACAGTCTCAAAGTGAAAGTACAATCCTTTCGAAAGGAGATGAGGAAGAATTAAAGGTGGTTTAATCTGTGGAATTTATTACCACAGAAGGTTGCTGAAGCCAAGTTATTTGAATGCCTTTAAGACTGAGGTAGAAAGGCTCTTGATAAGTAAAGGAATGAAGGGTTTCAAGATGAAGGCAAAAGAAGAGGGCTAGGAAACATATTAGCCATGATCGAATGGCACAGCAAACCCAATGGTCCTGTATTATGGCTTTCTGATAGTTCAAAACAATGTCTTCACAGTGGGAAGTTAGAATGTAAATTCTGCCTCAAACAATGTAAAGTTAGTTTACTGGAGATTGAACTTGTAAATAAAAAATAAATATTATGAGAAGTTGGTGAGGAGAATTAGACTAGTGGTTCATGACAAGAAAAAGCACAGTTCATACTACAAACCTTTCTCTTCTGTACTAGAACATCCAATGTCCCGACATCCTACATAATGTTTCTTTGTATCAAATTTAACAGTATTATTGCATTAATTAGAGTAATGCTGCACTCTTTGCAAATAGATTTTCTTTACATATTATGATACACAATCTTAGAACATCAAAAGTCAAATCAGGTGGAAAACAAAGTCATGGAACTTAAGTAAAATCAAAATTCAAATCTGTACTTAGATCTTGCTAAGACCTGCTTGCGTACATAATACAATGACGTTGATATCGCCTTTAGAAACTTGCTGCCTAAAATAAGAGTGCCTAAAGATTGCTCAGAAGGTCTCTCACAATATTAAACAAACAATTTACGTTATAGTACTCACTGTAAAGCTTCTCACCCTCAAGTAATGCTAGCTGTGCATACTGCTCACACAGCACAACCGATGAGATAGCACCATCTCGGTGTGAAAAATACAATATTCTTCATAATTTATGCTATTTTTAACTAAGTGTTTCCATACTGTTTCAATGTCACATCAGTGCTGCAAAGTTAGGGAAAACACAAGTACTAAAGAGACATCAAAAAAACCTCAAACTAATTAGTTAATTCATGCTGTGAAGATTCTTTTGTGAACCAGATTAGCCTAAATGTAAGTCTCAGGTAATGTACTCAGTGGAAAATTGTACAACTTTCTCCAAAACTGAAATGTGTCATTCATGAATAATTTTCTTCCAGCACTTACCAGTATTAGACATCCTAACATTCAAACTGTTTAAAAGTACTACTTGTCTTGCAGCAAATACAACTTGTAGCAAATGCAGCAAAGACCCATGTACACAAATTCTCACTACAATCACACAGGTAGCAGGTCTCTGAGGAACACATTACAAAGGTAACAAGCTGAGATTGATATTTAGACCTGTTGACAGCTGAGTACAGCATAATCACTTGTGCACACCAGTCTCTTGTAGCAATAGGACAAGCTTGTAAACATCTGTACAAACATGTTGATTAAATCATTTCAGCTTCCATAAAAATCAAACTGAATGCATATTAAAGATCACAAAATATCTGATAATTTAAATATCTAACAATTTGCACAGAAACATGCTGCAGAAATATTTAGACAATGCATAAGATCAATAATTTGCTATTTGATGCATGTTACCGGTTTCCAGCTGGATATACCAATATAGCAGTTCCTGAATCTGGCAATTACTTTAAAGTTTTGTTTTAAACATTCCATATGCATATTATTAAGCAATTTGAAGTACAAATTACTTCAGAAGAAAGCAATGTTGCATATTTTCACCACACTCCAAGACAATTTTCTAAGTCATAAGTAAACTTTAGAACTGGTGCTTCTCCTCTGCAATATACCTTTAGTGCTCAAGAAAAGAAAATATTAATTTGATGAATTGTGAACCAAAATTGCTGTTGCTGGGGCATTTCAGTGGGTGAGTAACAAGTAACAAAGATTTATATTTTTGACAGTTCTACACAAAACACGTTAAAGTAGGATAGATGGAATAGATTTTGTATTTTTTATTTTAATTCAGAATTTTAAAAATTTGTTTGAAAGCCACAACATCCATAACAATTTTTGCAGACTTGAGGCAAAAATCTCACCAGTTTTCAAATTAGGCATGATGTAGCTAAAATCAGTGCTATACATAGCTCCATATACCTCATAATCACGTGCAGTTCTGAGCAGAGTGCAGAGTGGCAAGCCTTTCCTGTCAAGAAACAGCACTGGAAACATTTTGCCTAATATACAACTCTCACTTCACACATGCAATACTGAACATTCACATAGTCATACAATTTAGGGACAGGAACTTTAAACCATATCTCAGAAGAGGCAACATCCTTTCCGCATCCACCCAATCAAGACCCCTCAGCATCTTAGACCTTTCACTTAGGTCATGCCTTACTCTTTCAGACTCTAGTGGATATAAGCTGAGCCTTCCAACTTTATCTCATACGACAGCCTACCCAATCCAGGTATTAATCTAGAAAATCTTCTCTGAACTGCCTTTAAAGCATTCACATCCTTCTTTACGTAAGGTGACCAATTCAGTGCGCAATACTCCAGGTGTAGTCTCACCAGTGCTCTGTACAACTAAAGCATAACCTCCCCAAGTTTTGTTGAAAGGCCCTTGTAATAAATGAAAACATTTTATTAGCTTTCCTAATTACTTGCTGCAGTACCTGCATACTAACATTTTGCGATTCATGAAGGGCACACTTCTTGGAGGCAGCACACAAAGAGAGGCAGCACAGTGACTCAGTGGTTAGCACTGCTGCTTTAAAGTGCCAGGCACCTGGGTTTGATTCCACCCTCAGGTGACCGTCTATATGGAGTTTGCACAATCTTTCCGTGTCTGTATGAATTTCCTCCCACTGTCCAAAGATGTCCAAGTTAGGTGGACTGGCCATGCGCAGGCTAGTTGGATTAGCCATGGGAAATGTGAGGTTACAGGGATAGAGTGTGGGTGTGATACTCTTTGAAGGATTGGTGTGGACTCAATGGGCCAAATGGCCTGCCTCCACTGTAGAGATTCTATGATTCTCTCACCAGTTAGATCATGTGCTTCTCTTTTAATCTTCCTGTCAAAACGGACAACTTCACATTTTCTCACATTATACTTCAAATGCTACATATTTGCCCACTCACTTAACCTATACCTCCAGCATACTTATGTCATTGTCACATCTTATTTTCCTACCTATCTTTGTGTCATCTACAAATTTGGCAGTTGTGCTTTCCATCCCTTCATCTAAGTCATTTATATAAATTGGAAACAGTTGAGCTCACAGTAGCAAACCCAGTGGGACAACACTTGTTAATCTTGTCAACCTGAAAAAGACCAATTTATGTCTACACTTCGATTAATGTTAGTCATCCAATCTCAATCCATGCCTATATGCGACCCCCAACAAAATGAAGAATGAGATGATAAAAGCTCAAGTATACGTCAATTTGCAAAATGGGGGCTGGCAGTCTTCTACTGCTGCCACAGGAAATATTGCTCATGACAGGGCCCAGGACGGCCAGGTACTTCAAGCCTAATGACTGAGGCCCAGAGCTCTAGGGAGTTGGAGGAGGTGGGATCAGTTTATTTAGCGCTGGGGGAGGCTCTGCTCAGGTTGCTTGGTGCATGGATGGGGTGCTAGTCTGGACAGATGATCCTGTGGTCACAGTGAATATGGGGGGGGGGGGGCAAGATAGTGCTCCATACACTTCCTGTTGTAACAAAAGCAGGCATACCTATTATATACATGTTGCTTCTGGTATAGTATCTCGTGGAGACAGCATTGTCATACCTTGGTCCAGTAATTCAACACTTCAGGCACAACACCTGGAAGGCATTAGACTGCCAAGTACCAGTCTCTTTCTGACAACAGTTAACAGTACTCACCAGCACTGGGAGCCTGGCCATGGATTAAAGTTGGAGGTTTCAGCCGAAAGCCAACATTCTTCTCGTCTAAAGTGAAATGAAAACTGAATAAGTCTGTGGAAGTTATAAAGCAGCATATCAAAGAACACAGCAGCAAAGCAAATTTACTCATCACACATCGTAGAAGATTTACATTCAGAATTACCGAACCATTTCTTTGCAGAACTAGTATGTTGAACATTCTACAAAATGCACAGCACCACAGATAGATAAAAATCCACATAAGGTGCATTCGACCTTTCAGCTTCTCAAAGCTTTATGGAGGGGAACAAGTGAAGCACAGAAGAGGATTAAGCAAAGGGAAATGCTTCCCATTGTTGAAACGTGGGATTTACCTGGTTCCGAGTCAGAGTTGCTGGCCGCTGCCTGGCAGAAACTCAATGGCATAAAGACATTATTCTTTGGAACTGGAAGATAAAGAAAGCAACAGTGAATATGAACAGATCACATCAATTTTAAGAATTCCAATTTGCAAACTACCCAGTAATGGCCTTTCTTTTCAATCCTTATTAAAATTTTACAGTTAAGGAAAAGGACTACGGTATCACTAGCACAAGCAAAATGGTTATTGATCTGGGAAATATACCAATCCTGAAATACACTGTTACTTGAATCACCAAACAATGACAGAACATGCTGAAGTTTTTGGGATTAACTTAGTATCATTTGTTATCTATGACATTTTAGAATGTCATTATTGGGCCAAAACACAACTAATTTCATCATTTAAAAGGCATCTGGATGGGTGTATGAATAGGAAACGTTGAGATGGATATGGGCCAAGCGCTAGCAAATGGAACTAGATTAGGCTGGGATATCTGGTCAGCATGGACAAATTGGACCCAAAGGTCTGTTTGCATGCTGTACATCTCTATGACTCTAATTGAGAATTTAAGTTTAAAATATGCCTTAATCTTAGAATAGTAATGATATCTCTCATTTCAACAAAAATCTGACCTGTTGGCAAAGTAGTGCATTTTAATTTAAACTGGTTATCTACTGCAGCTTGTTAAGGATATCACTGTTAAAAGATGTATATATTTCTGACAGTTTATGCAAGAGATTCTTACTCTTATTGGTAAAGTTGAAAATCAAATTAGATTTTCAATTAGCCTGCATATCAAAAATTTTCTTTAACTGTACTTGTGCATTATTTGGAAAACAGAAATCTCAAAACGGCTTTATGATTCGATTGGAAAACCTGAAGTTACAGTGAACGATCATTGTAGCAGTAACTGGGAGTCCAGCTCGGAAGAAAATAAAGATGAAGGTTGACTAAAAAATGCAGAACCTTCAGTATTTTAGGTAGTGGTCATTCTCTAAAGAAACTTTAACCATATAGATATTGCCAAGTTCCACTATCCACACATCACTGATAAGTAAAGAAGTCCTAACTCAGTTCATCCAATTGCCTTCAAAGTGCTCCCATTTCAGTATTCAATGTGCCAGTCCTATAAAGAGTGGGTTGGTGCATGAGTATAAGTATAGTGGGACAGTCTGTGACCCAGAAGCAGCATTTCAAGAAAATGTGTAATTACTTTAAGTTGCTTGATTTTATTAAATGTTTCAAGTGGAGATTTATATTGTAAAAGGTATTAATAAATACTAATCAATACATATTTTTTAAAATAGTCAATGTGACTTCACAACTTCTAACCAGGAAGCAATACCTACAGGAAGGAAGTTTAAAATGAGAACTATGTGGCAGACAGAAAGACAGAAAACAGACAGCTGGAGATAGTCAAAAGCAGTGTCAGTGAACTGGATTTGAGCATTTGCAGTGGCATAATCGACAGCATAATGCACCAAGAACTGAAAAGGCGCTCTTTTGCAGCCAGCACAGACATGCCAAACGGTCTCCTTCTGTGCCACACATATGCTGTATCAATAGTCAATCAAGAAGAAATTCTCTTAAAGTAAACCAGTGATTCATTAATAATGTTACTTAACTGATATCAGAAACATTAAACTAAATGCAGCACTGAATCTTGTAATTCATTACATATTTTTGAGTGTAATTATGCCTTGTGATTTTACACACCAACAAAAGTAAAAGCTACAGGATTGAAGAGCAGATATTATAAATTTTCTATTTTAACTATAATAGCTGCACTGCAAGAAACCAGAGTATATTTGATTTCTCCTTTGATTCTATAAATGTCAGACATTGCTTGGCTGGTAGCATGCTCATCTATAAGATAGGTGGTTATAGCTTTAAGTTACACACTTGATTCTTGAGCTGATGCTCAGTTCCAAGCTGATGCTTCAGCTGAAGTGCTGCCTTTTTCCAATAAGATGCCAAACTGGTTCCCGTTTGACGCTTTAGCTGGATGTAAAGGAAACTATGCCATTATCTCATGGGGGTGGAGCTCTCCCAGATTTCCTAGTCAACATTCATCCCAAAACTACAGGTGGTGAGGAGGAGTGATCCTTCCACTCCTATCTGACCATAACAGGTTTTTGCTTTTGAATTGAGAGAGGATGTGCTTTGTGAATTCTTTAAGTGAATTCTTATTACATTTCAACACAGTGGAGAATTCACTCAGTTTTCCTTATGCTAAATAAAAATTGATATAATTATTTTTAAGAAATTAACTTCGCAATCTAAGAAAATGAGGTGATGTGACACTATTCATACACTCTGACACATTCACAGATTTGTATGGGCCTACACACACAAGTATATTTGGCAGTGTAAGAGGATAGGGTTATGAGGATTTTTACAGTCTATGGAAGTTAAACAAAAGAGCATACAGATTGTGTCAGCAAGTTCAATACTTGGAAGTAGTCAGTTTGCATTTGGAAAACTGTGAGCAGTTTTAGACTCTAAGAAGGATATGCTGGCTTTGGAGGGGATCCAGAGGAAGTGCAACAAGAATGATTCCAGAAATGAAGGCCTCATCATATGAGGAACAGTTGAGGGTTCTATTTCTGTACTCAGGAGAGTTTAGAAAGATGAGAGGGAAACTCATTGAAACTTACAGAATACAGGACGACCTCCATATCCGCGGAATTTTCCATGGTTTCAGTTACCAGTGGCCCAACATATAAAAGGGAACCAGAACTAGGGACCAGGAGGCTGCTGAGAAGTACATTTCCCATTTAAATGAATGGGTTCGCTCCTGTCCACAGTTTTGGCCTTCCGCAATATGTCTGGAATGTATCCCCCGCAGGTACGGGAGGACTACTGCACGTTTAGGCATGCATGGAGTGGATGGAGAAGATCAGGACCCTTGGGTACAGCATCAGACTAAAAGGACGATCCTTTTGAACCAAGTTAAGGAAGAATTCCTTCAGCCAGATATAGAGAAACTGCAGAAGGCTGTAGAGATCAAGACATTGAATGTATTCTACTCAGAAACAGTCAGGTTCTTCATTAGTGAGGGGATGAAAGGTTACATGAAGAAGCAGGAGAATATGATTGAGAAACATATCAGGAGTACTCGAATGGTGAGCAGAGTCTATGGGATTAATGTCCAAATTCTGCTCCTACATCTTATCGTCTTATGGTTAGTTCTGTTCTTTTCCTTGATCCAGTTGCATGGAGAAAGTGAGGACTGCAGATGTTGCAGATCAGATTAAAAACTTTTTGCGATGGAAAAGCACAGCAGGTCAGGCAGCATCCAAGGAGCAAGAGAGTCAAACTTTATGCCCAAAACGTCAACTCTCCTGCTCGTCGGATGCTGCCTGACCTGCTGTGCTTTTCCAGGTCCAGATGTTTTGACTCGTTGCATGGAGCAAATTTTCACATTTTAAAAGATCTTGATCCACAGTTGGTTCTCTCTCAGGGATGGTCACTTTCACAGATTAAGTCACAAAGATGAGGGACACATACAGCTTTTCAGGCTATCTTTAGTACAGCATTGTCAAATCCTCTCTTCTGGCAAGGAGCACTTAAAGTACTTAGCTTATTTATTCTTCAGACAGACTCTATTGGCTAATATCTTTGGCAGTTAATGCTTCAAAACAGGTAATTGCAATGTGATGATTCATCTCAGAAACTTCCATGATGGTGCGAATAATAGGTGGCAATCTATCATAGGTAGCTTAGCAATTTCACTACCAATTAGTGTTATAAGAAATTTGCAATAGCCAGCCTGCCTGGAACAGTCCTTGAGAAAATAAAACACAATTGCCTGGAGAAAGGCAAATTTTTTTCTCAAAAATTCAGCCAGGACAAGCAAAATTAAAATCTGCACCTTTAAAAAGATTAATTGATGATTATCACACAGCTATGTTCAAATTGAACACCTCCTATCTTCCAACAGTAACTATACTTCAAAAGTACATCACAGGCTATAAACAGTAGGGACATCCTGAGTTCATGGGAACAGCTACCTAAATACAAGTCTTTCTTCTAAGACATGAATTACATTGTCATTTCAAAAAGGAAAGTGTTAGGTAGCTTAAATGAAAACAAAATAGAACTACAATAAGTAGGTCCAGTTCAACATCCAGGCACAGAACCACCGCAATTGCTTAAATTCCTCCTTTTTTGTCATTTTTTAAAAATATGATGAATAAATTATATCTATCTTGTAAAAGAATCTGGCGTGCAAGGTACAAATGACACACAATATTAAGTTAATGACAATTGCTATGCTCATACCTACTGAAACAAAACAATTAGCTTTGAGGATAAGACAATCTAAACGTATACGCAGCTCAACAAACTCAGGAGAACATTACTACTGACAAATGACATCTGAGGTTTATGCAAAAAGTAAAGAATCTCCATTCATGGATCATAGCTCCTTTGCAATAATTATCTTTCTGGAGAAGTTAAAACAAGCTTTGCATATCAAGTATACCTGAAGGAGGCAAAGATATCAGTACTGATAGTTAAAAATACTTCAGGCACAATGTACAGAAGATGAGAAAGGATCACTAGATCCAAAATGTTAAATGATTTATCTTCACAGATGCTGTCAGACTTGCTGACTTTTTCCAGCAATTTCTGCTTTGGATTTGGAAGATCTGCAGTTCTTTTGGTCTTGAGTTTATACAGAAGATGAAGCCAACTCCAATAGAAAAAGACAACCTTGTTGCACTAAAGATTCAGCATCAAGGTGTGGAAACGGATGGCATCTTCAGAACCGTATCAAAGAAACAATGATTTGTAATAACAGAGTAGACGATTGATTCAGGAAATATTATTAGAGCCAAAGTTCTTCTCAGGAAGAAGCTGGTTGAAGAAGAAAACTAGACTATATTTACACAGCAAACGAATTTGATAAATTGCAATATTTCACTGCAAACTTTCACACCAAGATGCAATATTCCCTCATTTGACAAGTGCATTATCAACCATATGTATTGGTTGAAAAGTTTGTTAAAAGGCAAACTGGCTATAATTAAACACAGACTTATAGAGAACCAGGTCTTCAAAATCAAAACATGTGGAACAACACCAAAGTCGACTCAAGGACCTGCAAATAATTCCTTGTAGTCCAACTAATGAAGAATGTGTTTGTTTAGTCAATGCATAACCCCAATGAACTAACAATCAGAGATAAAAAGAAAGCAATGTTTCAGCATTTGTTCACTCACATGGAAAAGAAACATACCTGGCTGCGCAGGTGGGAACACCTGTGTAAAAGATGATGATCTCTCTCTTTTCACAGGTGGAGGATAGTTACCATCATCTCTGTCAGAATCTGAAGAAATAAATTTATGACATGGAGAGGAATAATTATGTTGAAAAACTTAAAGTGCAGACCTAATTGTAAATGCAACTTACTTTAAAAAGCTATAATACTTTGACTTGCAGCCAGAAATTTACATGTAAGCTTCATAACCCCATAAGTGGCCTCAATAATTTCCAGTGAACTAAAATTGCGTGGATTTGCCTTTTTAGTCCACTAGCAGAGAGTTCTCAACAGTGAATTTACAAAACAGTCTAGGTTTAACATAGCTCCATCTTGGCAACTAGATTTCAACAACCTGTAAACAAGATGATTCTTAAACAATTACATAATTGATTAACTGACTGATCACACCCACCTTCTGCGTCTTCAGGACTTGAGGCATCTACTGGCCTCTAAAATGTGAAATAAAAAAAGCCCATTACTTCATGCAAATTGTGACTGTTGAAAAACATTCTCCTTCACATTCAATATGAGATAGTATTGACATAATTGAAAATCAAGAGACAAAAATGTGAGATTAATTGTGAAAACCAAAAATCTAGTAGTCAAGCAATGATTATTCATTGGCAGCCAGACTTAAGTTACTGCAGTTTCCACATATTCTTAAGAGAAATGCAAAAAAATGTTAAGTAAATAGGCAGGTGGACTGCAGCGGTTCAAGAAGGCAGCTCACTACCACCTTCTCAAGGGCAACTAGGGACGGTCAATAAATGCTGGCAGCCAGCGACAGCCAAAGCCCACAAAAGACATGGAGTTGCAGTATAACATGGATAAATGTGAGGTTATCCACTTTGGTAAAAAAAGAATGGCAGATTATTATCTGAATGGAGACAGATTGGAAAAAGGGAAGATGCAATGAGACTTGGATGTCCTCGTACACCAGTCACTGAAAGTAAGCAAGAAGGTGCAGCAGGAAGATGGTATGTTGACCTTCCCAGTGAGAGGATTCACAAACAGGAGCATGGATGTCTTGCTGCAACTGTACAGGGCATTTTTAAGCCCACATCTGCAGTAACATGCGCGGTTTTGGTCTCCTTATTGAGGAAAGATGTTCTGGTTATTGAGTGCAAAGATTTACTAGACCAATTCCTAGGATGGCAGAACTAATGCATGGGGAAAGACTGGATCAGTTAGGGCCACAATCACTAGAATTTCAGAGAATAAGGGGGCTCTCAAAGAAACCCATAAAATTCTAATAGGATTAGACATGGTAGATGCAGGAGGGATTGTCTCAGTGAGTGCAAGATCAGGGGTCACAATCAAAGGATAAAGGGGAAGCCATTCAGGAAAGACAGGAAGAGGAAACTTCTTCACCTAGAGTGGTGAATCTGTGGAATTCTCTGCCACAGGAAACTGTCGAGGCCAAAACACTGAAGACTTGCAAGCAAGATGTAGATATAGCTCTTAAAACAAAACGATCAAAGGGTATGGGGAGAAAACAGGAACAGGATACAGATTTAGATGATCAGCCATGATCATATTAATTGGCGGAGTTGGCTCGAAGGAATGAATGGCCTAATCCTATTCCTATATTCTATGTTTCTATAAATAGAAAAGGTAACAGCCCATTACCATTTTGAGAATAGTGACCATAACATGAACATATTTCACATTATTACAGAAAAGGAGCAAAGTTTTTGAAATTGGGTGCAGGGTCTTGGAGAAACAGAGACAGACAGACATGGAGACAGAGACAGACAGACAGACAGAAAAGAAATTTTACGAAGCTAAGAAGTAACAGTATACTGGATACAGATATGTGAAGAAAGATTAGCAACAAATCAATGGGAGGTGTTCAAAAGTGGAATTCTACAGGCACAGTCTAGCCATGTCCCCACAGAAAAATGGTCCTACTGCCCAGTCTAGAGACCTCATTTACCCAGAAGCAACATGGGTAGATAAAGCATAAAAATGTTATCACAGTCACTGTAGAAAGCTGTAGTGAAATACACAAAATGCAAGGTCAACGTAAAAAGAGGAACGCCAATGGTACCACTAGGTGAAGCCAACTACACACACAACAGCTCCTTCTTTAGCTCAATGATCATTTATTTGAGATGGTTTTACTGTTAAAGATGCTGTATAAAGTTCTTCCAGTTTATACATGAGAATCATGAGATTCTTAATTATCTTTTAGTTCAACTTTACAAAGGCAAAGAAAAACAGGGAATCTGTATAGTATCAGCAATTAGATGCAAACATAGCAGGGGCAACATTTGTGTGTTCCTTATTGGGTTACCTGTCTCTAATTTGTAGTGAGGCAGTTTGCTTTTCTTCCTCACTGAATTGAATCTTCAGTGTTCAGCAGAGTGACACACCAGGTGAAAATGTGCATCTATATAGATGGACCACGGTGCATTCAAAAAAGTAAATTATGAAAGCAAAGGGGGAGATATGAAAAAATGTTGGCAGATAAAATCAAAGAAAGCCCAAAAATGTTTCTTCAATATATTAAAAGCATGAGAATAACTAAGGAGATGGATGGCAGATCTGATCAGCGATGCACATAAAAACACATGAATGCAGAAGATGTAAGCTGGATTCCAAAAAAGTACTTTAACTCTGTACTCACAAAGGAAAAGCATAATGTGAGAGCAAGTGCTGAGGGAGTGACATCCTTAAAAGAAGATAAATCATTCGGACTCGATAGATTGTATCCTGTGCCATTAAAAAAATGCCAGGAAAAAATTAGTAGATGCTCTAAGTTTCATTTTCCAATTTCACGAATTAAGGCCAAGTTCTGAGGAAGGGTCACTGGACTCGAAACTTTAACACTGATTTCTCTCCACAGATGCTGCCAGACCTGCTGTGCTTTTTCAGCAATTTCTTTCATTTCTGGTTCCCAGCATCTGCAATTTTTTTCAAGTCTTTTTAAATTCAAAATTGGTTCAGTGACAGTAAACAAATGGTAATGGTCAATGACTGTTCTTACGAATGGAAAGCAGTCCCCATGGTCATTCCTTGCTGGTTATATTATATATATTAATGATTTAGACTGAAATATGGTAGCCATAGTTAGGAAATTTGCTGATGAAACAAAAATTGGCCATGTAATTGATAAAGAAGCAATTTTGCTGTCAACTCCAGAATTATATGGATTGTTTGGTCAAATGGGTGGAAAATTAGCAAACGGAATTTAATCTGGAGAAGTGCAAAGTAATACATTTGGGAAGGCAAACAATGCTACAGCATATACCATAAAGAGGATGACACCTTGGGGTGTTCTTGATGATGGCAGGACAGAAAAACATGGGTGTGAATAAAGCTTATGGATTGCTTTCCTTTATTGGACAAGGTATGGAGTACAAAAGTAAAGGAGTAATGCTGGAACGGTAGAAAATGCTGGCGAGGCCACAGCTGGAATTCTGATTACATTTCTGGTCAATGCATTTACAGGAAAGATATAACTGATCTGAAGAGAATATACAAGAATGTTACCAAGGTGTAAAGATTGCAGTTTATGGTAAGATTGGATAGGCTCGTGTGGCTTTCCTTAGCAAAAAAGGTGGTTGAAGGCTGATTTAACATAAGAAAATAAGAACCAGGAGGAGGAATAGGCAATTCGGTCTGTCAAGCCTGCTCCACCATTTGATACAATCATAGCTGATCTTTTCTCAGTCTTAACTCCATTTTCCTGCCCATTCTCCCTAACTTCTTTAACCCCAAAGAATGAAAAACCTGTCTACCTCCTCCTTAAATTCAGGGGTTAATTAAGGTGCACAGAAGTATGAGGGGCCGAGGCAGAACAGACAGGAAAGATTGGACCTCCACACTGGTGAAGTCAATTACCAGAGGAAAAAGACTAAAATGATTGATAGAGGATTGGAAAGAACAGGAGGAAAAATGTCTTCACATGGACAATAGTGGATGCCTGGAACTTGCTACCCAGTTTGGCACTGGAAGCAGAAACCCTTATCTCACTTAAGACACTTAAAGTACTTTAAGCTGTAAGGCTATGGACCAGGTGGTGGGAGGTAGAAATAAAACCAGTGACTAGATTTACTTTCTCTCTAAGCTGGTACAGTCACAATGGACTGAATGGCCTCTTTCTACAATGTACCTTTTTTGTGGTTACTTGAAACAGTCACACAACACATTCCATAGAAACTTTCAAAAATGAACCTGAACATGTACTTCTGGAGGACTAATTTACTGGGTTATGGGAGATGTGCTCATGTGTCGAACTATATCCCAGAGCTCCTCCAAACATCAGCATAGACACAACACTTCCTTCTATGCTGCAAGATTCAATACATTTGGAGTCAATATTCTAAAATATCCAACCATAAGCATTACTGACTTGGAAACAGATCAGAAGATTAATTAGAAGAAAGGCAGCAAATGAAGCTCACCATCGAGAAACATCTACAGTCTCAGAGCATGCTTCTTTTTTTAAAAATCCACACTTTTTACACCCAGGTGA
This sequence comes from Hemiscyllium ocellatum, assembly GCF_020745735.1. Classification (NCBI taxonomy): domain Eukaryota; kingdom Metazoa; phylum Chordata; class Chondrichthyes; order Orectolobiformes; family Hemiscylliidae; genus Hemiscyllium; species Hemiscyllium ocellatum. The sequence continues at coordinate 27,968,132 of NC_083428.1, read as the reverse complement.
TCACTCTTTCTTTCTTCGATGTGGGTGTCACTAGCAAGGCCAACATTTGTTGCTCATTTGCTAATTACCTTTGACTGAGTTATATGCTTGGCCATTTTAGAGTTAGTCAAGAGTCATTCACATTGCTGCGGGTCTGCCATCACATGTAGGTCAGACAAGGCAATGATGGTCAATTTTCTACCCTGTGTAACATTAATGAATCAGATGAAATTTTACAACAATCAATGATGTTCGCCATGGTGACTATTACTCAGACTAACCTTATAATTTTAGATTTATGAATGAATTGAATTTAAATTACACAAACTGCCATGGTGAGTTTTGAACCCCAGCCAAGAGAGCAATAGCCAGAACTGGATTACTAGGCCAGTGAGAGTTCCACCACTCTACCTGAAGACATTTCTAACAAATCTTAAGCTTGCCCTTCATCAGTTTCAATCTGTAAATGGGGATTATTGCCCTGTAATGACTATTTCCTAACAGTGAAGCTCAAATTATCTATGCCAAGCCAGATATCCTTTTCATAATGCAGAGGCAAATATCAGGAACCCCATAAACATCACTTGTTACAGTTTCAGAAATATGGTGGCAAACACAACTTATGAGTGACTCACACTTAGTTTGGTAAATTTTAAACTTAGTTTTAGAAAACTAACTTCCAACAGTGCTTCGCCACTTTCTTATCCTCACCCAAGCAGGATATGGTCAAACACAGTACTGCCTATTTCTAACATGATAATATTCCCACTTGCATTCAACTTGCACTTTCATATAAATATGAAAATATGTGGCATTTCTTTTTGTAAACTTCCTCATTTGTCCTCATCAAAACGTAGTTCCACTTTCTGCATTTTAATTTTCATTGGTCACTACTTCTTACTGTTCAGCTAATGCCATGTATATCTTTCCCCTTATCCACTGACATTGATCCGCATTATCATCACCCTTGATCGTTGTGTTAAATGCTGAGCACCTCATTAGTTATCAACATATGCTGGTTCATAGCCTGAAATGTATAGTCAATACCTATCTCTTGTTATCAATGCAGCAACACACAATGAGCTCAAACATTATTGATAAATAGATGTGGCAATGTAATTTAATGGAACTCGGACATAAAAAGCAAACATTTAATGAATTAACCATTATAGATCAAATAAAAATAAAGGCAAAGATCAATAAAACTGTATTGGTGAAACATTCAGAATTGTCTGAAACACAAAAAAGAAACAAATCAATGAAAAGATAAGACTTCTGTTCACAGATGCAGACAGCAGCACACAAACCAGCATATGTTGATAACTAACAAGACGCTGAGCATTTAACACAACAATCGAGGGTGACGATAATGAGGATCAATGTCAGTGGTTAAGAAAAGGTATACATGGCACTAGCTGAACAGTAAGAAGCAGTGACCAATGAAAATTAAAATGCAGAAAGTGGAACAATGTTTTGATGAGGACAAATGAGGAAGTTTACAAAAGGCAATGCCACGTATTTTCATAGAATCCTGCATGAGGGACTCAACTTTATTGGTGTGCATATGGGAAACTTACCTTACTTTTATCAGTCGTGGCAATAATTTATAAGTCCTGGGAGGTTATGTTGGAGCAGTACAAAACTTTGATTAGGCCATAGATGGAGTAACATGTGAGGTATGGCCACCACACTATAGGATGGATGTGATCACACTGGAGGGGGTGCAGAGAAGATTCTGGGTTGCATGGGTTAGAGCATTTTAGCGACAAAGAGAGACTGGATAGGCTCAGGTTATTCTCCTCAGAGCAGAGAAGGCTGAGGGGGACCTGATTGATGTGTGTAAGATTATGAGGAGCATAGACAGGAAGCAGCTGTTCCCATAATTGAAGGGTCAATTATAAGGGATGCAGTTTTAAGGTGAAGAGCAGGAAGTCTGGAGGGGATTCAAGGAAAAATCTTTTCATCCAGAGGATGGTGGAAATCTGAAATGCACCACTTGGAAGGGCAATAGAGCGGGAAACCTCACAACTTCTAAAAAAAATTATGTGGATGAACACATAAAATGTTAAAGTATCCAAGGCTATGGGGCAAACACTAGAAATCATAATGAGTGTAGACAGGTTGACAGACTCAATGAACTAAAGACCTCTTCTGTGCTGTATGTTTCAATGAATTATAGAACGGTTGCAGCCAGGAGAAACCTCTTTGATTTGTCACATCCAGCAGGCTCGCTGCAAGAGCAACTTAGCTGGCAATACTCAAATTTCCCTTTGACAGGCCAGATTACATTTGCCTCCACCCCTTTTCTAGATTGTAACCATTCACTGTGTAGAGGAAAGATTCTTCGTCATGTGATCTTCCTGCTTGTTTTAAATCTGTATTCCCTTGTATCTCTGTATCTACTCTGTCTCCGTCCTTCATTTTTTTTGAAAACTTCTATCAAATCTCCAGAATAACATCTCCAATGTATCTCTGGAACAGTTTTCTTAAATCTCCTTTGTGGGAGATTCAAGATGGCAGCGACCCAGCAAGTCTGAGTGTACAGTGCTCCTCCCAAGACTTGGGCAAAGTGGGTCACCCATCCCCACCACACTCACCAAATCATCTAAAATAGCTTTTATTTAATGTAATTAGTTGTTTAGTATTAAATTTAAATAAGCTAATCTTTAGGAAAAATGACTAAAGGGAAGAGAGCCCACAGCTCTCAGCAAGCAGGAACCCCTCCCCCACCCTCTCCAGCTGCAGTTGAGGCGTCCACAGCCGCCCCGGGGGACTTACCTACAGTAACAAGCCTTGTAGAAATGATCTCTAAACTAGATGTGAAGATCGACGCCTTTATCGAAGAATCCCAAAATCGATGGAACTCACTCTCAGCCGAGCTGCAGAAGCACGGCCGAGACATCCAGGAACTCGAGCGCCGAGTCGGAGGGGCGGAGTTAAAGGCCGCGACCTCCGAGACCGCAGTTCAATCGGCCGTGGATCAGGTCCGGACTCTCGAACAGCGAGTCCGGACCTTAGAGAATTACATTGACGACCTCGATAATCAAGGTCGCCGAAAAAAATATTCGTTTGCTAGGCCTTCCCGAATGGGAAGAGAAGGGCCAGCTCACAGCATTCCTCGAACAGTGGCTGCCACAACTTTTAAATCTGGAGGCTGGATCAGGCCAGGTATGGGTAGAATGGGCCTACCGGGTCGCAATACGCAGGCCCGGCTCGAACCAGTGCCCCCGCCCGGTCCTGTTCCGACTGCAGAGCTATAGGGAGAGGCAGATACTCCTAGATGCCTCTAGAAGTCTTGGAAAAGATCCCCAAGCCATGATCTATAAAGGATCCAAGATCATGTTATTCCAGGACTTCTCCCCGGCTCTGGCTCGAAGGAGGAAGGCATTTGATGAGGTGAAGAAGTGTTTAAGGGACTTAAATATTCAGTACCCCTTACGCTACCCAGCGACGCTATGTTTTAACCACGAAGGATCTGGGTATAATTTCAGATCTCCAGAAAAGGCTGAGGAATTTTTGGACTCTCTTAGATAAATCGTAAGAGACAATGTATGTTGACTTGCCTTTTCCCCACTCTGATTTATATCACCCCCCCTTTTTCTTATCTTACTGTTTATTATCACCTTGGGGGGGGGGGGGGGGGGGGGGGGGAAAGAGGGAATTATTTATTTGCTCTCCATTTAACAATTTTCTCCCACCCTTAGGGTTGTTTTATTTTATTATTATACGTATGTATGTGTGTATGTATATATATGTGTGTATGCATGTATATAAATATGTATGTGTGTGTGTATATGTGTGTGTGTATATATATATATATATAATATATATATAAAAGCTGGGGTGTTTAGTTAATGTTGGTGGGGAGAGGTGGTTACCTTATTCTATTTTACTTTTGTCTCTAGGAGCGGGGTTATTTTCCCTTGCTATTTTATATTATTATATTTAATTATAATTTGTTGAAGTTGTAATTTTATAGTTATATATGTTTATACATGGTATTAATATTACCAAATATACTCAGGTGTGTGTGTGTGTGTGTGGGTGGGGGGGGGGGGGGGGGAAGAGTTGGGGGTAGGGTGCTCTCTGTTAACTCTAGCTCTGTATTATATCTGAATTCTCCTCATCCTATTAAGGAGCGCTTGGGTCAAGGGTGGGGCACTGGTTGGGAGAGGATACGATGGACCGTTGGAAAAGAAGTGATACCCTCTGGGAACAAGGGGGATAATCTCCATTTAAATATGTTTTTTTTAATTATTTGGAAATAGTTTTCTTTTTATTATACTGTTGTGAGTGTATTAGAGAACCTTTATTTTTGTGAATTTTATATGCTCTACGCTCGGGATGTTTTAGATAGGGTATCCCCTCCCGAGGGGTCTCGGATTTACCCGGATGATTATGGTTGATCAGTCGGCTAAGTGGTGCACCTGGAATGTCAAATAGGAAGAGACTATTTTCTGTTCTCTCTTTCCATACAAGGAAAAATATTTTGGTAAACTGGGTGGCTGAATGGCCCCCCCCGGATTTTCAAATTGGTACAGATTAATTATGGAACGTATTCCCCTTGACTTCCTTATAAATATGGTGCACCGAAAGACCGAATTATTTTATAAAATATGGCAGCCCTTTGATACAGATATTTTGGCGATGCTAACAAGGGCTTTTATTTAATTGAGATTACAAACATGGCTGGTCCGGGGTCCCTTGGGAGAGGAATCCCGCACGAATACGGGTTTTGTTATATATGATGTTAACACATTCCGAGCAAGTATTTCACTATCCAACTTCTATGTTAACCGTTGGGGTTTTTTTTTTCTCCCACTTTCTCTTATTTGAAAAATGTAAGTGACTCAATTATACACTCTGGCTAATTGTAGGTTAGATTAGTAGTTAATTGAGTTTTGTCTTTTCTCTCGATATTTTTCTTTTGTTAAATTTTGGTTATTGTATATTTAAGATTTATTTATATATCAATGTTTGTACTTGAGAGTTTTGTTTATTTTTGTAAATTTATTAAAATGTTAAATTTCTAATAAAAATATCTATTAAAAAAATCTCCTTTGCATTGCCTCCAGAGCCTTCACATCATTCATAAAATGAATTCGTTGTGATATTCCAGTTGAAACTAAAAGGCTATTCATAATTATTTTGGTTTTGCATTGTATGCCTCAGTTTATGAAGTTTCAATTCCTGTATCTCTTTTTAACATTCCCTGCCAACTTCTACGAGTTTTGCATTTTTACCCCAACCACACCCATCCCCCACCCCAGATATATCTGTTTCTGTAATGCATGGACCACATCACTTCAATAATGCCCAATAAAATTACATCATTAAAGCTATTATTTTCCAAAGCAATATGGTGGCTGCTTATGATTATTAAACAGCTAAAATTGTTGGTTTCCTTATTCAAGAAAGGGCAGAACGGCATTAGCTGCAGTTTAGAGAAGATGCACTTTATGCACTATTGGGATGAAGAGCTATCTTAGCAGAAAGTTGCATTGACTGGGCCTATATTTACTGTTGTTAGAAGATTGAGGGGCAATCATATTGAAACATTTCAGAGATGGAATGGATCTAATAGAGTGGATGCTGAAAGAATATCTGCTCTTCTGAGAGATATTAGAACTAGGAGACAGAGTTTAAAAAGTGGGAGTCTCCCATTTATGATGGAGATGAAGAGCATTTGTTTTCCTGTTAGAGGGTCCTGAATCTATAGAATTCTCTTCTCCTAACAGAGCAGTGGAGATCTCGAATATTTTTAATGCAGAGTTAGACGATTCTTGACTGACAAGAGAGTCAAAGGATACAGGGGATAGCCTGGAAAGTGGAGTGAAGGCCATAAAGAGGTCAGCTACAGTCATATCATTATTAATATGCTTGATTTTATGTGAAGAATGGCAAATGTACATTAAGTCGGTACTTAGTACCACAACCTTGTTACCGACTCTTATATGAAGAGGGTTAAACAGAAATTCCTCGAAATTTGTATACAGAATTCAGACAAAAAGTATTTCCTTTTGTGGACTTCTAGGTATCAAATTATTCCAAACTAACAGAGCAATTTCAGAGATAAATAAACAGCATTTTTGTTTTAAAAAATGAACTTGGGTATATAATAAGTCTGTTGCTTATAGCAGCAAAATTTGAAAACACATTTAAATGAAATTGCCTCCTACAAACAAAGAAAAGCAGGTGTCAGGAACACTGGCTTTTTCTGAAATTATTCTCTAATTTTGAGAGTTGCAAAACTGACTGGCTATTAACTGTTAGTCCCATTTTGCTGAAGAATAGCAGCATCTTGATGAGGCGTGAATACAAATCAATTCTGTGAAGAACAGGCTCTTGTTGTGCAGCCCCAGGTTTAAGTCCCACTTACTCCAAGGAGATACCATTATCATCTGAACAGGTCGACTCTGAAATATCTCGAGCTTGTACAGAACAAGAACAACTCCCTGAGTTGCAAATCACAACGTGCAATTAGCTGATTTTTACAAAATTAGTTCATGGGACGGGGACAGCAGGCCAGTATTTATTGCCCATCCCTAATTGCACCAAGGGTCACAATTTAAGACCCCATCTTGCTGAGAGTCTAGAGACCAGATGTGTTTTCCGAAAGGACATTAGTGAACCAGGCGAGTATTTCCAACAATCGGCAACTGTTTCATGGTCACCATTAGAATGTGCCATTGAACCCAGGAACCCAGAACATTACCTGGGTGTCTGGATTAACAGTGTATTGATAATACCACAAGGCCAATGCCTTCCCTGACTGCACTGCTTCGCAATTAGAGAAAATTAAGACTACTAATTAACTGTATCCTCTTAACAATTTAATAACTGTCAATAATTGCTAACCCACAAAGTAAGCAAAAGTATGGAATTTTATTAATTTGAATTTGGGCACTGTCAGACAGTTTTAAAAAGTAGCTTTTTCTTTCTTACTTTATCTTTCTTTAATCGCTGAATCAATATTTTTACCTCTCAAATTTAGTTCACATTTTGACATTGAATTCATCCACTCTAATCCACTGTCCTTCCCTGTCCTGTCTCTGCTTATTTCTCAATCCTTTAATCTACTTTGTTAAAGAGACAGACTATTTACTGCTTTATTCTTCAAGGTTCCAAACACCTTGTTATCCTGTTATCAGCACTTATGAGTAGCAACTTCGAGAACAATAATTTTAAAAGCCTGAACATGCATGGAAGTGTTTAACAGGGTGAACATAATATATCATCATCAAGTGAAAATGTGGATGAGTTTTTGGTCCTAACATTAAACTGACTCATATCCCCAGTACCGCTCTACAGCCAATCCTGTTCTTTGGACAAGGTCCAATCAGGTATTTCAGCAACTTATGAAAAGTTGCCAACATTTCTAAGTTTCCAATCTGTTCCACAAGAATCTGCTAAATTTCATTTCATGAGGAGCTAATGCTGAGCTTTTCATATTGCCTTACAATATCTTAAGCTAAATTTGCTTTTTAGATTCAATTAATCCAACATTCATTCATCTCAATCCTGGTACTTTTGAGAAGTTTACTGAACATATTGTTACCTTGTTTGACGGCGGTGTGGTTGAGGTCATTGGTTCAAGTTTTTCCTATAAACACAGTAGTTATGATAAACACTTTTAAAATTCTAAGAATAAAAATCAAAAAACAAATATGACATCAAATATAATTTAACAAATACAGTACAATATAAAGTTGAAGCATAAGATAGCATGTAGGTTACTAGGCAATATAAAAACTTTACCTTTGGTCAATGAATTCCTTCTCTGCACTTGAGGATATTTTACATCTTATGGTAACTCATGCACTAATTAGTTTTCCATCTCAATAAAGCTTGACATTCTATCAAACTGTTTGTAGGTTGCAAGGTAGCATGACAGAACATATAAATTTGGACTGATCCAGCTTCCAACTGATATCCATACAAGTGGAGTCACTGGATAGCAATCATGGTCCAAACTATCACTCATTCTCTCTTTCTTAATTCATGGATGCAGAGACCAATTATAATGTCTCCAACCTCATTCCAGCTGGAATCAGCCACAAAGTAAAGATTCCAGATCAAGCCCAAGATAGTTGGGTCTTCACAGGCCACCTATTAACTACTAAAACTGGATTTATCATTTGGGGAGGTGTATTTCAATACTTAAAGGAAACACGAGTCATCTACACGTGGCAAGTGGAGGAGATAGTGTACACAGAGAAACATATGTGTACTTTCATTGAGATCTCAAGTTAAAATGGCAGATCCATACTGGAAGACATCAAGGTAGAACAGTAAAAGGTAACAATGTAAAACCAAAAGACATATTATGCAAAGTTTGAAAACTGTAGACAAGAAAAAAAAGTGATTGCCCTGTCAAGTTATAAAAAATGTCCTCTTGCATAAATCACAAGCACTTAGGAAGGGTCACTATATTGCAAAGGGTACCAACAGTTTTGGAAAAAAATAGAAAATATAAAGCAAATCCAGAAGTAATGATTAGGGGACATCTCACTTAGATGGTATAACTACTGGTTATACTTACAGAAAAAGATATGGAAAACTATGTTTCTGTACAATGGATAAACAGATTTCTAGTCACTTTGAAGGACAACGATAAGATCAAGATATGATCTGGTCAGATCAGCCAACAGACCACGAAGCTAGTTATGTACCAAGGATTGTCAAATTTTAATCCCACAATATTAAGGGAATAAAGTTGGGGATTGTAATGAGAACAAGAATTGGACTGAACTGTGGTTTTACAGACAAGAACATTAGAGAAGAGGGCAAAGGAGCCACAGGCAAGGCAAAAGGAGTGCTGAAGTTAAGGGATCTGGGTATTTGACAATGCATTTTTGGTCATTTGAAGGAGGAATTTTGCATAATGATAGTGCTGAGATTGGAGAAGGGTAATAAGCCATAGGTGGTGAGGCAGATATGGAAGAAATGATCAAGACAAAATGTACAAAGGATGTAAGCGATTGTGATACATAGGGGTAAGGGAATTTACTGAAGTGTGAAATTAAGAGAAAGCATTGACTCTGAAGTAGCAGATAAATGTCTTTGAGATTCAAAAGACTAGTCACAAGGATAACGAGTGACTTGATACAGAGACTAAGGAAAAAAAAGGAGAGAGATGATCTGTGGAAAGAAGTCAATATCTGCCTTGCAAGTTATAATGTTTTCAAATTAATGGCAAGAATAGAAGAGATGGCACATTCAAAACACAATCTATAACGCACCAATGTGTACTGACTGGTACAACAGTTGAGATACTGGAACAGAAGATTAAACAGGACAGGTACAAAATATAGCTGCAGGTGGCCTTTCCCCTAATCTCTCCCTCCTCATTCAACGATAATTTTGAATTGAACAGCTCGTCATCAATTCTTAACCAGGAAAGTATTTCCCTATTCATTCCATCAAAGTCTTCATCGTGCACCATCTTTTGGTTTTCTCTGCTCCAGTGGAAATCATACCAAACTTTGCAGGTCTCACCTTATAGCTAGTTCCTTATAGGGATGCCGAGTGTCATCCGGACAAATCTGAACTGTAATTATTTGAATCTGTAGATGGTAAGTTTATTCATAACTTTCAGTGTCTATCAATTAAAGACTTACCATTGTGTTTCTCACAAATGTATTATCTCATTCAAATTTCCATTAAATTTCATGCCAGTTAACTGTTCATTTCCACTAACCTACATCTTCTTGAAATCATGCTGTCTTATTGTTTGCTGAACCTTCTACATCTGTCCTCTCAGCTAATTTTAATTTTTTCCTGTATCCAAACTTTAGTATACACACATAAACATATGAAAAAGTGGACCCAGCAGACTCCTGCACTATACTACTTCCAGCTCTTCTTCAATACTCATTTACTATGTTTCTGGACCATCAACCAACTTCATTTCCATGTTGCTACATTTCCTTTTATACCACACACCTGATGTCACAAAGCACTTCAAAACAAAGTAATTAATTGATTGTGAAGTGTAATTTCTTTTGTTTAGTAAGCAGGTTTGTAGCAGTAATAAAGAATGGAACAGATATTTCTGCGGCTAAGTGTTTAGCATTATTTAGGACAGAATTACTCAGCAACATCTACAAATAAACTTGAAAATCTAAAAATACATATACAGGCCTCTGAATGTTGTTCAAAAACCTCATCATCTGGATCCCCATTCAAATCTATTGAGTGACATCAAGTTCCTGTATTGACATTACAGATACTGACTAAACTCAAACAGTGAAGAGTGTTTTTTTCCCCCCAGTGTGAGTACCCTTCTAATAGTGTGCCAAGTTTTAATCACTGCCAAATAATCTCTCAACATTGTTAATTTAATTTTTATTAAGTGGAGCTTCATTTCTTCGATTTCCCCAACAAATTACTCAAATTGTTTGCCATGTACACATTTCCCTTTCTCAATCAATATTTTCCTTCTCTTTATTTTGCCTTCTATTCTTGATCGAGCAATGAACAAAATACTCTAACTTAGACTCCTGTGCTCATTTACAATTCTTCAGTTTGCGTGGTTTAGGAGACAAGGTTGTTTACCCAACTCAATCTCAGGTGCATTGTAAAGGACACTGGATTGTTAGACTGACAGTAACTTTGCATGAAAGAGACCATACTAATTCCACTGTTAAGCAAGTTGAACAAGTGTCAAAGCCTGTCATTCCAATGATACCCATCATTAACACTGATCACAAAAGCAGGGAACCTTCATGTACAGAACAAAACCTTTATTGCTGGAGCTTTCTAAGTTCACAAAACTATCGTTTTGAAAGAATGTTAAGTGAACTAAATTTGAGAAGAGAAAAACGAGAGAAGCTCCTGGAATTAACTTAGTTCTGCTGATCCACCAGATGTCAACGTGTGATTGATTAACCTTTATCAAAAATAAAAACTATGTTAAAATATTAAAGGTTTTTATGAAATTTACATATCTTGAATACTTCAGTATAATACTGACTGACTGTTGGAGGTATCATCTTTCAGATGAGATTCCACACTGCCCTTTCAGATGAACATCAAAAACCCTTGGTCACAATTCTGAAGGGCATGGGAATTTCTATGGTGCAGTGGCTAATATTTATTCCTCGACCAACTTCTCGAAAATAGATTATTTGGTTACACATATCTGAACAAGGTTCTGTGCATGCTGCAAATGTAGATGGAAAGCAATTGTATGTCTAAGTAACATTGCAACATTATTTAAAATGGAAAGTATAATATCAACAGATGCCACTGCTACAGTTTGACATGGCTGTTTTTCAGAATGGAGCTCATTAACTAGTGGTGTTATAGAATCATAGAGTTGTACAGCACGGAAACAGATCCTTTGGTTCAACTTGTCTATACCAACCAGTTATCCTAACATAATGTAGTCCCACTTGACCCATATCCCTCGAAACCCTTCCTATTCATATACCCATCCAGATGCCTTTTAAATGGTGTAATTGTACCATTCTCCACTAGTACCTCTGACTGCACATTCCATACAAGCTGTGTGAAAAGGCTGCCCTGTTGGTCCCTTTTATATCTTTCCCCTCTCGCCCTAAACCTATGCCCTCTAGTTCTGAACTCCCCTATCCCAGGAAAAAGACCTTGGCCTATTCAACCTATTCTTGTCCCTAATGATTTTATAAACCTTGATAACATCACTGCTCAGCCTCCGACGCTCCAGGGAAAACAGCCCCAACCTATTCAGCCTCTCCCTGTAGCTCAAATCCTCCAACCCTGGCAACATTCTTGTAAATCTTTTCTGAACCATTCCAAGTTTCACAACATCATTCCAATAGGAGGGAGACCAGAATTGCACACAGCATTCCAAAAATGGGCTAATCGTTGTCCTCTGCAGCCACAACATGATCTCCCAACTCAGTGCTCTGTCCAATAAAGGGAAGCATACCGAACGCCTTCTTCACTACCTTATTTAGCTAAGACTGCACTTTCAAGGAATGATGAACCTGTACTCCAAGGTCTCTTTGTTCAACAACACTCCCCAGGATCTTACCATTAAGTGTATAAGTCCTGCTCTGATTTACCTTCCCAAAATGCAGCACCTCGCATTTATCTAAATTAAACTCCACCAGCCACTCTTTGGTCCACTGGCCCATCTGATCAAGATCCTAAGTAACCACCTTTGCTGACCACTACATCTCCAGTTCTGGTGTCATCTACAAACTTACTAGCTATACCTCCTATGTTCATATTCAAATCATTTATATAAATGATGAAAAGCAGCACTGATCCATGAAAAGCAACCCTCTACCACCATCCTCTGTCTTCTACCTTTGAGCCATTTCTGTATCCAAATGGCTAGTTCTCCCTGTATTCCATGTGATCTAATCTTGCTAACCAGTCTACCATGATGAACCGTGTGCAATGTCTTACTGAAGTGCATATAGATCACTTCTACCACTCTGCCCTCATCAATCCTCTTCGTTACTTCTTCAAAAAACTCAATCTTGTTCGAGAGACATGATTTCCCACACACAAAGCCATCTTGACTATCCCTAATCAGTCCTTGCCTTTCCAAATACATGTCAATGCTGTCCCTCAGGATTCCCTCCAACAACTTGCCCACCACCAACGTCAGGCTCACCGATCTATAGTACCCTGGATTTTCTGATGTTCCGGAGGGATCAATGTTGGGACCTTCATTGTTTGTGATATACATATCAATGATCTGAAGGAAAATGTAGGTGTTCTGATAATAAGTTTGCCAATGACACCAAAATGGGCACAGTTGCAGATAGTCAGAAGGATTGTCCAATGACACTGCAGAATGTAGACAAAATACAAATTTAAGCAGAGAAATGGCTGATGGAGTTGAAGCTCGACAAATGCTAGAACATACATTTTGGAAGATGAAATTCAGTTTCGAATTACACAATAAAAGAACCCCATTGACTCACAGAGGGATCTGGGCATGGAGATCTGGTCACCACACTACCAGAAAATGTGCATGCTGTGGAGAGGGTGCAGAGAAGATTTACCAGGTCAGGTCTGGTGGGTTTGAAGTGTGAGAAGCGGTTGGATAAACTCCGACAGTTTTCACTGGAAAGATGAAGACTGAGGGGTGACCTGACAGAGGTCTACAAAATTATGAGAGGCATAGATAGGAGGACAGTCAGAAATATTTTCCCAGGATTGAAAGATCAACTACAAAAATGCAGTTTCAATGTGAGGGGGAGGGAAGTTTAGGGGAAAAGTGTGGGGAAAATTTTTCACACAGAGGGTGATGGATATCTGGAGGGTTGAGGGAGTGGAATCAGGCATGTTAGCAACATTTAAGCTGTATCACGTTAAGACACATGAAATTGAGATGAGCAGAGAGCTAGATACTGCATGCAGGCAATAAGTAACAGGTCTAAATAAGGATTAAGAATCGACACAGGCTTGGTGGGCTGAAGAGCTCATTCCTGTCTGGTATTGTACTGTATTATATATCCTCTCTTACCTGTCTGTCAGCTTTATGACAATGTTTTACTTTCTTTTGTCTTGCCCTTCTCTACACCTCTCTTTCCTTATCTGGTCCATTCCTCTCTCTCACCCTTCCCCTTTCTATTATCTATTGTTGCCTGTTGTCATCTGCTTCATTTGTTTTCCTTCTGTCTCTGTCTCCCATCCAAAAGGACGAGTATGGAGTCAGTGGAGCCTGCAGGAAACAGATCCAGGTTGTGGGTGCCTTTTGATGCATTAACAATAAGGAGAGAAATCCAGGCCACAGTCTGCCTCTTCCACTGGAGGAAATGAGGTGGTGGTCAGGAAAACAAGAGAAGGAAAGTTGCAGCAAAGACAACAAAGTAGAACAGCTCAGATGAAATTGGCATTTAAGGCTGGAGGTGGTAATAACAAGAGTCAATGGGTAATGTACAAAGTAAAAAAGGAAAGTAGCTGGAAAAGGGCTGGAACTATCAATTCCACTACAGGATCAAATTGAGGAATGTACTGTCATTAAAAGATTTGTCTGCACAACAAACTTTCACAGAGTTGTAGGGAAATATTTTAAGGAATCTCATTCTGCAATTTAAAAGCCTCTTCATCATTTTAACAGTCATACAAACTTAACACTTTCTTGTTCCTTCAGTCATTAGGTAAGCAAGAGTTAAATATAGTTATAATCCTTATGTAAAAAGGTGACATAATCATGACTGAGAAACTAGTAAGTATGATAAAGATTGCACAAATGTTGCGATTTTGGCATTTGCAAGCTGTAATGCAATGTTCCGAGCCAACAGCCTGTTGTGGCTGTCACCAAATCTTGTGATAGTCTGAAAACATTTTGAAACTGCATGTAATTGCAGGCCCTGGACATTAGGTGATGCTAAAGTAGAGCTATTGACCTCAGTCAGATTTGCTATGTCATCTTAAATCAAAATACTGTGGATGCTAGAAACCCGAAATAAAACCCAAGTGCTGAAAATGTTCAGCAGATCTTGCGGTGACTGTGGAGAGAAAATATGTCATATGTCATTTGAAACATCAAGGCTGTTTTTTTTCCCCTCTCTCTCAACAGATGCTGCCAGACCTGCTGAGATGTTCTAGCATTTTATATTTTAATTGCTGTGTCACCTTTTCAACAATGCAAGACAACTAAACAGGATTAAGAGATCATCTTTCATCTTATTAATTTAATTTCTTGAAAGATAATCACTCGCTCTGCTTCTCTACACCAGGAAAAAATCCAAGTTTTTTTCTCAGAAGCCAGTCCTGATTATTTTTGCTACATTCATATGTGAAGCAGAGATAGGATTTAATCACTGACTCCCATCTTGCAACTGGATCATGGTATTGCCAGGATTTGGGGACATGCTCTCTTCCATTTAGGAGTTCTAGGAAAATTCATTTCATGGTGTAAAGGAAGAATAACCTACACAGCCTTAATATGCTCAGGCAACGAGTGACTGGGAACAGAGTGATACACTTTACCAAACTATTAACTATTGAAAGAACACATGTTGTAACTCTTAACAGACAGCACTTAAATAAAGATTTAACAGATGAATAAGATTGAATTTTAATACTAAAGTAAAATAAGCAGTGAATTAGAGCAACACAGGCTAATCACGCCTTAATGCAGCGCCACACAACTAGATGTGATCCAACAGTGATTTTCCATGTAACAATTTCCTAATTTCTCAGGAAGGAAGGATGTAAGAATGACAATCAGTGCCACTTGCATACACTGCATATTTACAATGCTTCTCTCCTCACGCCGTCCCACTCCCTCATTCTCTTCTGTCCCTCCCCATACACAATTTTTTTTAACTATTCAAAAGATTCCCCACTCAAACATTCTTATAAATTCATCTTTCTCTCCCATCGCACAATGTATGCTAACCTCCCTGCACTTCTTCCATTCGCACATACACTTCTCCTCTAACTTTACATTTTCTGCCAGCCTGTACCTATTTACTTATTCTTAACCTGGTAAAAATTTGTTCTCGCTCTGCTTGTACAAATGTTGTTACCTGAAGAATTTTTGTTTATCCTTTCTATGATGATCTTCATCTTGCCCCACCCACCTCAATCCACCACATTTTCCAATTTTCCTCTTCTGCTTTCTCTCCCTTATTTTTCTTTCCCATCTCTCAATCGGATACATACTTTTTTCCCTATGACCACATGCTGATTCTTCCAATGTATCCTTTTCACGCAACATCATTTATGTAGCAGGTTAAAGTAAAAAAATGTTTCAGATAAACATCCAGAAAATTAATGTCAAGCCTGGAAGCGGGGGAGGTTAAGGACACTAGCAATCTAATGTAGTGTGTCAAGACTAGTTACGGGAGAAGAATCATTCTCATAGAACAGGATACATACAATATCTTTCTGGAGACAGGGTGTTTATGAAGAGTGGAAGTAATGAATTCAACAAAGACACCTGAAAATAGGCCACAACAGTTACTATTATGGTGGTGAACTCAAACAGTCTTCCTGAGCAAAATAGCATTCAAGGTTAATCAGAGAACCAAGGTTATGAAAGGTTTATTTCAGCCCACGATAGTGGCCAGGAAATATGGTATAATTGGGAATATTTGTGGCAGACACTGATGTTGATTTAATGGAAGTTGAGACTCATCCAAGATCAGACAGGCATTCCTACAGGTATGGAGACATTCCCGGGAACAGATGAAAAGATGGAGCTGGGTGTAATTGGCATATATGGAAGCTAAGCTCATATGATGTATTATTCTCTCTCCCTAGAACATTCATTCGCTCCTAATTTCCATTTTTGAACTCTCTTTTCCTTTGGGCATGCAGGAGCAAAAGGTAGTGAATCTGACAGATCTAACAGCGGCACAGAACAAAAATATTAGGCAAGTCACTTCATTGTTAGGTGTGTAAGAAGAACATTTCTGACATTTAGTTAGGCTATGGTTTATAGGATATGATGGTACGATAGACTGCTTGCTGTAATAATCTTTCTGAAATGAATTTGAGCAAGACTGAATCTTGCCCTAAAGCTAACACAGTGCATCCAAAATAGGCTGATGATTCACAAACAAATGTTGATATCTGACATTGAAAATAAAATGTATACTCTCTCCCAAAGAGGGTCACATTAAAACGATTAGTTCGTTGCTCAAATTGGTCTAACACCTACAGAATTATTGAAGAACACAAAAAACCCAGATTTCAGATAACATTTAATCTGACTGCATACTTAAACTCTTGGCACATCACGATCTCATTTATAGGATACCATACATTTTATAACATGCAAATGACATATCATATACACATTTGGACTTGATTGGAGCTCAAATTACAATTTAACCAGTAGAATCTAGCATTCACAATAATCCACAAGGATACCTCAAGGTGGGAACTTGTTTGAAAAATGATTTGAACCATGAGACGTTGTAAATTTTGGTCAACCGTCCAGTCACCTGAGCCTCCTTGATGCATTAATACCTCGAAACACACAACCTACATGCAGGTTTTGCACCATCAGCACTCCAATACCAGTATAGCTGGTGTGTAAAAACGATATCATATTTACAAAAGACATACCAAGCTGAAAGTTGAGGTTATTCAGTCAAATCCACTTCCTGCTAATACACAGTTGGAGAAGCTACAGTAAGCTAATCTAAGATGGTACAAGAATACTGCTTTACAGGAGGTGACAAACAGAAATTTAAGCCATGTTACCTTAATTATCTTATGGAGTGGAAACCACAATTTCTAGGAGGAGCAGTGTTCCTCTCCTATCTTAAGAGGATGGATGGGCAAGTTGTTGGAGGGAAGCCTGAGGGACAGGATTTACGATATTTGAAAAGACAAGGACTGATTAAGGATAGTCAATATGGTTTTCTGCGTGAGAAATAGTGTCTCACTAACTTGATTGAATATTTTGAATAAGTAACAAAGAGGATTGATGAAGGCAGAAGAGTGGATGTGACCTACATGGATTTAATTAAGGCGTTCGACAAGGTTCCTCACGGTAGACTGATTAGCAGAGTTAGATCACATGGAATAGGAGGAGAACTAGCTGTTTGGATACAGAACTGGCTCAAAGGTAGGAAACAGTGGGTGGTGCAGGGTTGCTTTTCAGACAGGAGGCCAGTGACCAGCAATGTGCCACAGGTATCGGTGCTGAGTCCACTGCTTTTTGTCAGTTTTATAAATGATTTGGATGTGAACATAGGAAGTATAGTTAGTAAGTTTGCAGATGACATCAAAATTAGAGGTGTAATGGTTAGCAATGGAGGTTAAATGAGAGTACAATGGGACCTTGATCAGATGGGCGAATGGGCCGAGGAGTGGCAGATGGAGCTTAATTTAAATAAATGAGAGATGCTGCATTTTGGAAAGGCAAATCAGGGTCGGATTTATACACTTAATGGTAAGGTCCTGGGGAGTGTTGCTGAGCAAAGAAACTTTGGAATGCAGGTTCACAGTTCCTTCAAAGTGGAGTCGCAGGTCGATAGGATAGTGAAGAAAGAGTTTGGTATGCTTTCCTTCATTGGTGAGTGCATTGATTATTGGAATTTGAGAAGTCATGTTGCAGCTGTACAGGACATTAGTTTGGCCACTTTTGGAGTATTGCATGCAATAACGGTCTCCCTCTTATAGGAAGGATGTTGTGAAACTTGACAGGATTCAGAAAAGATTTACTAGGATGTTGCCAGGGTTGGAGGGTTTGCGCTCTAGGGAGAGGCTGCAGCTAGTTTCTCTGGAGCGTCGAAGGCTGAGGACTGACCTAAAACTGAGGGAAATGGATACAGTAAATAGACAAGTTCTTTTCCCTGGGGTGGAGGGAGGAGTGGGTGAGAGTCCAAAATTAGAGGGCATAGCTTTAAGGTGAGAGGGGACAAATTTAAAAGGAACCTAATGGGCAACTTTTTCACGCAGAGGGTGATGTGTGTATTGAATGAACTGCCAGAGGAAGTGGTTAAGGATGGTACAATTACAACATTTAAAAGCCATCTGCTGGGTATATGAAGAGGAAGGATTTGGAGGAATGTGGGCAAAGTGCTGGCAAATGGGACCAGATTCATATAAGGTAACTGGATGGTATGTACATGTTGGACCCAAGGATCTGTTTCTATGCTGTATATCTCTATGACTCCAAGTGTGAATGAATAAAATAAAGCAATGGGTGAAGAATGATGTTAGAAGATATTGAGATCCGGTCTAAATGATAAAATACGCAATTCACAAGCATTGACCAGGTTGAAGACTATGAGAAAGATACACTTTTCCCCACTGGGTAATGAATGCCTGTAACAGACTTCCAGAAAAAGGAAGTAAATTTGGATTGAAGTGGCACCCTTCAAATGAGACCTTATTTATTATATGTTGAGTGTAGTTTCTGACCAAGATGCTTTGAAGTTAAAATTTTCAAACTGACAATCCTGCTGCCCTCTAAGACTTAATACAGTAAAATAAATTCAAATGTAGAATACTTACCTTCTGTCCTTTCTCGTTTTTCTGGAATACAAAAACAGGTGGAGCAATGGCAGGTTTCTCTGCAAACAAAGAACAAAAACATGCATGCACATTTTACTTACAACTGCTTTCTCCAAAAGATGAAAACTGCAGAAATATTCACACTCATCTACACACAACTCTGTTCTCTGCATTTCCTTTCTTCCTTCTCACTCTCACAAACCACATCTTCTCAATTATCACATAGCCTTTTACTCTCCCCCTCACCCACCCATGTTTTAGCACCCCCACACACTATTCCAAACACATTGCCCATGCACTCACTTGCTCTCTTACTTTGTAATGCATTTGCCTCACTTGCTTAATCTTATACTCACCCCATGTACAGTCACTCAATCCAGAAAAGTACTCCTCACAACTCACAATAACCAAGCACACAGCCCCATTCGCTACACCACCCTTGATTATGTATGGTCTCAATTATGCACACCAGACAAAACCCACAAAAAGCTTGTGCTCTATCACATACACATCTCACTTCAAACACATGCTTAATCTAATACATATGTGCCTCGTGAACGGTCATACAATCTGCTTATGCATATGTGAGCATTCTCTTGTGCACCCTCATGGCATTTATACCTTTGAGGATACTTCCTTCATTCTCCATCTTATATATGCTGTCTTACATACAGATCTCTCATGTATAAAGCTTACCTCACTGCTCACTTGCAGTCACGTTCTTTCTTGCATATGCGCTTCATCTATTCACACTTTGCTTTCCCTCCTCTGGGCTTTCTTTTACAAACTTTTCTTTAACATACGACCTCAGTCACATTTTCTTAGGTTCACACAAACACTCCCTATTCATACAAGGTCAATCTCATGCAAAAGAACTTGTTTAATGCTGACTCCCACTTTCACTGGGTACATTTCTTTTAAAAAAAACTCTCCAACCTCCTAATACATTCACAACTGCCATTATGCATAAATTGATGCTGTCAGATATAAACCATCTCAAGAACTTGTATCAACATGCACAGTTCCCAAATATGCACATTCATATACATGCACCTGCTAGTACTCTCACACTTCCCTTGTGGGTTCTTATCTAAATTTTCATTCAGCTTTTTCACACTACTGATTGCAGACAGACTCATAATCTTGCTCATATAGACTACTGCACTCAGAAAAATCACCTCAAGACCCCATACACACATTTATGAACACAACTCTTGCATAGTCTAGATTAGAGTGGTGTTGGAAAAGCACAGGTGGTCAGGCAGCATCCGAGGAGCAAGAAAATCGACGTTTTGGGCAAAAGCCCTTCATCAACTCTTGCATACACTGTCATCAACTCAAACACCAGTACTTAAAAACACTTATGGAATATTGACCTTTATCTTAAGGCTGTTGGAATACAAAAATGAGGTGATGATGCTTGAATTGTAGAGTTTTCGTGACTCCCGTCTGTAGCTGTTCAATTTTTGGCATGCAGGAAAAATTAATAGGCCTTGTTGGACAACAGCACAGACTCACCATAGAAAGACAGAGCACATCACAAGACCATTCAGCTAATCATGTCTGTACCAGATTATAACTCCCTGTACACAAGAAAACATTCTCCTGTCACCTACAATCTTCTCTTTGCCACTGAAAGCAGTTTCTCCTTAAAACTGATTAAAACATCCTTGTGATATGAGCACTCAAATTTCTTCTTAACCCTCCATTCTCCAAGAACAGTTCCAGATTCTCCAGCCTGTGCAGTTTTCTGAATTTGGTCTTCCTCCTGGTTTAATTAGAATACCGTATACACTTGTATATAGGTCGAATTTTGAAAGTATTTTTAAATCTGAAATTAGGGGGTCAACTTATACATAAGGTATAATTTTCAAGGGGATGCGTATTTATCTATCAAATAGATAAAATGGGAAATTTACATTCCTGGCAGTCCCTGATCCCTGGTTCTGGAACGTTCCCTGCAATAAGTTTGGATTGCAGTAAACTGCAGTTTGCTGAAACCGACCCTGCGGATATGGCAGTCATTACAGAGATTGTGCAAACCTGGAACGAGGCACGACGGCTGGCGGACTGGAAGACATGGAACGGTACAGTATGGCCAGCAGACTGGAAAGTTGAAGCATAACACAATGGACAGGCACACTGACTCATACATGTTGATCTGTAACTGTGAAGAACTACGGTCAACTTATATATGGTGTATATGGAAAATACAAGATTTTTGGTCAAAATAAAGGGGGTGACTTATTCATGGGATTGACCTATACACAAGTATATACAGTAAATACACTTCACACCTTCTCCAGTTTTGATGGTCCTCCAAAACTAGTGCCCAGAATTAGATACAATACTCTAAGAGGGGCTCCACCAGTAAAACTTTTGATTCTGTACACCGAGGATCAAATTGGTACACAACAGGAACACAAAATAGGCTGGCAGAAAATCAGCCAATTTTGCATCATGTAGTTTTCGTTTCTGAAAATATTACCAAAATCTTCAATTTCAAACTGGATAAGAACAGCTAATCTTCAATTGGAGTTTGAACTGTTATTCAATGCGCTTCATTGGAAAGCTGGCAATTTACTTTGAGCTTGTTGGTGTTCAACAATTTCATTGCCTGTATCTCTAAATAAAGCAAAACATACATGACTTAATTAACAGTCTCATCTTGTCGGCTACTTTTTCTACATTTTCTATAAGGGCTTCCTGTTCTTGCACCTATTTAATGGTTTCAATCTAAAGGCTCTGCTTCC
Source organism: Hemiscyllium ocellatum (assembly GCF_020745735.1). Lineage (NCBI taxonomy): Eukaryota > Metazoa > Chordata > Chondrichthyes > Orectolobiformes > Hemiscylliidae > Hemiscyllium > Hemiscyllium ocellatum. The sequence continues at coordinate 27,946,473 of NC_083428.1, read as the reverse complement.
AGATCTTCAATTGCACCACTCTCAGCTATATAAATAGTGCAGTAAAGTGTTAGGGGAAAACAGTGGCTTAAAGTGTTAGGGGAACATTTGTTGTTCAAAATCTTGAATAGTTTTTAAAGAGTAAATAAAAGAGGAACTTCTTCCAGTGGCAGAAGACCAGTTAACAGAGCATGCAGATTAGAGTCAGGATGGTAAAAAACTTTTCACCCCCACACCGAGTTATTGTATCCTGGAATGCACTGCCTGAAAAGCTGTTGGATGCAGAATCAAAGTAGTATTCAAAAGACAACTTTGGTCGATCACTGAACAAATAAAATTTGCAGAGCTACAGAGATCGAGAAGGGAATGGAATGAACTGAATAGCTCTACAAAACAGCCAGAGATGCAACAGTATACATGACCACTTTTTGTACTCTTATGGTTCTATTCTAGGATTCTTTAAACTGTCTGTCTTCATTATTCAAGTCAATCGAGTCAATCAAACACTTCTCCTTTAACAAATCTCTATTAGCTTCCATTTTTGAATCCTATTTTCTCCAAGCAGCAGTTAACTGTATCCCAGATTTTTGTCGCTAAAAGGTTATCTCACCAAACATCTGATTGATTGCAGCTGCCAGGATTACCTCGGCACTTTTTTTTTGGATTGGTGGTGTATAGTTGCAATTCATCATTCATCTAGCACCAATCCCCTATTCAAACACAGTTAAATTATTGTGGCCAGATTTCCATCCTTTACCTGCAGAAAGGAATCACTTTTTTGTTCCATCATTGGCAGCAACCCTCCTTTGATTATCTTTTAGGTTGCTCACTAAATTTATTCTCTCACACAACCTTTCGTAAAACGTGAGGACCACCAGCAAGGCCAGCTTTTGTTGCCCATCCCTAACTGATTATATGATGATGATGAAAAGCTGCTTTCTTGACTCACTGCAGTTCAACTGCTGTAGACACATCATCAGTACCTACTAGGAAGTGGGTTCCAGATTTTTGTTCCAGCAACAGAGAAGCTTGGCATAATGTATGACTAAATGATGATCCCATTGCTCTTGTGATAGAGGTCATGAATGTGGATGGTGCGTTGATAGAGGCTTAGCGAGTTTCTGCATTTTCTGTATTTGATACACTCTTGCTACAACTGGATGTGGGAGAAACTAATGTTCAATGTCATGGACAGGGTGTCAAATAAGTGGTCTGCCTTGTTCTAATGTCCCGTCTCTTGAATGTTGGAAGAAATTCCTTCCCCCAGTGTAGTGAGCCTGTGTATATCCTCTGCCACTAAAATGGCTAAGGCTAAAACATTGAGCATTTTCAAGGAGTTAGATATACTTCTTAGGACTAAAGCAATCAACAGGCATGGGAAGAAAGCAGGAAAAGGGTATTGGGCTGGCTGATATACCATAATCGTATTGAATGACAAGGCAAATTCGAAAGGATGGCCTACTCTTACTTTCTATGTCCGTGTTTCTAAGTGCAACTTATTTCGTCACACTCCTGATTATACATTGTAATTCGACTGAATAATAAAAAAGGAGCACTGGACTTGGAACTTTAACTCTGTTTTCTTCCACAGATGCTGAGTTCCTCCAGAAATTTCTGCTTTTGTAAGTGGAGTGAGGCGACAAAAAGATCAGCCGTGATCTCATTGAATAGCACAGCAGGCTCAAGTGGCCAGGTGGCCTACTCCTGCTCCCAGTTCTTATTTTTCAAATCTTCACAGTCTGCAGTTCTTTGTTTTATCAAGGAATAGTTAGATTTACCCTTCTCAAAGATGGTCATTGCCTGACAGTTGTGTAGCAGAAATGTTACTTGCTACTATCAATCCATGTCTGAATGATATCCAGATCTTGCTACATAAAGACACAGAAGTTACAGTGTTTGTGGTATTGTGAGTGATACCGATCACTGCACAATCATCAACAAACATTCCTACTCAGCATAGGAGAAAGGCCATTGATGAAAGAGCTGCCAGTAATCGAGGCAAGAGAACACCTGAAGGGTTACAGCAGCACTGTCCTCAGGCTGAGCAGAAGGCATTGAATAACTGCCACCACCTTTTTTTGTATTAGATATGACTTTAAGCAGGTAATCTACTCATTACATTCATCAGTTCCCTGACCTTTTTGATTTGGTTCTCTACTCAATTATGAAGTGGACCTTTGTCATAAATCTCTTCATGTTGCATTTTAATCTTGTGTATCTTTGGTCATCCATGAACCTGAAATCCTTCCTTTCCCATTCTTGAGAATGGTTCTCACCTCTACCAGAACTATCTTCTCACTGATGAACTGCAAATCCTATTTATGATGCTATCAGGGCTAAGATAAGTAAATGAAGACAGTTTGCCAAAACTTGGTTTGTTTTTGTTTAGAAGTTTGATCCAAACAACGTCGTGAAAATGACTCAGAATTGATAGGGTAGGTCCAAAGGAACTATTTCCTGTGATAGGAGAATATGAATGGCATGATCTGAAAATAAGTATGAAAATAATTCAAGAGTGGGATTAGCTAACATTTTCCCCACACTGATGGTGCTGAGAAAATTCTAAACTCGGATTCACCTGAAAAGTTCCAATTAGAAATCAACAGCTTTTTGTTATACGCATATCAAAGGTTACGGAGAAAGGGCTGGCAAATGGAGCAAAGCCACAGCTAATCTACAATTGAATAAAATGAGACTAAATAGTCCACAATTCCTATATTAGAAAACTCTTATTCATCACTGCATTTTTTAAATCTGTCCCTCACTCCTTCATGTTCTTCTCTGCCATGAAGGCTTTTCACTCATTGCCATCACTCTGGACTAAGATGAAGGGCTTATTTTATGATAAAAGGGTTGAACAGCTTACACCTACATCCATTGATTTTCAGAGAATGAAACATAAAAGGGCACTGGATAATAGATACAGGAGAATATATTCTCTTGTGGACACTAAAACTGACATACAATTTAAGGCAAGTTCTGTTTTGTAACACAGAGAGGAGAATTATTTTTCTAGAATCTATAGCATGTGGAATTCTCTTCTGCAAAAGGTTGTGGAAGCTGAGTCTTCAAATTTTTCAAGGCTAAACTTGATAGATTTTTGGTCACCAAGGAAACAAAGGGAAGACAAGAAAGTGGAGCGGAGACTTCACTCCTGGCTCAACAGGTCAATGCCTTACTCTTCAACTTCTCTGCACCCTCCCACTCCCCCTCAATCCAATTTGTCCCTCAATCCCATCTACTCTCCTGATCATAATCTCCTTCACCCTTTTTTCCTTCATTTCACTCTTATCCACACCACCCTCTAGCTTGATCACACAACTTTGAATCTAACCTTGCCTCACTCAATTTTCCCCTTATGCCTCCTCCCCCATCACTCCTTACTAACCAACTTCTCTTCCTCTTCACACTGATTCTTCACCTAACCCTGATATTACACCCCACCCATTGTCCTGGTAGCTTTCTCCATGTACCGTTTTCTACCCTAATCATTTTCAAAGATTTCTCCCTCTCGAACGCTTCCCCCCTTCTCGTTTTCAGGCAGATTTATGTCTCAATCACTTACTGTTTCTCACTGTTTACCCCTTACAGACATGTCCTTATTTTTCATTCATTACTATTTCTTCTTGTAGCTATCCAAACGAACATCACTATTTAATTTTGTTATTGATTTGTCTGGCGCTCTGGCCTGGTCAGCCGGTGTTTTGTTGTGGGTGTGTGCGTGCCGCTCCTCCCCCTGGCCTACCCATTCAGTAGACAGCGACACTGCACCGAGGCTGGAGCAAAGACCAATCCCAGCTGTGTGCACATCTTGGACGATAGAGGCTGAATTCCCTTCCTTCAGCCGCGTTCCAATATTCCATACCCATTTTCACCTGCTTACCTTCGTTTGCTAGATCCGCCATTTTAGGATTCTCCGCGTCCCCACAATACCCCGCGAACGGAAAATGGAAATGCGCATGCGCCTTTTCCTGGCGGCGCCACTTTTTTGGGGAAGGGGAAGTCGGAAAAGGATCTCACGCGTGCGCACTTGGTACTGAGCGCCGGCGGGATGAGGGAGAGAGCTGTCAATGCCGGAAAGTCTGCCAGAGAGCGCACGCGCATTTGGTGTCGGGTTCTTGGGGGCGGGACTAATCGTCAAAGACCAAAGGTTCGCGTAGTGCGCTTGCGCCGCATGCATGCCACCACGTGACTTGATTGCTGTCTCGTTGGGATGGCGAGGGGCCTAGTGATTACTTTCCGGAAGCGGTGTCATAGTCAGTCACTCACCCGACGAGTAGTGGCGGCTTCATGAGTGATCGACAGAGAAAGAACGGGAATAAGTCGGCCCTTGTACAGGTCCCGTTTGGGACTGTAGTGCGCATGCGCCTTATCTTGGTGAGCGGAGTTAAATCTCGATGAAGATGTTCTGTCTGAGGGAGTTATTGTCAATTAGGTTATTGGGATTAGAGTGCGTCATAGAAATGCAATGCACTCCAGATGCTTGGAATTTGAACTCAAAACGGAAATGCTGGTTATGACAGATGATCAAGGCCTTGGAGCTGGAACATTCTCCGTCCCAGTGATGCTGCCAAACCTGCAGAGTGTTTGCAGCATTGTCTTTTTTTTTACAGTGAGAGGTAGACATCTATTGATTAAAAATAGTCTGTTCAACATGGCTGGCCTCACTGTTACAATCATGTGGTTGTGATCTGTGAATTGATAGTATTCATTACGACAAACATAGAATGGTTACAACAGTGGGCCATTAGATTTTTAACGTCTCAGCAAAAGCATTTGCCTAGTTCCACTTTCCTGCCTGTTTTTTTGTAATTTTTTTTCCCTTCTGCAGTGCTTCAAACTGCAGTTTAATGTGGAGGCAAATCTGTGTAAAATCAAAGGCATCTCCTTTGAGCAAATGTTGTCTACACTAAATACTAAGAAAATCAGTGGTGTCTAAAGAAATTTCAGTTCAAAAGGCGAAGATTAATTTTGAAAAATCAGTTTGGATGTAACCTACTTGGGTACTAGCAAGGCTTTTCACAACAGCAAGGCAGCCTAGTCAAAAAAGTATAAGCCAAAAGAGAGTGGCAAATTGGATCCATAATTAGCTTAGTGGCATGAAGCAAAGGTTAGTTGTTGACTTCCAGTGGGAAAATAACCTGTCCTGTTAACTTGGAGAGCTGCAGACTCGATACTTGGCCCTTGGGTTTTTAGTTTATATCAATGATGTAGGCATACTCTTAAGATGCATGATAAAGATGTTTCAAATTGTATGAATCTTAGCAAAAATGTGTCTTTTGACAGTAAAGAGCAAGACTTTAGACTGCAGAAAGATATAGATGGGCAGGTTTGTTGGGCAGAAAATGGAATTCAAACAGGAGAAGTAACAGCAGGCAACGGGACATACAGGACATTACGTAGGATGATACTGAGTCGTGTGGAGGAACAGAATTCCTTTGGAATTTTAGGATGCACAATTCTCTGAAAAACAGGATAGATTCGAGAAATAGAAAATAGGTACAGGAGTAGGCCATTTGATCCATAGAGCCTGCTCACCTTTCAATATAATCATAGCTGATCCATTATTTCATTACCATGCCCCCATTCCCACTCTATTCTGTTCTTTATGCCTTTATATTTAAAAATCGATCTATTTCTTATTTTCTGTGGCTTCATCTCAACAGAGAGTTTCACAGGTTCACAACCCTCTAAGTGGAGATATTTCTCCTCATTGCAGTCTGAAGTGGGCAACTCGTATCTTGAGACTATGACCTGTTGTCCAGTAATCACGAGCCAGGCAAAACACCATCCCACTAGGTAGTCTCTGGATCAGTGGTGCTGGAAGAGCACAGCAGTTCAGGCAGCATCCAAAGTGCAGCGAATGAATGCTGCCTGAACTGCTGTGCTCTTCCAGCACCACTGATCCAGAATCTGGTTTCCAGCATCTGCAGTCATTGTTTTTACCACTAGATAGAGTGTCTTTCCCTATCAGAACTGTAAATTTTGATGAGACCCCCTCTCATTCTTCTAAACTTCAGTAAATACAGGTCCAGTCATTATAATCTCTCATTTTAGAACAAACTTGCCATCTCAGGATTCGGTCTTGTGAAACTTTGTGACGTTCCCTATATGGGCAATTATATACTTTTGTTTGGTGAAGAGACCAAAACTGCATACTGTACTCCAGATGTGATCTCAAAAGACCTTGGATAACTGTAATAAGACTTCCTTAATCCTGTACCCAAACCCCCTTGCAGTGAAGGCCAACATACCATTTGACATTCTAACGTCTTGCTGGACCTACATGCTTGTTTTCAATGATTGTTGTACAAGTACCTGAGGATTATCACATCAGACTTGATCTTATTAAATGGTGGAACAGACCTGATGGTCTGAAGGTCTATATCTGTTCCTGTGTCTTATAATACATTAACATTTCCCAATCTGTCACCATTTAAATTATACTTTGCCCCCTACTAAAGTGGACAACTTCACATTTTATCTATGTTGTCTTGTTCAACCACCTTTACATCCTCATCACAACTCACAAATTACGCTCGTTTTTTACATCAGCATACTTGGAAATATTGCATTTGATTCCCTCATTGAAAGCATTGACATATGTTGCAAATAGCTGGCATTCAAAAAGTAGTTAGGAGAGCAAATGGCAGGCTTTCCTTTATTGGCAGAGGCACAGAATACAAGACCAGAGAGTTGTATGTTAGAACTGTATGACAGCAATTGTTAGACCACATCTTGAATATTAATATGATTCTGCTCATCACATTTCAGAGTCGTGATTGCACTGGAGATGATGCAGAAGAAATTTACAAGGATGTAGAGTCATAGAGATGTACAGTGTGGAAACAGACCCTTCGGTCCAACCCGTCCACGCCGACCAAATATCCCAACCCAATCTAGTCCCACCTGCCAGCACCCGGCCCATATCCCTCCAAACCCTTCCTATTCATATACCCATCCAAATGCCTATTAAATGTTGCAATTGTACCAGCCTCCACCACATCCTCTGGCAGCTCATTCCATACTCATACCACCCTCTGAGTGAAAAGGTTGCCCCTTATGTCACTTTTATATCTTTCCCCTCTCATCCTAAACCTATGCCCTCTACTTCTGGACTTCCCCCACCCCAGGGAAAAGAATTTGCCTATTTATCCTATCCATGCCCCTCATAATTTTGTAAACATCTATGCGGTCTCCCCTCAGCCTCCGACTCTCCAGGGAAAACAGCCCCAGCCTGTTCAGCCTCTCCCTGTAGCTCAGATTCTCCAACCCTGGCAACATCCTTGTAAATCTTTTCTGAACCCTTTCAAGTTTCACAACATCTTTCCGATAAGAAGGAGACCAGAATTGCATACAGTATTTTAACAGTGGCCTAACCAATGTCCTGTACAGCCGCAACATGACCTCCCAACTCCTGTACTCAATACTCTGACCAATAAAGGAAAGCAAACCAAACGCCTTCTTCACTATCCTATCTACCTGCAACTCCACTTTCAAGGAACTATGAACCTGCACTCCAAGGTCTCTTTGTTCAGCGACACTCCCTAGGACCTTGCCATTAAGTGTATAAGTCCTGCTAAGATTTGCTTTCCCAAAATGCAGCACTTCGCATTTATCTGAATTAAACTCCATCTGTCACTTCTCAGCCCATTGGCCCATCTGGTTCAGATCCTGTTGTAATCTGAGCTAACCCTCTTCACTGTCCACTACACCGCCAATTTTGGTGTCATCTGCAAACTTACTAACTCTTATGCTCGCATCCAAATCATTTATGTAAATGACAAAAAGTAGAGGGCCCAGCACCGATCCTTGTGGCACTCCACTGGTCACAGGCCTCCAGTCTGAAAAACAACCCCCCACCATCACCCTCTGTCTTCTACCTTTGAGCCAGTTCTGTATCCAAATGGCTGGTTCTCTTTGTATTTCATGAGATCTAACCTTGCTAATCAGTCTCCCATGGGAACCTTGACGAATGCCTTACTGAATGAAGTCCATATAGGTCACATTTACTGCTCTGCCCCCATCAATCTTCTTTGTTACTTCTTCAAAAAACTTAATCAAGTTAGTGAGACATGATTTCCCACGCACAAAGACACGTTGACTATCCCGAATCAGTTCTTGCCTTTCCAAATACATGTACATCCTGTCCCTCAGGTTTCCCTCCAACAACTTGCCCACCACCGAGGTCAGGCTCACTGGTGTATAGGTCCCTGGCTTGTCCTTACCACCCTTCTTAAACAGTGGCACCATGTTTGCCAACCTCCAGTCTTCCATCACCTCATCTGTGACTGTTGATGATACAAATATCCCAGCAAGAGGCCCAGCAATCACTTCTCTAGCTTCCCACAGAGTTCTCAGGTACACCTGATCAGGTCTTGGGGATTTATCCACCTTTAACCGTTTCAAGACATCCAGCACTTCCTCCTCTGTAATCCGGACATTTTGCAAGATATCACCATCTATTTCCCTACAGTCTATGTCTTCCATATCCTTTTCCACAATAAATACTGATGCAAAATATTCATTTAGTATCTCCCCCATTTTCTGTGGCTCCACACAAAGGCCACCTTGCTGATGTTTGAGGGGCCTTAGTCTCTCCCTAGTTAACCTTTTGTCCTTAATATATTTGTAAAACCCCTTTGGATTCTTCTTAATTCTATTTGCCAAAGCTATCTCATGTCCCGTTTTGCCCTCTTGATTTCCCTCTTAAGTATACTCCTACTTTCTTTGTACTCTAAGGGTTCACTCGATCTATCCTGTCTCTACCTGCCATATGCTTCTTTCTTTTTCTTAACCAAACCCTCAATTTCTTTAGTCACCCAGCTTTCCCTATAGCTACCAGTCTTCCCTTTCACCCTGACAGGAATATACTTTCTCTGGATTCTTGTTACCTCATTTCTGAAGGCTTCCCATTTTCCAGCCGTCCCTTTACCTGCGAAAATCTGCCTCCAATCAGCTTTTGAAAGTCCTTGCCTAATATTGTCAAAATTGGCCTTTCTCCAATTTAGAACTTCAACTTTTAGATCTGGTCTATCCTTTTCCATCACTATTTTAAAACAAATAGAATTATGGTCGCTGGCCCCAAAGTGCTCCCCCACTGACACTTCAGTCACCTGCCCTGCCTTATTTCCCAAAAGTAGGTCAAGTTTGCACCTTCTCTAGTAGGTGCATCCACATACTGAATCAGAAAATTTTCTTGTACACACTTAACAAATTCCTCTCCATCTAAACCTTTAACAGTATGGCAGTCCCAGTCGATGTTTGGAAAGTTAAAATCCCCCACCATAACCACCCTATTATTCTAACCAGCACTGGAAAAATTTAGCTGAGAGGTTAGATTGGATAGGCTAGGGTTTTTGATCTTGGAACAAATGAGATGGACTAGTGAATTAATTAAGGTGTATAAAATCATGAAGGGCCCAGATAGGATAAATAATAATGACTGATTTACCAAAGCAGAGAGTGAAAATCAGGGGATCAGAGATTTTTTTAAAAGTTGTGAAAGGATTACAGTGGAGATGAAGTAAAAGGTGGTAGGATTCTTGAGTGCCCTGTCTGAAAAGATGACACGCAAAAACTGTCAACACATTTGAAAAGTATTTGGGTGGCGACTTGAAGAGCTATGACTTGTAGGGCCTTGGAATTTGTGCAGGAATATTTGATTAGTCTTGGTAATTCTTTGCTGATCAGCACGAAAGAGATAAATCAAATACTGTGTCATAACTATTTATGATTTTCAACTGTAGTTGTGACATCTGCAATCAAGTATTGATTTTCTGCTGTCTGTTCTCTATATTTGTAGCCTAATTCATCTATCTAATTAAGTGTCTCTTTTTCACTATACAAAAGCTAGGAGAAAATAGTAAGATACATGTCAAACCCCATGCACTAACTGGAATAGTGAGCTTTTGTTCAACTCCCAGGCAATTTTATTTTACTAGATATTGCACATATAAGATTACACTTTCAGTTTTAGGAAGGAGGCTTTGATATTGAACACGAGAAAAATATCTGGGAATGTCCTAAAGATATAGCAACACCCTTTGCTTTGCAATTCAATTGCACATAATTTAGGTTGACACTTCTGGGCATTACTGAAAGAGTGCTGAATGTTAATGTTAACATCTTGCAAATGAGATAGTAAGTTAAAGTTCTGTCTTCCTGTCCAAGTGAACATGAGAGTCCACAGTATTATAGTCCAAAGAATAACTATTACGTAGACTTCATATCCATACTTTTATGTGAGAGCTTTTCTTTGGTTAGCTAAGAAGACTAACTTCATTAGTCTAAGTTAGAGTAACTTAGAAAACTAGCTCCTGATGTTTATACAACAAATTTAAACCCAATTAACTCTTAATTAATATTCCTGATCATTCTACTGGGTCTCAGACATTCCTTTAGCCTGTATTTGATTATAAGACACAGCACCATTTAAAGTATTGTCCCAGTGTTGGATCTATATTTCTTTCTCAACCAATATTGCCAAAGTAACTAACTGGTTATTTGTTTAATTTGATGCTTGTGGTACTTCTCTGTAATTCATTTCCTTTGTCCAGACCACTGTTCTCATCCACTTTTGGGACTACATTAGTCTCTCAGCAAATGTTGAGAAACAAGCCAAGGTGACTGGTGATCTGTGCTCTACAGGCAAATTTACCAATCAAATAAAACAGCCTAATTCGACAAAAGAGTTAAGAGAGAACCTAAAAGTAATGAAGATGCATGCAAAACTGCAAAGAATAGAGTAGATTCAAGACAACGGAAAGGAATAAGAAACAACAAAACAGACAAATAAGGTCGTAAGGATACATAAAGAGATAGGAGAAGAAGGTTGAGAGAGTAAAATTAATACATTTTCTACATCATAAGAAAGAAGATCGTCAAGAACAATGTATACTTACTATATCAATCTTAAAATAAAGTAATCTTCAGAGATGCTGATGACCTAGTGAGTATTTCCAAAATTTCTTTTGTTTCTATTTGATGTAAGAATAGTTGCAGGTCATATTGCAAATGAAACATTTTTTTAAAAGGTTGTTTTGTTGAATAATTACTTTGTTATAATCTACACAGTAGAGGAAGAGGAAAGTATAATTGACATTTAAGGATAATTAATAATGAATCCAGGATTAGAAGTAATTAAAGCTAGCACAAGCATAAACAAATAGTGAGTCTACAGAACCGCATGATTTCCACCCAAAGATCTTAAAGAAAATAGGTGAAGAAATTGTCGTAATCTTTCTCAGCTCTTTTAATTCAGAAATTGCCCTTTTAGATCAGCTAATAGCAAATGTAGTTCATAAATGAAAAATGACACCACAGTCTTAACAGACCATAGGGCTGCTCTCCATTAGAGTTGATTAGCCTGAAGGTCACCATGCCTCAGTTGAGGGGCGACATCAAAAAGGGAACTTCTTCATGGTAACCTCAGCCAGTGCGGGAATGCTGTTGACATCCCTTTACATTGCAAACTAGCCATCCAGCCAACTGGGCTGACCAACCCTCTATTGAAAAACATAGGATAAAGAAGCCTGGCAATTATAGACCTATTGGTCAAACGTTTGTTGAGGGTAATTAATTGGAATCTATAATTGAGAGCAGAGTGACTGGCTACTTAAATATATTTGAGGTAATTAGAACCCCAACTTCAATTTGTTCAGCATAGGTCATGTCTAATGAATTTAATTGAATTTTTTGAGCAAGTAATTTGAGTGGTAGATTAAAAGAATAGATAGGATCAAAATTTGTTTTGTGTACTTTTAGATGAAAAATGCATTAAAAATTTTATAAGTCAGGCACCATGCACCTACATTAATGACAGAGTTGTACATAATAATAAAAAAAATGTTAAGACAAAATTCATCACAGTTCAAGTAACAGCCCCTGGACTCAGAAGAAGCCAATTTAGGAACGATGGAATCCTCTGAAGACACAGCCAGGACAAGACCACCACGTTAGCTACTGGATACTAGACCAGAAACCTCTACTGAGGTAGACCGGCATGTCGGGCAGAGCCTGTCACTCTTGGACGAGCCTTGCTGTGGGCCATTGGAATACCAAGACGTCGAAGTTGAAGCAGACCTCTGTGCTGGGACAAGACCACCACACAGGGAGACAGCCACAGCAGGCCAATACCACATTTCTCTACCTTCAGACGCCTTGGCCTAGTTGCAGACCTGGAGCCTCAGCCTAGCTTGTGAGTCTGGGCTGGGCAAGTTAGGCCAGTACCTGTTCCTCCCTTGCTGAGAGACCCTGAGTTGGGATGGAGTTGTGTCTGGCTTATCCTGGCATCACTGCTGCTGAAACTGGAGGCGTCCTCCTTCACCTGCCATTTTCCAGGCTGAAAAGAAAAGAAAACGAAGAAGAAAGAAACAAAAAAGAAAAAGAGCAAAAGTGAAAAAACAGAAAGCCGATAGCAGTAAGCCCTGGGCTCAGCACCCTTTACCTTGCCATGTTGAGAAATTAATAGACGAAGGAATACCTATTCATGTAATTTAAATTAACTTCCAGAATGCATTTGATAATGTTCAACGTCATATCAATCTGCTCAGACATATTGTTATACATTTTTATGGCAGGCGGGAGTTGAGCCCAGATCTTCTGGCTCAGAGGTATGGACACTACTACTGAACTACAAATGTCCCTTCCACATCAGAGACTAAGGTAAATTAAATTTCTCAAGTTTGAAGATAAATTATTGGCCTGGTTTGGTGAGTAGATGGTAAGTTGAGATAACTCAAATTAGAAGGTATTGATTAGTCGTGTCCCACAAGGATATGTTTTGGAACTTCATATATTCACCATGCTAAATAATAATTTCTGTAACACAATATTGTTATGGACTAGATTAAAACCTCAAAATATATTAAAAAGGTAGCCTCGACCCTAACCTTTTCTCATTTTAAAGGTGTGTATAAGGCATTGCATTCCAGACACAATTCAAATTGTCAAACTATTCAACTTTAAGCAAAATATGCTTTATGTTTACACTAATGTTAAAATACAGACAAAATTAAAATAAAGAATTGGCTAACTGTAACTCTATCAACATGCTTAACAAAATAGTATATATATTAACTGCTACTAATTTACTGATCCAATATAGAAATATCTCATAAACACCACCTCTGGCAAAGGCAAATTCAGTAAAATAGATTGTTTCACATGTAATTCCAGTAGCAGGAAGAGAACCCCAGTTTTTAACTGTAACAGAGAGAGGATTAAGAGCTTCCACGTTCAACTTCAAAACCTCAACAACCACAGAAAAACAGAATTAAAAATCCTAGTTCGGTGGGAGCTTGACCCCCACCCATTCAGGCTGCTTCTCTGTTCCAATTTTAAAAAACATATTGCGAGGCCTTGGTTTTTTTTACCTTATTGGCTTTGAGCAGATTGCTTGTCACCTCTGTCTCCACCTTTCTTCAATAAAAAAAAGGACAAAATACGCCGAAACCGCAAGATCGTCACAGTATCTAAGCTTGCTGTGAGCACAAGGTGGCATGGTAAATAGTGTAGATGTGCTGGAATTTAAAGAAACAAGAGCAGGTGAAGGCCATTCAAACCAGCAAGCTCACTCCACTATTCATTAATATCTGATTGTGACCTTATCTATATTCTCCTGCTTGTCCCCATGAAGCTTGACTCCTTTGTCAATTTTTTAAAAATTCATTCATGAGATGAGGGCATCGCTGGCTAGGCCAGCATTTATTGCCCATCCCTAATTGTCCAGAGGGCAGTTAAGAACCAACCACATTGCTGTGGGTCTGGAGTCACACGTAGGCCAGACCAGGTAAGGATGGCAGTTTTCTTCCTTATAGGACATTAGTGAACCAGGTGGTTTTCGAACAATTGATAATGGATTCATGGTAATTATCGACTTTTAATTCCAGATACTTATTAAATTCAAATTGCACCATCTGCCGTGGCAGGATTTCAACCCAGGTCCCCGGAACATTACTTGAGTATCTTATGTTAAAATATAGACAAAATTAAAATAAAGAATTGGCTAACTATAACTATTAACATGCTTAACAAAATAATATATATATTAACTGCTGCTAATTTACTGATCCAATGTAGAAATATCTCATAAACACACCCCTGTCAAAGGCAAATTCAGTAAAATAAATTATTTCACATGTAATTCCAGCAGCAGGAAGACAACCCCAGATTTTAACTGCAACAAAAAGAAGAATAAGGGCTTCCACGTACAGCTTCAAAAACTCAACAACCACAGAAAAATAATAATAATACCACTAGGCAATTGCCTCCCCTTAAAATGTCTGTCTAATTCAACCTTGAATATATTCAATAACATAGCCTTTGCTTTTGTCTATGGCAGATAATTCCAACGGCTAACATCCCTCTGGGTAAAAAAGATCTTGTTCATCTCAAATGGGAGAGTCTATATTTTTAAATTTTCTCCATTATTTATGGATTCACTCACAAAGGGAAGCCTGTACTCAACATCTACCCTGCAATGCACTTCAGAGTCTTTCATGCTTCAGTATGATGTTTAAAATAGAGGAAGTAGTAGGCCATTTAGCCCTTCAAGCTTGCTGTACCATTCAGTAACATGAAGGCTGATCTATGTGTCGAATCTTACATTTCCATCTATCCCCAATAGACCATATGTAGCTCTACCTCAAATGTATTCAATGACCCTGCATAAATTACCTTCTGAACCAGAGTTCCAAAGTCACACAGTACTCAGAAAAAAGTTCTCCTCATCTCAGTCCGAGCAGGATGAGTCCTAATTTTAAAACTGTAAGATCGTCTCTCATTCTTTTGAATTCCTGTGTGTAGGCCGAACCTGCTTAACCACTTTTTACAAGGCAATCCATTCATCTTAGGACCCAGCCTAGTGAATCTTCTCTGAACTACTTCTAATGCAATAATATCCCTTCTTAAAGATAAAACCTGTACACAGTGCTCTACATGTAGTCTACTTAAATTGCTGATGGGGTGGAGTTGTTAGATAATTTTACCAATGATTGCCTTTCTGCACATCCAAGAAGTTAAACAAGCCAGAGCTTGCTAGCTGCACACCTGATAAGCAGAATCATGTTAAGGTAACTGTAGTTTTTTGGTTAAAAAGAGGGGTTTAAGTTGTGCTTGTAGTCACCCTGGAACAGTTATGAGCTTCGAAGATATTTAAGGACAAAACACACGATGAAACCAGAAGGGTCATTACAGACTTGATTCATCTTGAAGAAGATAAGATCACAAAATGATCCTGTATTATCATCTTATTAAATAATCGGTCATTAGTCATGATTGAAAGAGTTCCTTTGGGTTAGAATCAATGACTGACAAAGACTGATATTTTTCAAAAGGGTTATGAGGGAGAATATTCTTGTTATTTGGAGTGTCATATGGAATTGACATCTGGCTAAACATATTGTTGTAAGCTTCTGTCAGGAGCTTGAAAACAGTGGGATTTGTGGTATAATAGCGTAATTGCATTCTAATGGCATCAATAATCCAGATGCTTCAACATTGGTCTGGAGGGTTATTGTAAAACCACTAATATTGCACCTAAGCCTTGATCTGTGGCTGTGTTTAATCACATCAGAGAGCTCATTACACTTCTAAGATGATAATTAGTGAGTATATATTAGAGGCATTTATGATCCACAATTCAGGTGTCAGCTGTGGCTTTGTCATAGCTTCTGAGTTAAAAGACTGTGCGTTCAAGTCCTGCAATCTGACCATAATCCAGACTAATAACTCCAGTGTCCTATTGAAGGAGGGCTCCAACATAGCTGCACTTTGGATGAGGTATTAAACTGGACCGCAGCAGCTCTCTCACAAATGCAGTTAATCTCTAAAATTAATTTAGAAAGAAAGTGTTTTGGACAGTATGTATTGCCACTCATGAAAAATATTTTATCTGTTCATTATCATATTGCGGTTTGTAGGACTTTGCTATGTGCAAGGTGCTCCAAAAAGTATTTCATTAACTTGGTGATGTGCAAGGTTTCTGTAAAGATTTGTAGCTCGAGTGCTGGTTGTCGTGGTTGTGGGTATGTTTGCTGAGATGGGAAGTTGATTTGCAGACCCTACTTCCCCTGTCTAGATGACATCTTCAGTGTTTTGGAGTCTCCTACGACACATTACTGTACTGTGTCTTCTGGAATTTATTTGGTTCCATGTCTGCTGCTTCTGATTGCCAGTTCTGGTTGTTCGTTGTAGTGGCTGGTATATTGAGTCCAGGTCAATGTGCTTGTTGATAGAGTCTGTGGAAATATCTGTTCTTGGTGAAGACTCTGTCAAGGTGTTCCTCTTCCCTTCGTAGGTCAGGAGTGCTGCAGTGTGTTGTGGTCCTTTTGAACAGGATCCTAATGCAGCTTCTCTTGTGTGTGTTTGGGTGGTTGCTGTTGTAATTCAGGACCCTGGTTGGTGTGTGTGGCTTTCCTGTATACTTTTGTGGTGCATTCACCATTCTGTGTTCTTTGTACCATCACTTCCAGGAATGGGAGTTGATTGTTGGTTTCCTCTTCTCTCATAAATATGATCCCTGTGATTATGGTGTTGATGATCCAATGTGTATTCTTGAATTCTATTCTCTTAATGATAACAAAAGTGTTGTCTACATATCTGATCCAGAGTTTGTGTTGCATTTGTAATAGGGCTGTTTGTTCCAAACTTTGCAACACAGATTCTGCTATAAGCTCATCCACGAATACCAACTAGCCACTCAAAGCCACAACCAGTGTCCTGAATAGCCATACACACAGGTGACAGGGACCATAAATTCAACTGGGACAACACAACGATCATAGGACAAGCTAAACAGAGGACAGCCAGAGAATTCCTAGAAGCATGGCATTCATCCATGAACTCTTATTGAGTTATTTGAGAAGGTGACCAAACAGGTGGATGAGGACAAAGCAGTTGAAGTGATGTATATGGATTTCAGTAAGGCATTTGTTAAGGTTCCCATGGTAGGCTATTGTACAAAATACGGAGCTTGGGATTGAGAGTGATTTAGCGGTTTGGATCAGAAATTGGCTAGCTGAAAGAAGACAGAGGGTGGTGATGGATGGGAAATATTCATCCTGAAGTTCAGTTACTAATGGGGTACCACAGAGATCTGTTTTGGGTCCACTGTTGTTTGTCATTTATATAAAAGACCTGGATGAGAGCATAAAAGGATGGGTTAGTAAATTTGCGGATGACACTAAAGTCAGTAGAGTTGTGGAGTGACGAAGAAGGTTGTAGGTTACAGAGAGACATAGATAAGCAGAAGAGCTGGGGTGGCAAATGGAATTTAATGTGGAAAGGTGTGAGGTGATTCACTTTGGGGCGACTTAATTGAGACATATAATATAATCAGAGGGTTAGGTAGGTTGGACAGTGAGAGCCTTTTTCCTCAGATGGTGATGGCTAGCACGAGGGGACATAGCTTTAAATGAGGAGTGATAGATATAGGACAGATGTCAGAGGTAATCTTTTTACTCAGAGATAGTTAGGGCCATGGTTTGCACTGCCTGCAACAGTAGTGGATTCGCCACCTTTAAGGTATTTAAATGGTCATTGGATAGGCATATGGATGAGAATGGAATAGGTCAGCGAAACATTGAGGGGCCGAAGGGCCTGTACTTTTCTATGAACAAGCACATTGACCTGGACCCAATATACCGGCCACGACAACGAACAACCAGAACTGGCAACTGGAAGCAGCAGACATGGAAGCAAATAAATTCCAGAAGACAGTACAACCGCGCTTCACAGGACACTCCAAAGCACTGAAGATGTTACCTAGACTGGGGTCAAATCATCTGCAAATCAATTTCCCAGCTCAGCGAACATACCCACAACCACAATAACTTGGTGATATCTCAAGGTTCTTATTTATTTTTATTCACAGGATGTGGGCTTCTTGCTGTCTTGTTGGGTTTTTGAACCAAGTCCGCAGATATTCGCCTGGCTTTCTGGATTGCTAGTCCAATGATACTACCACTGACCCCCGTTCCCTGTTGTGAAAATATCCATATCTATACTCTAATTATTCATTATTAAGTATTAATTCTATGTATATATTCATTTTGATCTTAAGCATGTGAGTCCTCTCTCTGACCTTTACCAAAATTGTTTATGAATGAAAATGAGGAAGTTGCTGAAACAGCTCAGAGCTGATTTTTCAATTCCTCCTTCCCTTTACTCCATGTCTAAAGACCAAATTAGAATAGATTAGAAGGGCCAAGATTCACATCCCAGTGTTGTGGCTGCCAATTTAGCTACAACACAGACTTCCATAAATCTGCAATTATTTCAGTGAAATGTAAAGCGTTTTATTTGTTCTATGTAGGTCATAATAAGAAACTTGATTCACTCAGTTTGAACGATTAACAAAGGCTTCCCCAAAACATTTAATCACAAAGGTTATCATCACAGCATCTAAGTATGGGTATATTTTTAATCGGTAAGCTCATGTAAAATTCTGATTAAAGATCTAACGTGATAAGCAATACATCACATTTTCCAGTAGAGAGTGCCAAATCCTTGATAACTGGAAACATAGTCAAGTCTAAGACAAACCATGAAAATTTGAACTTTATAAGTAAAGGTATTTTGAATGCAATAGAGCATTTACAGACTAAATAGAAAATTTGGAAGTCTTCATTGAATAATGCAGAAGGAAACCATTCAACCCATCATTGTTAGTTCTTTCAAACAGCAATCTAGTTACTCCACTTGCCTTCTGCTTCACATCCCTGTATATATTTCTCCTTTCAAATGTTTATTCAATTGCCTCTTGGAGGCTACTGTTGAATCTGTGTCTGCCATCCATTCAGAGAATGCATTACACATCCTAACCACTCATTATATTTTTGAAAAAACTGTTGCTTTCCTTTTACTACTTTCTTAAAATCAACTTTAAAATATGCCGTCTGGTTAGTTGGAAATAGTAACTTGGAAGCCATTGGAAATAGTTTTTTTTAATTTAATCTTTTTAAACTGTTCATGTTTTTACACTGTTTATCAAATCTCCTTAAGCCTTGACCACTCTTAGGAGAATAACAACAGTTTCTCCAGTGTATCCGAGTAACTAATTCTTCATCCCTGAAACTAACGTTTGTAAATCTCTTCTGTCCTCTCTACAAAGCTTTCACATCCTTCATAAAGTGAATTGGACACATTAATAGAGCTGTGGCTCAAGTAGTATTTTATATCGGCTCATATCTACTTGAATATTATACTCTGTATCTCTACTTATGCGGTGATCTGTGGTATAGTAGATTGCCTCCCTGGCTCTGAACCTGGATTTGAGTCCCAATCCATGATTTAAAGGTCAAGTATGTTTTGTGATGTGGCTACCAAACTGGCTAAATTTAACCCAGCATCCTGACTTTAATAAGCAGCTACTTGAGAGTCTCAGGCTCTGAATATTTTAGTGTGCAGACTAAAGTGCTTCTTTGGTAAAACCTCCAAACAGTGATACTGAAGAGCAGAAGGCATGTACAGATTGGAAACTTGTCCTGCCCGCTTCTTCTGAAAGTGTGCTTTTACTGTTTGACAGGTCATAGAGATGTACAGCATGGAAACGGACGCTTCAGTCCAACTCATCCATGCCAGATATCCCAACCCAATCTAGTCCCACCTGCCTGCAGCCGGCCCATATCCCTCCAAACCCTTCCTATTCATATACCCATCCAGATGCCTTTTAAATGTTGCATTTGTACCAGCATCTACCACTTCCTCTGGCAGCTCACTCTGTACACGCACCACCCTCTGCGTGAAAAAGTTGTCCCTTAGGTCTCTTTTATATCTTTCCCCTCTCACCCTAAACCTATGCCCTCTAGTTCTGGACTCCCCCATCCCAGGGAAAAGACTTTGTCTATTTATCCTATCCATGCCCCTCATGATTTTATAAACCTCCATAAGGTCACTCCGCAGCCTCTGATGCTTCAGGGAAAACAGCCCAAGCCTATTCAAACTCTCCTTATAGCTCAAATCCTTCAACCCTATCAACATCCATGTAAATCTTTTCTGAACCCTTTCAAGTTTCACAACATCTTTCCAATAGGAAGGAGACCAGAATTGTGTGCAATATTCCGAAACAATGTCCTATACATCCACAATATGATTTCACAACTCCTGTACTCAATACTCTGACCAATAAAGGAAAGCATACCAAATGCCTTCTTCACTATCCTATCTACCTGCGACTCCACTTTCAAGGAACTATGAACCTGCACTTCAAGGTCTCTTTGTTCAGCAACTCTCCTGAGGACCTTACCATTAAGTGTATAAGTCCTGCTAGGATTTGCTTTCCCAAAATGCAGCACCTCACATTTATCTAAATTAAACTCCATTTGCCACTTCTCAGCCCATTGGCCCATCTGATCAAGATCCCGTTGTAATCTGAGGTAACCTTCTTTGCTGTCCACTGCACCTCCAGTTTTGGTGTCATCTGCAAACTTATTAATTATACTTCTTATGCTCACATCCAAATCATTTATATAAATGTTGAAAAGTAGTGGACAAAGCACCGATCCTTGTGACAGACCTCCAGTTTGAAAAACAACCCTCCACCACCACCCTCTGTCTTCTATCTTTGAGCCAGTTCTGTATCCAAATGGCTAGTTCTCCCTGTATTCCATGAGATCTAACCTTGCTAACCAGTCTCCCATTGGGAACCTTGTTGAATGCCTTACTGAAGTCCATATAGATCACATGTACCGCTCTGCCCTCATCAATCCTCTTTGTTACTTCTTCAAAAAACTCAATCAAGTTTGTGAGACATGATTTCCCATGCACAAAGCCATGTTGACTATCCCTAATCAGTCCTTGCCTTTCCAAAATACATGTTCATACTATCCCTCAGAATTCCCCCCAACAACTTGCCCAGCACCGATGTCAGGCTCACTGGTCTATACTTCCCTGGCTTGTCTTTACCACCTTTCTTAAACAGTGGCAACACGTTAGCCAATCTCCAGTCTTCTGGCATCTCACCTTTGACTATCAATGATACAAATATCTCAGTAAGAGGCCCAGAACTCACCTCCCTAGGTTCCCACAGAGTTCTAGAGTACACCAGGTCTTGGGGATTTATCCACCTTTTATGCATTATAAGACATCCAGTACTTCCTCCTCTGTAATATGGACAATTTTCATGATGTCACCATCTCTTTCCTTATGTTCTGTATCTATCATGTCCTTTTCCACAGTAAATACTGATGCAAAATACTCGTTTAGTATCTCCCCCATTCCCTGCAGCTCCACACAAAGGTCGCCTTGCTGATCTTTGAGGGCCCCCTTTTCTCTCCCTAGTTACCCATTTGTCCTTAATGTATTTGTAAAAACTCTTTGGATTCTCCTTAACTCTCTTTGCCAAAGCTATCTCATGTCCCATTTTTGCCCTCCTGATTTCCCTCTTAAGTATACTTCTACTGCCTTTATACTCTTCTAAGGATTCACTCGACCTAACCTGTCTATAACTGACATATGCTTCTTTCTTTTTCTTAACCAAACCCTCAATTTCTTTTGTCATCCAGCATTCCCTACACCTACCAGCCTTTCCTTTCACCCTAACAGGAATATACTTTCTCTGAATTCTCGTTATCTCATTTCTAAAGGCTTCCCATTTTCCAGGCATCCCTTTACCTGCGAACGTCTGCCCCCAATCAGTTTTTGAAAGTTCTTGCCTAATACCATCAAAATTGGCCTTTCTCCAATTTAGAACATCAACTTTTAGATCTGGTCTATCCTTTTCCATTACTTTGTTAATACTAATAGAAGTATGGTCGCTGGCCCCAAAGTGCTCCTCCACTGACACCTCAGTCACCTGCCCTGCCTTATTTCCCAAGAGTAAGTCAAGTTTTGCACCTTCTCTAGTAGGTACATCCACCTACTGAATCAGAAAACTTTCTTGTAAACACTTAACAAATTCCTCTCCATCTAAACCCTTAACACTATGGCAGTCCCTGTCTATGTTTGCAAAGTTAAAATCCCCTACCATAACCACCCCATTATTCTCACAGATAACTGAGATCTCCTTACAAATTTGTTTCTCAATTTCCCTCTGAGTATTAGGGGGTCTACAATACAATCCCAATAAGGTGATCATTTCTTTCTTAATTCTCAGTTCCACCCAAATAACTTCCCTGGATGTATTTCTGGGAAAATCCTCCCTCAGTACAGTGTAATGCTATCCCTTATCAAAAACACCACTCCCCCTCCTCTCTTGCCTTCCTTTCTATCCTTCCTGTAGCATTTATATCCTGGAACATTAAGCTTCCAGTCCAGTCCATCCCTGAGCCATGTTTCTGTAATTGTTGTGATATCCCAGTCCCATGTTCCTAACCATGCCCTGAGTTCATCTGCCTTTCCAGTTAGGCCTCTTGTATTGAAATGAATGCAGTTTAATTCATCAGTCCTACCTTGTTCTCTGCTTTGTCCCTGCCTGCTCTGACTGTTTGACTTGCCTTTGTTCTCAACTGTAGATTGATCAGATTGATCTCTTTCCTCACTATTTCCCTTGGTCCCACCCTCCCCCACCATACTAGTTTAAATCTCCCAAACAGCTCCAGCAAATCTCCCTGCCAGTATATTTGACCCCTTCCAATTTAGGCACAATCCGTCCTTCTTGTACAGGTCACTTCTACTCAAAAGAGATTCCAATGATCCAAAAATGTGATTCCTTCTCCCATACACCATCTCCTCAGCCATGTGTTTGTCTGCCCTGTCCTCCTATTCCTGCCCTCACTAGCTCATCGCACCAGGAGTTATCCAGATATTACTACTCTCGAGGACCTCCTTTTTAAATTCCTGCCTAACTCTCTGTAATCTCCCTTCAGAATCTCAACCTTTTCTCTTCCTATACCGTTAGTTCCACTGTGTACAATGATCTCCTGCTGGCCCCTCTCCCCCTTGAGAACATTCTGCACCCTCTCTGAGACATCCTTGATCCTGGCACCAGGGAAGCAACACACCATTCTGATTTTTCATTGCTGGCCACAGAAAAGTCTGTCCGTACCTCGGACTAGAGCGTCCCCAAACACAATCAATCTTTTAATCTGATGTACCCCTCGTTGCATTACACCCAGTCTCAATAACAGAAACTTGGCTGTTTGTGGTACGTTCCCCTGAGAATCCATCACCCCCTACATTTTCCAAGTATTTCCAGTTTTTTTAGAAATCACTTTGCTATCTTGCATCTTGACCTGCAGTTACCTGGCATCAGCCTTCATAGAATTTGAACAATGTATTCAACTTCTCTGATGAGCAGTGACATCAGTTGTAGCTGCAGTGCAGCTGCCTTCTTCTCAGACACATGCTGCTCCATGGGCCAGAGGAAAAGCCAGATGGATCTCAGACCCTACAGTTGAAGGATAGGCTCCCTCGACATTTGTGGAAATCTGGCTTTCACGTTAGGTCATTTCTGATCGTTGCAGACTTCTGGGACCAATGTGAAATTCTATATATGCTACAGCTCATTCAGATGTGAATTCATCACACTCAGCCCCCTTGACACCACTAGTGCAATCAGGGCTGAACATTTTATTTTTAAGGCCTTGATTC
The DNA here is from genome assembly GCF_020745735.1 of Hemiscyllium ocellatum. Lineage (NCBI taxonomy): Eukaryota > Metazoa > Chordata > Chondrichthyes > Orectolobiformes > Hemiscylliidae > Hemiscyllium > Hemiscyllium ocellatum. The sequence goes on along the minus strand of NC_083428.1, from coordinate 27,922,962 downwards.
TTTTGAGTATGTGGGTAAAATTAACTAATTATTAATTGACAGTTTCTTAAAAAAAACCCTGTAACTAAGTACAAAACTTTAAAATAAATTTGCCAAATTAAATGAAAATGTTATGGACTCCAACATCCAGTTGGAAGTTAGAAATTATCTTGAAGGGCATAAGGATCATATGGGATCACAGTGGGATCAGTGGAGCAATGGAAGTACTGTCCCCATTCTCCTCCTGCAAGCCTTATCTCCAGAAATATTAGGCTTTATTACCATAGAGACAGACATTGGCTAAGTTGTAGTCTATGTTTTAGTGTCATTTTTAAATATTTCACAGTTGAAAGTGCAGTCATATTCACACCTGGTTGAATAAAAATGCCCTTAATAAAACAAAAATAAGTCACCACATGAGAAGCATGGAACACACCTGTGAACAAGTGGGACAGAAATGAAATAGTAAGGATCCATAGTTTGTGGAAATAACCAAAGGACATAGGTATCTCTATCCAATCGACAGCGACAATTGGATATGTATAGCTTGAGGATAACTGCTTCACAAGCTTGAGCTAAAGTGAGCAGGCAGGCCTCCATGAATTACTGCAGCAAGGAGAGGGATTAAGCACAGGCTGTTGGCTTTATGTGGCACCACACTCTTGTTATCGAGCTAACTGTCAGAAATGAAGTCACACCATAAAGTATAAAAGTTTGCAAATAAAAATCAGCAGTCAACTGGTGGCTATTACAAAAACAACAAAAAAGTAAACTCAAAATCAATCAAGTAATTTCAAAACGTCTCTTGAATTATTTGAATGCCATTGTTTTTATATCCACGTTCAATCAGAAGACCAGCAAAGAAGGCTTCCTGGCTGTCAAATTAATTCAACACTGGTATAATTGGAAATTGCAGTGTTAACTAATTTACATACAGTTTGACAGCCAAATAATGTAAGTTCCACCTATCACTGGAGACTTGCAATGGAGTAGCGTAGGCAAAGATGGAAAACTTGTGAGAGAGGAAGTCTGATGCTGCTCCAGAACCTGAAGCTTTCGGTGGCTTAAAGGCATCACAGCCACAGGATTGGTTGAATGAAACAATAGCAAAGACTTGAGTAATTGGAGGACAGATGCTAACACCGAGATACTGAGATGAGCTAGCAAAGATGTACTATCTGATGTGGGCATAGAAAAGTTAATCACTCTCTGGTTAGAGAGGTGAAGACAATGAAGTAAACTGTGACAGTGACTGAGTACCTTGGAAAGGGCAGTCCTGCAATGGAGGAAGTTCCATGAACTAATAAAGAAAAAAGGAAAAAAAGTAAGTACAAACTCTGATGAATGTTATTTTCATGCCAAACTTCCATTTTTTTCCTTCAAATACCAGCAAATGAATGTACATGAATAAACAGTGTCCTTTTTGGTCTATGGTCCTATCCCTTTCTCACTTTAATTGCAAGTAACTTTTCCCTTAGTTTGGACTGCATCATTGCCAGTGCCAAGCCAATTGTCCATATCTTTGCTTGCTCCTCATCTTGTATTCAGCCACTCATAACATTTCATACTATCTGGAATATCATCCAAAAGGCATACCTTGTAATGCGAGAAAGAGAGAGACAAGAGGGGAAGACCCCACTCATTCAAAAATTCAAGCAGTATCTCACATGGGAAAGTGGTATTGTAAGGAATTTGCTGCAGCTGCGATATAACAGCATCCAGTCATGTTTCAGATAGTGATCGTAAAATGGACACATTTTTAAAATGTAGTTAATTTCTGTTGATTTAAGCCCCGGATTCATAAGTGGCTATGTGTTTGCTATCTATTCCCCTTAGAAAACCAGCTATTAAATTATCTTTAAAGGTGTCTTCTTAAAATGAATAAATGGAATTTCCCTATTAAGAGATCAGTGATTTGATATTTACTCAATATGCACAGGAAATGACTAATATTGTCAAAGTTCCTGGCGAAAGTCTCCTTCTTGTAGAAAGTCAATTGCCAAAACATTAAAAGAGTTTAACTCTTGCTCAGAGTCAGACTATTGTTTGGTATGGAGCTGGGTCAGAGGTTCAGTTAAGGACAGAAGCACATATCTTCCATACCCTCTGTTGAATTGTGGTTTATCCCACACACGTTTTGACTGAGCCACAGAAATAAAGACAGTCTTGCATAACCTTTCAATGACCAAACAAAGCACATTACTGGCAATCAAATACATTTTTGAGTCTGGTATGATGTAGGAAGGAGGATAGGAGGCAATAGATTTTGTACTGAAGATTCTTCCAAAAGGAACTCATCCTTGTTTTTGGCTTCTCTGTATGCAACCTTCCTCATCCTGTTAGTTCAGCATGTATTATAGGATTCTCAAAGGGAATATCATGTTGCAGCTTCTCAGCCCACTTCTTAATGCAAAGTGACACTCAAGGCTTCCAGCTGTTCAGCAGAAAAAAAATTATAATGTATTTTTGCACATGTGATGTGACCATTGCTTGAAACATCTGCATTTACTGACCATCCCTAATTGCCCTTTAGGTGGTGGTAGTGTGCTACCTTCTTGAACTGAAGTCCATGTAATGTAAGTACACCCTATAGTTGTTATGGAAAGAGTTACAGGATCCTCTCACAGTAACAGTCAATGAACAATGATATATTCTAAGTAATAATGACGCGTAACTTGGAGGGCAATATAGTGATTGTAATGAGGTCAGCCAGGTGCACCTCATAGAATATGAATTCCCTGATCAGGGCTGTTAACCAGGTCCAATCAGGGCGTCCCAGCTGACAGGTAAAAAAACAGGAGTGTGTGGGTGGCACGGTGGCTTAGTGGTTGGCACTGCTGCCTCACAGCACCAGGGTCCCAGGTTCGATTCCAGCCTTGGGCAGACTGTCTGTGTGAAATTTGCAAATCCAATTCTATTTTGATTTAATCCCTGCCCTCCCCTTCACTGTTTTGATCACACAGCATTGCCCTTTGATGTGAAGGGCACTGCTTGTCACTGGCCACTTGGGTTTTTCCTTTCTTCCTGGTGGTGGAAATTGGATAAAGATTCGTGCACCTTGTGTTTAAAAAAAAGAAAAAAAAACACAGGGGTGTCAGCGGTTCTGTTCTCTCTTCCTCTCTAAGGAAGCCAGACCATTGTCAAGTACTATGCACATGTAAATAAAGAGTGACTTGGTGGTGGGATACTGGCCTCTGTGGAGTTATTTCTGTGGAGAACTTTTTGATGGTAGTCCCAAGTATCTCCTTCCATGTCCTTCTACGTGTCACAAGTTTGGAAGTTGCTGTCAAAGGAGCTTAGTGAATTGGTGCACTTCATCTTGTGGATGGTACACCCTGCTCCTACAATGCACTGGTGATGGAGGGTGTCAATGTTTAAGGTGGAGGATAAAGTGTTTTGTTCTGGATAGGTATCTAGCTTCTTGACTTGATGGAATTGCACTCAGCGAGGCATACGGAGAGTATTCCATCATATTCTTGATTACATCTTGTCAATGGTGGACTAGCTTTAAGAAGTCAGGAGGTGAGTCACTCACCCCAGTATTCCTGCATCAGACCTGGTCTTGAAGCCAAAGCAATTATATGGGCTGGTCCAGTTGGGTTTCTGATGAATGGTAAGACCCCAGAATGTTAATGGTGACAGATTCAGTGTGGTAATGTGATTGAAGGTCAAAGTAAATTATTAAATATTCTTTTGTTGGCTTATTGCCTGGCACCGTGATGCAAATGTTACATGTCACCTATCGTCCTTCGTTATCTGAGGAGGATGAATGGGACTTAGTAGTGCAATCCAAGCTCAAAACTCATAAGCAAGAAAGTGATTTTGCTCCTGAAAGTGGCCAAATCATGGTCTAATTGGTCAGAGAAAAGTTGTCCAGGACCTGAACAGAATTGGTCAGGATCTGATCCAGTTGCAGGCTGGTTCAGTCTCACACTTACCCTTTATAGGTTCAGAATGAGCCTACCCAGAAAAAACACATGAGAGAAGAAGCCTGTAATTGGAGGAGGATTGAGAAAGTGAATGGAAGCAGTGGGTAAGTCTGCTGAGGGCAAAGTGGGGCTACATATAGGAAGACTGGAGGAAGTAGGGCCATCCAGGAAGCTATTGGTCAGAGCATTGAGAAAGGAGATGGGAGGTCATGTGGTAGCTGTTCAGGACATTGGTTAAGCCACTAATGGAATACTGTGTGAAATTCTGGTCTCCCACCTAATAGGAAGGATGTTGTGAAATTTGAAAGTGTTCAGAAAAGATTTACAAGGATGTTGCCAGCGTTGGAAGGTTTCAGCTATAAGGAGAGGCTGAATAGACTGGGGCTATTTTACCTGGAGCGTCGGAGGCTGAGGGTTGACCATATAGAGGTTTATAAAATCATGAGCGGCATGGATAGGGTAAATAGACAAAGTCTTTTCCCTGGAATGGGGGGGGGGGGGTGTCCAAAACTAGAGGACATAGGCTTAGGGTGACAGAGGCAAGATTTAAAAGGGACCTAAGGGGCAATTCTTTCACTCAGAGGGTGATGCATGTATGGAATGAACTGCCAGAGGAAGTGGTGGAGACTGGTACAGTTATGGCATTTAAAAGTCATCTGGATGAGTATATGAATAGGAAAGGTTTGGAGGGATATGGGCCAACTGCTGGCAAATGGAACTAGATTAATTTAGGACATCTGGTTGGCATGAATGAGTTGGATCGTAAGGTTTGTTTCCATACTGTACACCTCTATGACTCTAGAGCAAACAGCCCAAGGTAGGGAATCTGGAACAGGCTTAAAGCAGGACCACTGAGGTTGGAGGCAGTGTGGCTGAAGGGTGGGGAAAGAGAGAGTGGTCAAGAAGTGAGGCTGGTGATACCAAAGCCCTGACAGTGAGACTGAGAGGCTGGGGATGAAGTGAATCTGCATTTGGGAGGGAGGAGTAGCAAAGTAAAGATGGGGACTGCAAAGATTCAAGCCTTACAACAAAAGAATCATTTCTGAATGAAAATTACTACTGTGATGAACACTGTCAGTTGGATAATTTGACACTGAGCAGTTTTGATTTGTAAAGATTTACAGTTACATATTGTCACATCCCAAAATGTCTCACACACTGAAGTATTTACAATGCAGTGATTTTTTTCAAGACAAGCATACAACTGTTCATCTGCAACTTCAGTCCACAGAAAGCTTTTTGTGTATAGGTGTGTGTGTTTATTTTTAAAAAGCATTTGTTGCTAAAATGTATGTGTTATGCCAAATGCAATACTGCGGTGTTGAAAATTTATGTTTTCTTTGTGAATTACAGCTTTAGGTGAATGGAGCAATATATTAAAAGTATATTGTTGAATTCTTCCAATTCTACTTCTGAGAGGATGCACTTACTCTGTACATCAATGCAAATACAGAAGGCACAAGACTTTATTGCCTAATCAAGGAGTTAGTGAAAATGAAAAAGGATTTTTTGAAAATCAAAATTAGCTCCTGAAAATGACAAAGTAGCCCTCTAGTAAACCACAAAAATAAAACCTCATGGTACAATCATGACCAGATATCCCTGCATCTGACCTTATGGTGAAGAGAAGAAAGTTGACGAAGCAGTTAAAAATGATTGGGCCTAGAATACTAAAGCACAGGCCTTCTCAATCTCTGGGGAACACCTGCAGCAATGTTGTTGGACTGAAATAGATTGGCTTTGAATAACCATAACCATCTTCTTCTGTGCAGTCCAAGATTCCAACTAATGCAGAGTGTTCCAAGAGGATCCCGTTGAGAGTGGAGAAATGTATACAAAATTTGAGTGAAGACCTTTTTAAAAAAGGCCCTTCTGCATTGATCATCTGGAACCAACAAATGCCAAATATGTATTCTGCAGGGGTTTAGAGAAAGGTGAGAATGATAAAATTCATAATGTATGATGATATCACCTCTCTTTATCTTTGGGAAGAGGTAAATACTTAGTTGTGAAAACAAACCAGACTGACTGAATCCAGGTTCTTTCCAAAATTGTGACATTTCTTGCATCTAGTACATTGTCAGTGAGCCAGCCAGGCTCTGAAATGTGAAGCACAGGTTTACTGGACAATGAAGTATTGCACAATTCTGAGCAAGATCATTACACTTGATGATAGGAGCCAATTTATATGTCACTGCTGCCAGTTTTGAGCTGGAATCACTTGTACTCCAGATTGGAATGTAGGTAGGAACCATGTTCAATTAATCCCAGATTTACAGAAAGAGCAGAGAGAAAAAAAAAACAGATTGCAGCAGCATTTTAGCTGCAAGAATTTAAGGATAAAGCAGTTATATTTTTGTCAAGAATAAATTATGCGTCAGGCATCATCTAGCTGCTCTTGCCATTTACATTATTGTATCTCACTCTCACAAGCTTAAAGATATTCATCTATCAGTGTTGGCTAGTTAGACTGACAGTAGATCAGAAAGGGGTGGTTTGAAGTAATAGTTGAGGAGGCACTTAGTACTCTCTGAAAAGGTGGAGATGCATATCTTTTGCTTAAGATCTCAGGGACTAAAACTCAGGAGTTAAACATTGAAAACAAGGTGATTTCAGATTATCAAATTTATTATCAGCTATGGCTCAGTTGGTAGTATTTTTGCCTTTGAACCACAATGTCACGGGTTCAGGTCCCATTGTAGGGCTTCATTGCATATGAACAAGGCATGGAAGCTGTGACTGATTTACTTGAGAGTAGAATGAGCTATCTGTCAGTAAAGCCGCTATTACGTGGTACCATTTGGTCTGCCCTCCTGCTTTAAATCAGTACAGAAATCCAGTGTTGGTTGATGGTGTGTACACTCATGAAAAAGTTGTTACTGAGAGTCCCACAGCCATTTCACCAACATCCACAGATGCCTGTACATGGAGGGAATGGAGCCAGCAACAGACAGATATTCTAGAAGTCCAGGATGTACAGACTGGAGCGCACCCCTGTGCAACTTTAGCTCCTTGGTGTAAGGGTTACCTCAGTTTCCCAAGTCTGTTGGTGTAAAACTCCTGCTGAACTTCCTGTCACTGAGAAAGCAGCAAGAAGATGTGGAGCTTACTGGTGAATGAATGTACAGGCATGACCATCAAATAAAAATACATTGTGAATAAAGTAATTTAAAAATGATGCAATAAACTTTTTAGATTGCTGTTATGATATGTATTGAAAGTTTAAGATAAATAGGATAATACCTGAAAGACAATAAACAGATTATTTTCCGTACAGCTTTTTAAAAGGAGAGTTACATCAACTTTTGAATAAAGTTACCTAGTTTACAAAAGGGAAACTTATAATGGTAGGTGTTTCTTGCCAAGCTGTTTACCTTATTCCCATCTCCCATTCTCGGCTGTTTGGTTTACTCACTCCTCTATACTCTGCTTCTTGGCTGTCACTACTCCCTACCATGTTTCCTTTTCTCCCCTCCTCAATGAAAGTTCCCGTCCTCTCCAAGCATGCCCAGAATTTTGGATCTCTAACTCTTCACTATTCCACTGTATAACTCCTCACCCCCCACCCCCACCCCCACATGTCCTTTCCCTTCCCTCTGTTACTCAGCTCTACCCACCAGTTTGAGTTTATTTTGGAGCCCTCCCCTAAGCTCACCCACCCTGTTCCTGGCCCCCTGCTGAGCTTTATATCCAGTCACCCACTACTTCACAGTGCCGAAGAATATGAAAGACTTTGTGTCAAATGGGGAAATTAATGAGACAACATTGTTTGTTTCTCTGAAACAGCTTTGTATCTTAACCAACCCTGAAATCCCAATTATTTCCCTTTTTGCAGATCAATTCTACATGCATTTCCATGGGACCAGATTGATTTAAAGCAACTTGCGTGATTAAATTCCAGTGCACGTTTCAAGCTGCTTCAAGTTGGTAACTCACTTTTACAGCTGCTTAAATAGCAGGCACTGTGTTTCTGCAAATCACACATACACTTATCCTGATCATAGCTCCAACACTTCCACTTCACGCCTCTGCCAACATGCAGATTCTTTAATTGGTGTTGACACACGATTATTTAAAACTAAAGTTTTCATTGAGAATTGGCGTATTTGAAGAACACATTTTTCATCGCATGACCAAATCAAAGGCAAGAAACCAAACTGTGCAGGGAAAGTTCTGAATAGAAAACAATGAAGCCATTTCCACTCAGAATCTGTGTTTAGAATGATTGACTGCACATTTAGATTATGTAACACTCTATGAATGGAGGGAATTGAGAGTGAATTCAAATTAAAACCACATGATTTGTTTTGCTGGATTCAATTCAATTTAGATCTGGAATAAATTAACATCAAGTTTCTGATTTGGTTTATTTTATTTTCTGATCATACTCTGAAAAATTTACGCATCTGGGTAAGAAAGTTCACATAGGACCCATGGCACTCACATGTATTCAGATGTTTACCTGTGCAAATTCGTCTTGTTGCAGAGTGTATTACACAATACTAACAATTAAATAATTCTGGATAATTAGGTATTTGGGAACAACTGTGTTTCACAGTGCCTAAGCAGGATTTTCTTGATGGGTGGCTGCATACCAAATGGAGAGCCAGGTTAAGGGCGACTTGGCCACTTATGCATTGAAGCCATAGAGATGGTTAGTGTTTGCTTTGTCATTTGTATGGATACTGGAGAAATAATTGTTGCTTTTCTCACACATTTCCATTTCCAGGCACAAACCTACGTCTTTAGACTGGCATGCATCCCACAGATGTTTCAGATGCATCTTTGTAGCAAGAGTATTAGGTTACATAAGTATGTAAGAAATCGAAGCAGGATTATGGCATTGGGCCTCTAAAATCTATCCCATCATTTAAAACGACCATGGCAGATTCCCAACCACAGCCCATATCTTTCAATGTCCTCAGAGTCCAAAAATCTATCAGTGATTGAATATCCGAAACCCTCCACAGATTCACACATTTATAACCCACCAAGTGAAAACATTTCAGAATGGCAGTTCCCTTGTCCTGAGACCCACAGCATGATATGCAACATCTCTTTCACTGTCGGTATAGTACATATGGCTGCACATAGCTTTAAATCAGATGTTCATCTCCGCTAACCATGGCGTATCATCTGAGATACTTGTGACACTAGCTGAAATTTGATTGGTAACCATTCGTGTTGATGATATCTGTCAAGTTACTTCAGGTGGTATGAATAAAAGCAAAATACTGTGGGTCCTGGTAATCTGAAACTCAGTCGGTCTGGCAGCTTTCGTGAAGAGCGAGTTTATATTTTGAGTCCAGCATGACTGTCCTTCAAAATTGTGTTCACCTGAGATAGATGAGAGGTAAGATGGTTTATTGTGTTGTATGTTGTCAATATGCTCATAGAATGTTCTGTGTTCAGTGGAAGTTTTCCTGCATAATACTTCTTAAATATTTTCCAAATTCTGTATCCACCACTGTTTTCATTGCTCACTTCTAGAGCTACAACCTCTTTTGGTTTAAAGAAATTCAGTACTGTTAGTCCTCAATTCTTTAGATTAGATTAGATTACTTAGATTAGACTAGATTAGATTACATTACTTACAGTGTGGAAACAGGCCCTTCGGCCCAACAAGTCCACACCGACCCGCCAAAGCGCAACCCACCCATACCCCTACATTTACCCCTTACCTAACAGTACGGGCAATTTAGCATGGCCAATTCACCTGACCCGCACATCTTTGGACTGTGGGAGGAAACCGGACCACCCGGAGGAAACCCACGCAGACATGGTGGGAACGTGCAAACTCCACACAGTCAGTCGCCTGAGGCGGGAATTGAACCCAGGTCCCTGACACTGTGAGGCCGCAGTGCTAATTCATTTGGTTTTGTTGTAGTTTTGCTTTACTTCCCATGATTCCTGTAATGTGCGCCTGATTTGCAATAACGTGATTCTTATCTGACTTTTCTCAAAGTATTAAATCTGCTCTGAGTGCCTGGTAGTCTGCCTATTTTCATGGATACTCAAAGCAGTTTTATCCCCTTTTACCGCTAGTGTGCCTTTACTGCTCTTGCTGCTTCTTTAATAGTTTTGAGTTCCCTAATCTTAAAGGCTTTTGGTGACTTAGTATTCTGATTTCTCTAAAAGATTTTTCTGTTCAAAGATATCGTTAAGGCTGTGTGTTTTTCTGTATTTTTGATTGTGGACTGAAATGGAATAACAACTATTTTAAAAACCAACAAGGATTATTGAAAGATTGCTGCACTTTGTGAAAGCAAGTAACCTGACACTCATTGTAAGTATTGTTTACACAGTTGCTTTTTGGAACAGTAGTGGAAGTCTAGTTGAAGATAAACTAGAGCTAAGGGACTGTGTATGAGCAGAGGTAACAGCATCAAGAAGCTGATTGGTCTGTGGTCTAGTGTCAAAGGCCTTCTGTTTGCCAACAACGATATGATTGGCTCTCAAGTAGCAGCAGAACAGCTTAGGGAAGTGAATGTTTCAGCAGAAACCATTGGTCCTCCAGAAGAGAAGGAGCTGTTTCTGCTCTGCAATAAAAAAAATCTCAAACTTGAAGATAGATTGCTTATCCCCCCAGTAAGTTGACATAAGCTGTGACTTATAATAATCAGATTCCTTTACAAGTGCAAACCAGTCACCCCATTCCTACCATAAACAAGTGAAAGTATTTGAAGATGCAAGATCGAGAAACAGTATTCTGATCAGCAAAAGGATCATCTCAGCAAGCCCAATGGACAGGGACCACTGAACTGCCTTCCCAATCTTTTCCTCCAGTGTTCTTTTTGTATCTGTCTGTCTGTCTATTTGTATGTGTGTCAAGAGGGGGAGTTTTATAAGTGGGTTAGAATTTTTCCAAGTCGAGTAATTTGTCGATGGTTGAAGAATGTTTAACTGTCAGGAGAGTCTGTTTATTTGTGATATATATATGCATTCTTGTTGAGTACAGAGACCTAGCCCACACTTTCTGTCAATCTGAGTCAAAAAGACAGATAAATTTGGGAATTCTACATACTTTTAATTTTTTTTTATTTTTGTGACAACTGTGGGAATAGCGAGGCTCCTTTTTGAATACACTAGCCCAGTTCAACTCTATGGTTTTCTGGCTGCTAGCTGCTCTTAAAGCTGTACCAGTGATATTTTTGCCAGAATTTAAAATAAAAATTCCCTTCTTGAGATGGTCCCCAATATATTTCTTGATCTTCACTGGTGCCCACAATTTTCTGGGCAGTGGTTACTAAGATCATTATCACCAGCATTTATCATGTGTTTTGGTGCCACACAATGGATCTGAGTTCAAGACAGATTGGTCAAGGGGCAGGCAAAGTCATGAATTGTCTTCAAGCTTTGATTTCAAAGTAACATTATTTATTAGATTAGATTACTTACAGTGTGGAAACAGGCCCTTCGGCCCAACAAGCCCGCACCGACCCGCCGAAGCGCAGCCCACCAGCCCCCTACATTTACCCCGGCCCCTAACACTACGGGTAATTTAGCATGGTCAATTCACCTAACCTGCACATTTTTTGGAGTGTGGGAGGAAACCAGAGCACTCAGAGGAAACCCATGCAGACACGGGAAGAATGTGCAAACTCCACACAGACAGTCGCCTGAGGCAGGAATTGAACCCGGGTCTCTGGCGCTGTGAGGCAGCAGTGCTAACCACTGTGCCACTATGCCACCCATGATTATAAACCGATATTATAAACCGATACTAAATACTACTAACATACTGATCATAGATATACGAGGCTCTGATCTTACAGTTACATTAAGCAAAGACTAATCTGTTTTCTACATTTAATCAAACCAGTGTGCTCTCAAGACTCTCTGATTCTCGGTGTACAATTGTGACTAGTGTCATGTAGCTTAGTGTGGCTGTGCCCACTCTGCTGTTTATATTCAGTGATGTGCGGCTCTGTGATGTCATCATAAAATTGTTCCACAGTCCCAAAGCTGTTACATATGTACAGCGTCTCCTTATTCTACTTAGAAAATTTCACTTCACCCTTTTCTGCTTTGAATTTCATCTGTCATGTGTCTGCCCATTCTGCCTGTCTGTGTCATCTTGAAGTGTTTATCTACCTCATTGTTTGCTACACTTTCATGTTTCTTGTCATCAGCAACTTTCAAAATTGTGTCCCATTCTTCTGAATCTAAGTCATGAATAAAATCAAAATTTCAATGTTATCAAGGACCTCCCCTGAATACGCTTCTCCAGTCCAAAATCAGACATTCACTACAATGTTTTCTATTCCTTAGCCAGTTGTGCTTCCAAGCTGCTATTTAATACATCCTTTATCCCATGGATTTCAGTTTTGCTTACATGTCTAATACATGATATTTTATTGAATACCTTTTGAAACATCCCATTGTAGTTTGTATTGAGGAATTTCTTACAGGCACATGTCATACAACAAATGTTTTTCACAAACCTGCATGGACTGTACTTTGGTCCATTTTATAGATGAGGCCAGTGCTAACCTGGGATGAGGCAGAAATAAAAGAGAAGGCAGATGGGGTGACCATATCTGCCAGTGGTAGGTGCAGCTAATTTTAAACATTGTTCACACCTTCAACTGACTCTGTCCTGACCAGGTGTCTGCCAGGTCAAAGGGTATTCCTGACTAACATATCATCTCATCTGTACAGAGGATTTTTGTGGCTGAAAGTTTGCATAAGAGAAGCTCCTTCTGAAGTTGGGCATTGCACTCATCCTCTCTAGGTTTTCCTTCTATTACAGATGTTGGCATTCTCACTGTACATCACACCTGTCATGTTTCATTACACATCCAGAAAGAGCTTATATTTATAATTGATACTGTCTCTGAAGAAAGTTCACAAGTTTCTATTAATGGAAGATTGAGTTTAACATCTGTGATATGACCAATTCTCTAGAATTCACCAGCTGCAAAAGTGTTGATGGAAAATGCTACATCGGGTGATGGTTCATTCTCTGCTTTTTACTTCAAATGTTATAAAAGAGATATTATTCTGTTCTGCTAATTTATTTGAATAACTCTTAATCAAATTGATATCCTCCAGTTATCCCATTTCTCTTTCTCTTCTATCTCTCAATGAGATTCTTTTTAGTTTTCCACCCATCAAAACTCACTGTCTATCCAATCTTTTACATGAGTGTGAATGGTTCTGAGCAGTCTCCTGCTTAAAAATGGCTGACAGTGAGTTCGGTTTGTTTTGAATCATATTCATTTTCTTCAAGCTGCCCATTACTTCCCATCGTAGAGTGCAAGAGAATGGTAAAAATTACATCATCTTTGGGTCCAAGCAATAGCCTGCACATCCGGTTCAGACCTAATCTGAACATTCAATGTCAGTGAGCTGGTCATAAAAGGCACAACACTTGGGCACTACTACCTTTGTGCCTCTGCCAAGACAAGGCCCAAGAGTAAAAGGCATGTGTTTTCAATCATATTGCTTCAAAGCATGTACTTATTGTTACATTGATACTCCCTCATCTACTTGTTGGAATGGGGGTTGCAAGGAGACAGAAATGTAGAAAATATCAGAAAAACAATCAGAAGTAGGTCATTTTGTCCATCAAGCCCATACAATATGGCAGAGCCTCTATCTCAGTGCCATATTCCCATGCTTTCTGTATACTCCTTGACTCCTATAGCTTATGGAAATTTTTTTATTTCTCTTTTAAATATATTCACTGACTTGGCTTCAAAAGAGAAATCTACCGGTTCGTTACCCTCTGAGTGAACAACTTTCTCCACAACTCAGACTGAAATGGCCTTCCATTTAGCCTGAGTCCATGACCTCTAGTCTTGGAACCCTGGCCAGGGAAAACATCACATTTGCATCCAAACTGTCCAGTCCTGCCAGAATAGTATCCATTTCAATGAGGCCTCTCTCATTCTTCTAGTCTCCAGTGAATATTGGCTCAATCAATCCAATCACTCCCCATAGAACATCCTGCCATTCCCGGAATCAACTGGTGAAACTTTGTCCCACTTGCTCATCGCAAGTCTAAAACAGGTAAGGGCGAGAAAATGTATACAATGTTGCGGCTGTAGTCTCACCAAGACCCTGTACAGTTGCAATAGGATTATCTTACTGCTGTACTTAAATCCTCTTGATAATAAGACAAACGTACCATTTGTCTTCCAAGCATCTTGCTGCACCTACATGCTCATTTTCAATGAACTAGGACCCCTGGTCCTTTCGTACATCACTATTTCTTAATCTATTAGGATATAAGTAATGCTGTGCTAATCTGTTTTTCACAGTAAAGTGGACAACTTCACACTTATCAACATCATACTGCTTCTGCCATGCATTTGCTCACTCACTCAACTTGTATGAATCACCCTGAAGCTCCTCAACTCCACTCACAATCCAATCTAGTTTTGCATCATCAGCAATCTTGCACATATTACATTTGATTCTCTCATCAAACCAATTGACATGTATTGAGAAAGGCTGAGGCTCAAGCACTGATCTCTGTGTTACTCCACTTGTCACCACCTTCTATTCCAAAAATGACCCATTTATTCCTATTTTCTGTTTCTGATCTGCTAGCCAATTTTCAGTCCATATTACCATTGGTCTCAGGTGCTTTGGTTTTGCACAGTAGCCTCTTATGTGGGGTCTAATCAAAAGCCTTCTGAAAATGCAAATACAGCACATACACTGGTTCTACTAGTTATGTACCCAGTTAGTTTCAAAACATGATTTCCCCTTCTTTAATCCATGTTGACTTTGTGTAATCACATTTGTATTTTCTAAGTCAAAAACAGAAACTGCAGGTCTGGCAGAATCTGTGGATAGAAAGCAGAGTTAACATTTTGGGTCCAATTTCTGTTTTTGTTTCTGATTTTCAGCATTTGCAGTTCTTTCAGTTTTTTTATTTTGTATTTTCTAAATGTCCTGTAATCACTCCAGCATTTTCCCTATATTGATGTTAGGATAATCAGTCTGTAACTTCCAGTTTTCTCTCCCTCTCCTTTTGTCGAATAGAATAGAATACAGTGTGGTAACAGGCCATTTGACCCAGCAAGTCCACACTGACCCTCCGAACAGTAACCCACTCAGACCCATTCCCCTATCCTATTACTGTGCATTTATCCCTGACCAATGCATCTAACCTACACATCCCTGAACACTATGGGCAATTTAGCATGGGGTGGCACGGTGGCTCAGTGGTTAGAACTGCTACCTCACAGTGCCAGGGACCCAGGTTCGATTCCCACCTCGGGCAACTGTCTATGTGGAGTTTGCATATTCTCCCTGTGTCTGCATGGGTTTCCTCTGGGTGCTCTGGTTTCCTCCCACAATCCAAAGATTTGCAAGCCAGGTAAATTGCCCATAGTGTTAGGTGCATTAGTCAGGGGTAAATATAGGGTAGGGGAATGGTCTGGGTGGATTACTCTTCAGAGGGTCGGTGTGGACTTGTTGGGTCAAAGGGCCTGTTTCCATTGTGTACAGAATCTAATCTAATCTAATTCATCTGATTGGGTTTACATTTGCAACCCTCCAAACTACTTTCCAGAGTCTAAGGAATTTTGGAAGATGACAACCAATGCATCCACTCTTTCCATGGCCACCATCTTTAACACCCAGGGATGTAGAATCTCATGCCCCGGTGCTAAAACAGTTTTCAGTCAATGGCCATAAATATGTGTGGGTAAGTTCAAGAGAGAAAGTTTAGGGAACAATGTCCCTCTGAACAGTAGAACCCAAAGGTTCACCTACTCCAAGAGAGAGTGTAGGAGGCCTGTGGGATGAGGGTGGCTGAGAAGTAGTCCAGGGCAGGGATATGGGAAGGTGGCCTGGTGGTAGGGGTGTGTGGCAGCTGCACCCTATTCCACTCACAGCCACACCCCCTTGCCGCACCAGGTTCAAAACAATATCTTTTGAATGTGATTCAGGAACATAGGCAAAGCATAATATGAATGCATTGATGCGTGCATACGAACGCGATGTCAATAAATATAACCTTTAAAATCTGCGACTCCAACTTACTTTCAGGTGGACGCATTGATCCCATTATGTTGTTTCAAAGAAGGAAGGGGATTTATCTCTGGTGTCCTGACCAATATTGATCCTTCAACTAATGGGATATCTACTCATGACCTCATTGATGTTTATGGAGGCTTGCTGCATGCAAATTGGATGCTGGACATCCTACAACACAATAGTGACTACTCTTCAAAAGTACTTCAGTGGGTATAGGAAGATGTCTTGTCATAAAAAATCAGAAATAGCTGACAAATTTTAGCAGGTCTGGCAGCATCAGTGGAGAGAAATCAGGGTGAACATTAATAATGAGCAACCATTCTTCAGAGCAAGTCAGAAGATATGTTGTGAAAGCATGACACAAATGCAAATGTCTCTTCCTGAAGATCTTTTTTGCAGTATGCTTTCATAGAACAGTAGATACAAGGCTTAATTACAGTGAGGTATAGAAATATATTTCGCAACTCAGTTCAACTTGTAAATATTACTACGAGTAGAAACACGAGGCTAATTAATTTGCAGAGTTTGCTCTGGAAAAGATTGTAGCATCAGAATATGTTTTGTATTCTTAGGTATCTGAAAACATCCTCTTACATGTTTTCTGTTTACTGGCAAAAGCTGCACACAGCCACAGAAAGTGAACTGGGAAAGATTGTGGTCAATGCATACTAATGGACTCCATATTCTATGAATTCACAAAACTCACCCTTCAGAGCTGAGAATTTGTTGAAGGAACTGATGAGAAAAACTTTGGAAGTATGACATCAGCATGCAAATGAAAATCCTCCATTTAATATTAGCTTTCCAACAGGCTTTTAATCCTTCTTGTCAAGGTCACTGCCTAAGCATGCAAACATATGAACAAGAATCAGCAGTAGGCCATTCAGCCCTTCAAATCTGATCTGCCATTCAATAAGGTAATGTCTGATCTGATTTTAACTTCAACATTACATTCCTGAGTGGCACAGTGGCTCAGTGGTGAGCACTGCTGCCTCACAGTGCCAGCGACCTGGCTTCAATTCCCATCTTGGGCGACTGTCTGTGTGGAGTTTGCACATTCTCCCCACGTCTACGTGGGTTTCCTCCGGATGCTCCGGTTTCCTCCCACAGTCCAAAGATATGCAGATTAGTTGAATTGGTCATGCTAAATTGCCCATAGTGATAGGTGCATTGGTCAGGGGTAAATATAGGGTAAGAGAATGGGTCTGGGTGGGTTACTCTTCCAGAGGGTTGGTGTGGACTGGTTGGGCCAAATAGCCTGTTTCCATACTGTAGGGAATCTAATCTAATATCCGCAGTAAGTTTTCACCCCCCTGGTAATCAAGAAATTATCTACCACTGCCTTAAAAATGGAGGACTGTATACTGAGGAAGTCAATCTGGGTGTTCCCCAAAAGGAAACCCTGGATGAATCAGGACATACAGAACCTGCTAAAAGCCAGGCTTGAGGCCTTCAGATCAGGAGACCCACTCAAATAAAAGGAATCCAAGTACGACTTTTGCAGAGCCATTAAGACAGCCAAGGACCAAGACTAATCCAAACTAGAGACACCAACAGACACCTGGTGACTATGGCAAGGACTGAGTGACATCACAGTTCTAAAGAGACAGTGCAAGATAGCAAACGATAACATATCTCTCCCAGATCATCTCAACAGCTTCTATGCTCACTTTGAGCAGGATTTCGGTGGAGAGGTAACACCTATTGTGATAAGTCCTGACGAACCTATCTCAACAGTCACTGCATCAGAGGTCAGATCAGTTTTCCTTTGTATGAATCCATGGAAAGCGATGGGACCAGACGGAGTTACCAGTCTGTGCACTCAGAGCTTATGCAGATCAATTGGCAGAGGTCTTCTCTGACATCTTCAACCTCTCCCTGCAGCAGGCCACTGTCCCTGCCTGTTTCAAGAGGGCCAACATCATCCCTGTGCCTAAGAAAGCTCATGCAGCATGTCTCAATGACTACCGCCCAGTGCCCTAACTTCGGTGGTCATGAAGTGCTTTGAAAGGTTGGTCATGGCATTAATCAACTCAAACCTCCCCACTACTCTTGACCCACTCCAATTTGCCTATCGGACCAACAGATCCACATCAGATGCCATATCACTTGCCCTTCACTCCTCCCTAGAACATCTTGACACCAAGAACAGCTACGTAAGAATCCTACTCATTGACTGCAGTTCAGCCTTCAACACTATGATCCCTCCGATACTGATTACTAAGCTTACTGATCTCAGACTAAGCCCTACTTTCTGAACTGGATCCTCGGCTTCTTGACCCACAGGCCACAATCAGTGAAGATTGGGGTCAATATTTCATCCTCACTAACACACAACACTGGAGGCCCCTCCCCCACCACGGGTACGTACTCAGCCCCCTATTGTATTCACTGTATACCGATGACTGCGTCGCCAAATACCAGACTAATGCCATTTACAAGTTCACTGATGACACCATCATAGTCAGTCGAATCTCAGATGGCAACGAAACAGACTACAGACGGGAGGTGGAAGCCTGGAAAAATGGTGCACTGAGAACAACCTAGCTCTCAATGTTAGCAAAACCAAGGAACTCATTATTCACTTTCGGCGAGATATTACTCATGCCCCCCCTATACGTTGACAGCACAGAGGTGGAATGAGTGGAGAGTGTCAAGCTCCTGGGAGTGGTCGTCCACAACAAGCTTTCTTGGACTCTTCATGTGGACGCACTGGTTACAAAGGCCTAACAACATCTCTTCTTCCTCAGGCAGCTGAGGAAATTTGGCATGACAGTGAATACCCTTGCCAATCTTTATAGATGCACCATCAAGAGCATTCTGTCTGGATGTATCACCACCTGGTATGGCAAATGTACCATCCAAGATCAGAGACAGTTACAGAGCATGGTGAACTCGGCCCAGACAATCACAAAGGCCAACCTCCCATCTATAAAATCCATCTACCGAGCCCACTGCCAAGGAAAGGCCACCTGCATTCTTAAAGATCCATCCCACCCTGGCAATATTTTTCTACCACTTCTACCATTGGGGAGATGGTACAGAAGCCTGAACACACATGGACCAGCCAGTTTTGTAACAGTTTCTACCCTACTGTTGTTAGAATACCGAATGGACTCACAAACTCTTAACATTCGCCTGCACCTGTGTTTTTGTTTTTGCCGCTGTTTACCTATTATTTACTATCTGTGCAACTTAACTCAGTGATCTGCCTTTATTGCTCGCAAGACAAAGCTTTTCACTGTGCCCGGGTACATGTGACAATAAATTCAATTCAATTCAATATTTAAAGATTTTCATCAATTGCTCATTGAAGAAGGGGATTCCTAAGATTTACTGCCCTCTGAGAGAAAAAATTGTTTCCTGATCTCTGTCTTAAATATGTAACCCCTCATTTTTAAACTCTGATCCTGACTTCTGGAAGCACTGCTTAAAACATTGATGGATGCTATAATTGCAGTCTGCAGCTATAAGTATGAGGAAACCATTAGAACCCCTGGAGAAAAGTATTAATAGCTATTTTCAGTTATTTTTCATTCCTTTTGAATTCCTAGTCTGCCACCTTGAACGTCAATGGAATCCAGGAACGAATTTTATAACATTCTAACAGTGCTGCATTTGAGAGCTGTAATACTTGGGAGGCACCAGTAGATTGGAAACACAACTAGTGTGATAAAAATGAAACAGTTCTGTCTTGTTTTAGCTTCATGGGGGCATTTTTAATTACTAATGATACGCTGTGTTGAAAATAAAACTAGTTGACGTGAGAATCGTCACAAGTTTCACAAGATCGCAAGTTGGTTAAAAAAGAGGAAAAATATTCAACCTATATTTGTTCAGCCTTTCAGAATCACCCTTTTGAACTGCCAGTGCAGCCACCCTGCCCCTCCACCCCCATCCCACACAATTGTTTCTTAAAAGTGCCTAGTCCACCTCTTGGACCATTTCATCCCATGCATTAATTGCTGTCTACAATAAGGGATATGTTGTTATAAGTCATAAAATCCATCTTTTATGAAAATGAACCTGAACCTCTTTATTTATTTTTGCCATGTATTTTAAAGTAGTAATATTGTTCTGTCTTTTCTACTTAGTTTCTCATGCACCTCTTATGATCATGTCTCACGTTTTTCCTTCCAAGTTTTAAAAATCTTTTCCCAAACTCTTTTCACAAAATACAACATGTGATTCTAGGAATGAACCTGGTAACTCTTTTCTGTTGTCCGTCCAATGCTTGAAAAGCTCCCTGCTGTTAAAATGAGATATGGTACTGAATTTGTCCAACCCATGTTTTTGTTTTATATTTACCTTTCTACCTGCTTGTTGATTGCAGATTGATTAGGCATGTTTACCAATCGCTGTATTAACATTACCAAGATTACTTTTTCCTTCATCTTCAGCTATTTCAATATCATTCATGGAGTGGCTATTTTGTTTACTTTTTCATTCATGCTGCTGTACCTTATACTTCTCACTAGTATGTTTATCTGAGCCACATAATAATATTATCAAATCAGTCTATAATTTCTGAGTTTTTACCACTGTTGCTCTCCGTTGTATAGCATCAGTGAATTTGTGAATGCTATATTGGGTCTTTAAGATCTAGGCCAACTATACAAACAATAAACAAAAGTCATCCCGATATTGAATCATAGAGATGTACATCACAGAAATAGACCCTTCAGTCCAACTTGTCCATGCTGACCAGATATCCTTAACTAATCAAGTCCCATTTGCCCATAACACTCTAAATCCTTCCTATTTATCCATCCAGATGCCTTTTAAATATTGTAATTGTACCAGCCGCCACTACTTCCTCTGGTAGCTCATTCCATACACACACCACCGTGGCACGAAAATGTTGCCCCTTAGGTCCCTTTTAAATCTTTCCACTCTCACTTTAAACTTATGCCCTCTAGTTTTGGACTCACCCATCCCGGGGAAAAACCTTATCTATTTACCCTATCCATGTCCTTCATGATTTTATAAATGTCCATAAGGTCACCTCTAGCCTCCGACGCTCCAGGGAAAATAGCCCCAACCTATTCTGCCTCTCCCTATAGCTCAAACCTTCCAGCCCTGGCAACATCCTTGTAAATCTTTTCTGCACCCTTTTAACTTTCACAACATCCTATAGCATTCAATATAATATTCTCCAACATAATACTGCTTTTGAGTATTCATTGTCTTATATCATTTACCCAATTGCTTATCTATTTCAGCAATTTGTTTTACTTTCCCACAGCTTTGAGTTTAATTAATAGCCTTTCATGTAGGAATTTGACAAATGCCTTTTGGAAATTTAAATGTATTAGAATATAGATTGTGCTTCGGCAGTAGTGCAAAATAGGAGATAGCAAATTTGCAGTGCTTTACACTCCCGACTTTGCTTTTAATTGATTTCAGTGGATTAAAAATTTGGGCAGGATACAAAATGTATCTGAGCCACATAATAATATTGTCAAATCACAAACAAAAAAAAAATTAATGTGCCATAAATTTAAAATAAAAGATTCTGTAGGGCTGCCTATTTGGCATTTGAATGTTA
Source organism: Hemiscyllium ocellatum (assembly GCF_020745735.1). Taxonomy (NCBI): domain Eukaryota; kingdom Metazoa; phylum Chordata; class Chondrichthyes; order Orectolobiformes; family Hemiscylliidae; genus Hemiscyllium; species Hemiscyllium ocellatum. The sequence goes on along the minus strand of NC_083428.1, from coordinate 27,901,512 downwards.
TTGATGCCTTTGAGGTACTGACTAGCTCCTACTTCCTCCAACACAGCATCCTCTGCATCCGACATTTCATGGTACTAACACCTGTTGGGAGATCAAGCACTGGAGTCAGTATTGCCCGTCTAAGATGAGCCCTCACCACAGATCATCGTGGAGTAAGATTCCCCTGATGGACTTGATTAGATTAGATTACTTACTGTGTGAAAACAGACCCTTTGGCCCAACAAGTCCACCACGACCTGCCGAAGCGCAACCCACCCAGACCCTTCACCTAATGCTACAGGCAATTTAGCATGGCCAATTCACGTAACTTGCACATTTTTTGGATTGTGGGAAGAAACCGGAGCACCTGGAGGAAACCCACACAGACATGAGGAGAATGTGCAAATTCCATACAGAGTCACCTGAAGCGGGAATTGAACCCGGGTCTCTGACGTTGTGAGGCAGCAGTGCTAACCACTGTGCCACCATGCCACCCATTGCCAACCTCTTTCCTGGGAGGGTTGTAAGGTTCCACGTTCTAGTGGGGTAGAAGAAAACTATCTGGTATCTGAGAAGAGGTTCTTGACTTAAATAAGATGTAGTTTGTATGATGACAATTAGGGTCAAGATTAGAGTGGTGCTGGAAATGCACAGCAGTCAGGCAGCATCTGAGGAGCAGGAAAATCAGCGTTTTGGGAAAAGCCTTTCATCAGAATTCATTCCTGATGAACAGCTTTTGCCCAAAACATCGTTTTTCCTGCTCCTCGGATGCTGCCTGACATGCTGTGCTTTTCCAGCACCACTCTAATTTTGATTCTGATCTCCAGCATCTGCGTTCCTCACTTTGGCCCTGATGACAATTAGGTTCAAGTTACATTGGTGTGAAAGACATTTTTAATGAGTCAATGAAAGACACCTTGATGTCAGATATACCTTAAGCTCCAAAGCTATTTCACTGCCCAAATCCAGATGACATCGTCATATTGGATGGTGCTTAATGCATGCTCAGCATGCTAATATTTTCAGACCCAAAACCCTTATATGACACCAACACCCACATAGTGTATTTTAAACTCCCAGACTGTGACAGAAGAGGAATATCAGTTATCTTATACTTAAAACTATTTAATTGAGCCTACAGACATGAATCTGCAGGGACTAGTCATTTACATGACATTGTAAATTCCTCTTTGTCATATAAACAATCATTTTGTTGTAAAATATGCTACTGGAAGGAATGAAGATAAAGACACTGATCTTAATGACAAAACATTTTCTTTGCTCTTTCTTTCCACACACAGCAGAGCATAACTCAACTTTTAAGGCAGAAGGCGTAAATAATTAAGTTACACATACCAATGATCACTTAAATTCTGTTTGGTTTCAATTAACTCTGAAGTGAAACATGCCGCAGTTCTGAACCTTTATGGTGCTGGGGCAAGTGACTTATAACCTTCAATTCAGTGAAAGTTCTCAAAAACTAGCATATTTCTTTCCTTCTTGGATTTGGTTCTTATCCTTCTTTAACAAATACAGAGAAATATCAAGTGATGCATTACAGATCCACCAAGAAGGTTTGGAAATAGAATGCATGTCTGTAAGGCTCAGATAACCATGTTGATAAGCAACAGTACATAATCCAAACTTTCCAACATTCCCCTACATTGATGGTGATGCAAGTCTGATGTATCCACATTTTCCAAAATGAACACATACTTGTAACTCAGTTTGCCACCATTATATGTTAGCAAACAGATTAAATTGAGAGATCTATGAGTATTCAAAACTGCAGTGCTTTAAAAGGAACTGCTTTGACACCTGATTAAATTGTAATCCCTGTAATTTTTCGCTGGTTGGAAACCTGTCAGGCGGCTGTTAACACACCTCTGCACAACTCAGAAACTCTCCGTAAGACGTGGCAGCACCAGGTAAAAACACATGGATCGTTTTTTCAAAACTTTCAGCTTCCTGCCAAAGACCTGACCTTGGGCAATCTGATCAGATCTAACGGTTACTTCACAGCATTGCTTTGAATTGCCCAACTGAAAAGAGTTTTCAAAAGAGCTTTATATCATTCCAGTACCTCATTTAAATGAGCTGTTAGTTGGTTCTCTGCATTGCACAATCAAAGACTGTGTTGTGCAGCAGGGTGTCATATTTCTGTGGAGAGACTTTTGTGAGAATGAAGAGATGACATGACTGACAGAAGAATCTTTCATCGCTGTAAGTGTAACTTCATGAACTCTTGTGTGTGGCTGAGAATGTGTGCTTTAAGAACAGGTTAGTTGGATTCGTGTATAAATATGAGTTTGCTGTCAATCAACCAATTTGCAGCAGCTGGACAATTTGGGAATTTAAATAGCCACATATTTGTCAACCGTCCAGTGTAATGAGGCCCTGAGCATAAAATAATTCATCTACAGCATAGCCTGTTAGTGTCTGTGGGATTCTTTGAGTAAACAAATACATTATATTACAACTGAAGAGTAAAAGTGACAAACATATGTTGAAAGGAACTTTCACACTCATGCCAATGTTTGGAAAATTCTTACTGAGCAGTGAGTAATGCAGAGTTTATTAGCTGTAAGCCTCTGATTACTAACCACTTTCTGAATGTCTAAAGAGAAGAAAATGTTGCTTATGGTGGTAACAGCAAAGTACTCTTTTCCTTTGTAAAGTGAATGCTGTTTTGTATTGAAGTATTTTGCTTTCTGGGGGATTTGTGGTCCCTGTGAGTGATTTACAATTCATATCTCTCCTTTACTCATTTGTGGGTTGGAAACATTACTGGCATGTTGGTGTTTTCTGGGTGTGTTAGTTTGACTGAAGACAGTCAGCTGACTTGGATAGCTGGTTTGTGATGCAGAATGATGCCAACAGCATGTGTTCAATTCCTGCACTGGCTGATCTTGCCATGAAAGACATACCTTCTCAACCTCTCCCCTCATGTGAGATGTGGTGACCCTCAGATTAAAGCACCACCTTTCGTCGCTCTCTCTCTCTCTCTCTCTCTCTCTCTCTCTCTGTCTCTCTCTCTATCTATCTCTCTCTCATGGGAGGGCAGCCCTATAGTTCAGTACCTTCACTGCTCTGACTCAATTGAAAGCATTATTCTGCTTTTCTATTTATAATCTATGTTCCTCAGTGGGGTTTATATTTTAAACATTTCTCATGTGATCATCCTTCTCCTGCTTCTCTGCATGTTTCCCAATGCAGACTGTCTTAATGAAGTATATCGAGTAGATTTACTCACAGATTCTAAAGCTACAGCCTAATAATGCTACAAAGGATTGCCTCAAGCCTTAGATCAAAGAAAGTTCATGAGCATAATAGTTTTATTAAGGACAGCAATTAGTTATTTTGAACAAAGGAATTTATACAGAGAAGCTAGTATCTGGTAAAGCAGTTTTTGTATTTTCACAGAAGTATCTGATGGATAAAATGGAATTTAATATGATTCTAATTATGACTTGAAACCTTCAATGTACACACAGACATTATAGATGGTGTGGAAAGTTCGGTTTGGCATTTTTCAATAAAGAGGGTATTTGGACCCCATTGTTTAAAGGAAAGAAGTGAGCTGGGTGGGGGCATCATAAATTCTGGGAACATAGAGGTCATCATGAATTTAATAGCATGACCTCATCATTACACCCAATTCTCTGCCAGATTAGTAAACTGGCCAGCTAGTTGGTGAGAAAGCTTCAGTAGAGGAAGGCTGGAGACAAGGATAGGTCATTGCAGCTGGGATAGCTCAAATATTGGCATGGGTGGTGTTTTACTGGCGATTAGGAGGGCATGGACTTGGTGGCCAACAGTGGGGGTAGTGAGGAGGCAAGGGGGTGATAATGTGCTCGTAAGCTGAGAGAGAGGAGATTTGTTTGAGAGGGTGGCATGGTTGCTCAGTGGTTGACATTGCTGCTTCGCAATGCCATTGATTGGGCTCTGTTCCACCTTTGGGCGACTGTCTGTGTGGAGTTTACACATTCTCCTGTGACTGCATGGATTTCCTCTAGATGCTCCTGTTTCATCCCATAGTCCAAAGATGCGCGGGTTAGGAGGATTGGCCATGCTAAATTGTGTCCAGGCATGTGCAAGCTACAAGGATTAGCCATGGGAAATGCAGGGTTACAAAAATGGGGTAGGTCCAGAGTTTGGAGGGTTGGTGTGGGCTCGATGGGCCAAATGGCCTGATGCCACACTATAGAAATTCTTTGGTACATGCAGCAGAACTATGCTCCTCTTGGCCAACAAGCAGCTCAATGAAAAGAACTTACTGGCTGCTGATTGGCATATTCCTGGGCAGCCTGTGCAGGAAGCATCAAATTCACACTGTTGTTAAAACACCAAAGATGAATCCTCATTTACATATTGTCATTCCTGATCTAGAGTGGCTTACTCAGTTACACTAACTTGTGTTGTTCAACAGGACAAGTTCATGACAGGCTGGAGAGTGAAATTTTAAAAAATTCTCAAGATAATCCTCCTCCCACACAGTTCCAACCTTCTGCTGCTCATTGGAGTAGGTGGTTAAAATACCCCTGACAGTTCTCTCTGTCTATGTCCCTTTCTTCAACTTACACATAATTAATTCAGAATTCAAACATGATTTTGATTTGTTTTGAAATTAGGGAAAATTAAATATAGTGCATAGGAGGTCAGCAGAGCCTAAGAAGAGTTAATATTAAGAGAGCATTTATTGGAAGCAGCTCCACGTGATTTAAGGGAACAACCGCTTAAACAAAAGCCTGAGTTAGCTGGCTTAATGAGCCAATCATTTGGTAGATGCATGAATTTTGGGGTCTGGTGATTAGCTGAAAATGTCAATCAGTAAAAGTAACTCTCACCCAACAGATGCACAGCCACTACTGAGGAAGCGAGGTCCAGGCAATGTTCAGAATAGAGCTGTGAGAAGTGAGTCCAGAAGCAATAAAATGACCAGCTGAAATGAACATGGATTGTGGGTATTTGCTGACCTAGGTGAATGGCTGCCACAGGAAGATCAATGTCTGTTCTCATAGAGTCATAGAGATGTACAGCATGGAAACAGACCTTTCGGTCCAACCCGTCCATGACGACCAGATATCCCAATCCAATCTAGTCCCACCTGCCAGCACCCGGCCCATATCCCTCCAAACCCTTCCTATTCATATACCCATCCAAATGCCTGTCAAGTGTTGTAATTGTACCAGCCTCCACCACTTCATCTGGCAGCTCATTCCATACACGTACCCACCTCTGCATGAAAACGTTGTCCCTTAGGTCTCTTTTATACCTTTCCCCTCTCACCCTAAACCTATGCCCTCTACTCCCCCATCCCAGGGAAAAGACTTTGCCTATTTACCCTATCCATGCCCCTCATAATTTTATAAACCTCTATAAGGTCACGCCTCAGTCTCCGACACTCCAGGGAAAATATCCCCAGTCTGTTCAGCCTCTCCATATAGCTCAAATCCTCTAACTCTGGCAACATCCTTGTAAATCTTTTCTGAACCCTTTCAAGTTTCACAACATCTTTCCAATAGGAAGATGGAGACCAGAATTGCACGCAATATTTCAACAGTGGCCGAACCCATGTCCTGTACAGCCGCAACATGACCTCCCAACTCCTGTACTCAATACTCTGACCAGTTCAAGAAAAACATACCAAAAGCCGTCTTCATTATCTTATTTACCTGCGACTCCACTTTCAAGAAGCTATGAACCTGTACTCCAAGGTCTCTTTGTTCAGTAACACTCTCTAGGACCTTACCACTAAGAGTATAAGTCCTGCTAAGGTTTGCTTTCCCAAAATGCAGCACCTCACATTTATCTAAATTAAACACCATTTACCACTTCTCTGCCCATTGGCCCATCTGATCAAGATCCCGTTGTCATCTGAGGTAACCTTCTTCACTGTCCACTACACCTCCAATGTTGGTGTCATCTGCAAACTTGCTAACTATACCTCTTATGCTCGTATCCGAATCCTTCATATAAAGGATGAAAAGGAAAGGACCCAGCACGGATCCTTGTGGCACTCCACTGGTCATAGGCCTCCAGTCTGAAAAACAACCCTCCACCACCACCCTCTGTCTTCTACCTTTGAGCCAGTTCTGTATCCAAATGGCTAGTTCTCCCTGTATTCCATGAGATCTAACCTTGCTAGCCAGTCTCCCATGGGGATCCTTGTCAAATGCCTTATTGAAGTCCATATAGATCACATACACCACTCTGCCAACATCAGTCCTCTGTTATTTCTTCAAAAAACTCAATCAAGTTTGGAAAACGATTTCCCACATACAAAGCCATGTTGACTATTCCTAATCAGTCCTTGCCTTTCCAAATATATGTACATCCTATCCTTCAAGATTCCCTGCAACAACTTGTCCACCACCGAAGTCAGGCTGACTGGTCTATTGTTCCCTGGCTTGTCCTTGCCACATTTCTTAAACAGTGGCATCATGTTAGCCAACCTCCTGTCTTCCGGCACCTCACCTGTGACTATCGATGATACAAATATCTCAGTAAGAGGCACCACAATCACTTCCCTAGCTTCCCACAGAGTTCTAGGGTACACCTGATCAGGTCCTGGGGATTTATTCACTTTTATGCATTTCAAGACATCCAGCACTTCCCCCCTCTGTAATATAGACATTTTTCACGATGGCTATTTCCCTACATTCTATATCCTCTACGTCCTTTTCCACAGTAAATACTGATGTAAAATACTCGTTTAGTATCTCCCCCATCTCCTGTGGCTCCACACAAAGGCCACCTTGCTGATCTTTGAGGGGCCCTATTCTCTCCCTAGTTACTCTTTTATCCTTAATGCCCTTAGGACCACTGAGTGCACGCTATGACCAGAATACTAGAACCTATTAATAGTTTGTTAAGATTGATCACAATGCAAAAATAGCCACTGGAATATTTAAGTGGTACCCATATTTCAGGCTATATCAGTGCTACCTATATCCGGTGCAGTAAAAGTAATATTTGAAAGGCTAGAGAATTTACCGTCATTTAATTTTGGAGATGGTAGACATCAAAGTGTGCCAAAAGACCCATGAGACTCTCCACTTTCCAAACTATTACAGTTTCATAATAAATATCTTTGCCTTTCTTCAACTTAGGACACCTTTCCCATTTTCTTCTTCTGTAACTTGAGCCTTATAAAAGTGAGAGATAAAATTAATACAATTAAATATTTAATAATCCATCACTAGTTTCCAATTTTCAAGCAAATATACATACGCCATTCCCATTCAAATGTGAAAAGACTTCAAACACTATCATAATGTCTTGTAATAAAAACCATGCTTGAATTTATGCAGTCTCTTTATAGGCCTTAGGTACTGTACCACACCACCTGTAGTATTGATTGTGTTACAACAAAACCAACTGTTACACCTAACCACACTCTAACTTTAGCTTCTGACAATTAAGAACATTGTGTTCAAAGGTAAAGTTGTAATAGTCCCAGTGGACCATAGAGCTGGTTTGTCATCAGAGAGAGAGAGAGAGATGACTGGTGGTGGGTAACCTGAGGGTCACCACATCTCAGGCAAGGAGGAGGGTTGTTCATGGTAACCTCAACTGGAGTGACATCCACAGGAAACAGTTTAAACCTGCTGAAACTACATTGTCCAGACATGATCATGTACATGGAAAAGTTGAATTTCAGGTAGAGTGAGAGTACTTGTCTTTCATCACATCAACATTTAAACAAGGAGCCATTACTAAACAAAATTTAAGGGAGATCAAAGAAAGAACCTTTCATTGCTGGAGAAAGACTTTAAAATAAAGCAGAGATGGAAGCCAATCAATTCTGCTAGTTCTTTGAAAGAACATTAATTCTTCATCCCACAAATCCATTTTTTTGTCCATTACCATATGTGTTGTGATGATGCTATTCCTTTAACAAGGATATTTTGTCTTTGTTTTTTCTTCGCGGGATGTTGTAAAGGCAGAGGTTCCAATAAGTCTTGAAATATCTGCTTGAAAAGGCTTTATTTTTTTTTAAAAAACACTTGTACAATGAAAGGGAAGTGGCCAGATTTCCCAGTTCAGGAGTTTTCTAATTTTGGATTAGTTTCAGCTGGAGGCCGAGAGAAACTGGTGCTGGGAAAAGAGGTTCCATGCAGATTGTCTCTCTGACACCTCTTCTGTAAGAAGCTGTATTTGATTTTACCTTTTTTGCCAGAAGGGTGTTTATGAGTGTTGGAAGTTTTTGGAACAGGATCATTAAGTTGAGATAGAGTCAATTGGGTTTAAGTTGTGTTATTCTCTTTTGTTTGTGTGTAAATAAACTCTATTTTGTTTAAAACCAAGTACTTGGATCAGCTGCATCGCTCCTGGAAGATTCATTTTACATCTGTTTAAAACAACGAGAAAAGTTAGGCTCTGGGCTACCTTCTTAAAATGTTTTGAGGGGGTGTGGCCCAGTCGATAACAGTGTTAAATGGCAATGAGTTTCTCCTCCTCAAGTTCCTATCCACCAGCTTTGCAAAATTATATTTGAAATCTTCTCACAGCTCTCTGGGTGAAAAGGAGTATTCTCATCTGCCCTCAGGATCTTTTGCAAATTATTTTGTGTCTACGACTTCCAGTCGTTGATGCACACTAGTTTGTCTCAACCAAAACTGTTTAAAATTTTGAAAATCTCCATTAGGCAATTTCTTAACTTCCTTTAATCTATTATGAAACAGTCCCAATTTACAAACCATTGCTCATAACTGAAGTCCCTATTTTTAGTAAAGCTTTCCTGTTTGAGGCATTTTTCCTAACTCAAAGGATAGTACACACAAATGGAGGCTCATCAAATCTGCACCAGCTTTCTCAAAGAGCAATCAAGTCTGTACCACTATACCCATCAATCCCCATATCCCTACCTTTCTGTTCTCCTCATATTTACACAATTCTCTCTCGAAGCCAACTTTTGAATATCAATTCAATATTCTATTGGGCAGTGCTATCCAAAATCCTAGCTACTTGTTGAGTAGAAAGGTTTATCCATCAGTGAGTTACCTTTGGTTGTTTTGCCAATAATCTTAAATCAGATATCAATCCTTCAGCCATTGAAAATAACTTAATGTAGGATGTAAATCTGTATCAGTTAAGATAATAATAAAGTGTACAGAATTGTATATAATGATCTGGATGAAAGAAGATGTTTCTGTTTGGTACTGGCAAATGATCACATCTCTAGACATTGACAGAGCATTTCTCATTAAACCTCCTTAGTTAACATTTTTCTGCTGCATCATCACTGACTTTATTCTTTACTACAAACTTCTGAGTTCACTGATAACTGCACAGAAATTTGCTTCTTTAATAATCCCAAATAAAGAATCCTCGGAAATCTGAACATTGTCTAGGCTCAGGCTGACAACAGCATATACCATTTGCACCAGGCAAGGGCCAGGTAGTGACCATCCTAAATGAAAGTCCAGCCATCTTCCCTTGTCTATTTTCCTCAGAATTCATGCCATCCACTGAGGACTTATCTAGCATGACATTTCACAATTCTTTTGATGTGTGGCGTGAGCATATTACATGGTGGCAAATACACAACTCCTACTAGTGAGATAACTAATCAGCTCATTGAGAGTTGACAGATGAACATATTCAAGTTCCTCAGCCTAATACAGCCTCACCACTGGTGTCCCACATTTCTAGAAGGTGCTGACCAATAAGAGTCAGGGGACCTGTGGAACTGTAGATCCACTGGTTAAGGCATCTCCTTCAAAAGCCATCATCTTGTCCCCATTTGTGTCTCCAACTGTCACCAAATTGGAGTGTTCGGAGAGCTCTCCCAACTCTGCAGGCAGGCCAGTCTGGTACCCAGTCTAGAATCTAGCCAACCCCGGTCTCCTCCATACCTTGCCATTCACATTTTCTCACCTGCCAACTTTGTGTTCATTAATTAGCCACTTAGGGACCTTAATTGACATTGGGTCAAGACGGCCACCTTTGGACCCTCTCATCCATTATTGAGGTGGTGAGAAGGGCTGGGTTTCTCTCCAGGGCAAATTACTCCTTTCTCACCATCTCAACAGAAGGCAAAACTTCATCCCCTAGCTTCCTGCCATACTTTGTTACACATGAATAACCTATAGGAAAGGAAAGACAAGCATTACAACTAATTTAGGGAAATGATTAATGTGCAGAAGTTCATATTTTACTGGTGACTGAACTGTGATAGAATAAGATTAAGTGCTGTCAAAATGGAGATTTGAGAAAAATATTCATTTGTATATTGCTTTTCATCACCATTGAGTGTGTGTTGGTTGGAGCAGTGCTGTGAAGGAAATGTAGAGTAATAACTGCTACCTAAATGTGGTAAGATGCTTAGTTTTGTGGTCCAAATGAAGTCAGTAAACTTTCATAGAGTCATAGAGATGTACAGCACAGGAACAGACCCTTTGGTCCAGGTCGTCCATACTGACCAGATATCCAACCCAATCTAGTCCCACCTGCCAGCACCCCGCCCATATCCAAACCCTTCCTATTCATATACCTATCCAAATGCCTTTTAAATGTTGCAATTGTACCAGCCTCCACCATTTCCTCTAGTAGCTCATTCCATACACATACCATCCTCTGTTTGAAAAATTTACCTCTTAGGTCTCTTTTATATCTTTCCCCTCTCACCCTTAACATATGCCCTCCAGTTCTGGACTCCCCCACCCCAGGGAAAAGACTTTGTCTATTTATCCTATCCATGCCTGTCAGGATTTTATAAACCTCTAGAAGGTCACCCCTCAGCCTTCAACACTCCAGGGAAAACAGCCCCAACCTATTCAACTTCTCCCTGTAGCTCAAATCCTCCAACCCTGGCAACATCCTTGTAAATCTTTTCTGAACCCTTTCAAGTTTCACAACATCTTTCTGATAGGAAGGAGACCAGAACTGCATACAATATTACAACAGTGGCCTAACCAATGTCCTGTACAATTGCAACATGACCTCCCAACTCCTGTACTCAATACTCTGACCAATAAGGAAAGCATACCAAATACCTTCTTCACTATCCTATCTACCTGCGACTCCACTTTCAAGGAGCTATGAACCTGCACTCCAAGGTCTCTTTGTTCAGCAACACTCCCTAGGACCTTACCATTAAGTGTATAAGTCCACTAAGATTTGCTTTCCCAAAATGTAGCACCTCACATTTATCTAAATTAGACTCCATCTGCCACTTCTCCATTGGCCCATCTGATCAAGATCCCATTATCATCTGAGGTAACCTTCTTCGCTGTCCACTACACCTCCAATGTTGGTGTCATCTGCAAACTTGCTAACAATACCTCTTATGCTTGCATCCGAATCCTTTATATAAATGATGAAAAGGAAAGGACCCAGCATGGATCCTTGTGGCACTCCACTGGTCATGGGCCTCCAGTATGAAAAACAACCCTCAACCACCACCCTCTGTCTTCTACCTTTGAGCCACCTCTGTTTCCAAATGGCTAGTTCTCCCTGCATTCAATGAGATCTAACCTTGCTAACCAGTCTTCCATGGGGAACCTTGTCAAATGCCTTACTGAAGTCCATATGGATCACATCAACCACTCTGCCCTCATCAATCCTCTTTGTTACTTCTTCAAAAACCTCAATCAAGTTTGTGAGACATGATTTCCCACGCACAAAGCCATGTTGACTATTCCTAATCGGCCCTTGCCTTTCCAAATACATATACATCCCGTTCCTCAGGATTCCCTCCAACAACTTGCACACCACCGACGTCAGGCTCACTGGTCTATACTTCCCTGGCTTGTCCTTACCATATTTCTGAAACAGTGGCACCACGTTGGCCAACCTCCAGTCTTCCAGCACCACAGGTTTATTTGGAAGTACTAGCTTTCGGAGCGCTGCTCCTTCAACCACCTGATGAGGGAGCAGCACTCCGAAAGCTAGTGCTTCCAAATAAACCTGTTGGACTATAACCTGGTGTTGTATGATTTTTAACTTTGTACACCTCAGTCCAACTCCAGCATCTCCAAATCATCACACCAAGATGATCTGGAACCATTCAGATCCCTATTAAAGCTCATAATCTTGCCCGCTCTCCCTAATTGGTTGGGAAACCAGAAGCAGGATACTCGGTTATGTGAAAAAGTCATGCCAAAGTCTGCTTGTTCACTATTTGGCTTCCACCATCTGGTTGTGAGCATCAGTAGAAAATTCTGACCTACATGCTTGCAAAAAATCAGCACATGGATACATATAAAATGTGCATGCACATGTGTTGCATGCAAAAGCATAAGTCAGCTTGCAGTCCCAATGTGGAATCCCCAAGATTGGCTTTGGATTATCAGAATTGCTGCTGATTTGGCTCTACATTATGAAGCTCTACAGGATTTAACATTGAAAAAGGTAAGTGCGAGCATGAGTTCTGTGTTAAATCTTATCTATGCACACTTGCATATCGGAAAAGAAAGGTTTACATGTGGAACGTTGGCATACACCCCGATCTATTTGTATCTCACCTTTCATGTGTAGTTTCTGGCAGTTCTTGATACACCAGAATGAATTTCTAATTACTAGCTTTCACAGGCGATCTTCAAAATTAAAACCAATGTTTTTGGCAAGACTGGTGGCTTCTGTGAATGTTTCACTGAAGCATTCATTTCAATTATACTGCTTCCTGTTGTGAGTGAAAGGCTTAACAACACCTCAGGCCTCTTATTAATAATTAATTCATTAATGGAGTTGTCTGCTGCACCTGTGACATTTTGCAGCAGATTCTCAGATTTCAAAACCTCGGTCCTTCACTTCGACTTTATTTATTATCGTGACTGGGCACCCATAAGGTTCCCACTCATTATCTGCAGTCATGCAGCCAGGCCACTAATGGGTTTATTTCTTTCTTCATGGTTACACAATGCATTATTGTACCTCCATCAGGCACAAAGTCTTTAAGATATCAAACTATGTTGTTTCAATGGAGCTCAATTTACAATAGCTTCCCTTTGGTCTTGTATAGTTGCTGAGGTTACCATCTCTGAACAAAAGTGAAGTACAACATTTCACAGGACTGAAATATGAGTCTCTGAATTTGAGGTAATCCATTCTTTGACCATCCTGATGAAGCTCTGACCAATAATTCACCTACTGTATTTTGACATGTTCACAGGCTTCTCTTTTCCTTTCACCTCCCAAATAAAAACAAATAAATGAATAAAAATGCAGGTAAAAGAAAAACACCCCTTACAAATAAATTGCAAATCCAAACAGAAAGACTGTTTATAATTAATAATTTGTGATTAATATTGTAGAATGTTTATATTAGTTATCAACACACATCTCAATCTGGAGTAAAGATTTGTACAGAGCATAACAAATAATATTTTTTATATGGTACTTTCCAAAGGAAGAAATGAGCAAAGCTTTTTACAACAATTAAGGACTTTTGAAGTGTATTGTTGCAATCCACAAAATGCAGCTGCCAATTTGAATACAACCACATGCCACAAACACAATTTAATAGTGATCAGATAATCTGTTTCAGTTGTTAATTGAGGAATAAATATTGGCCAAGACTCTGTGGATGGCTGGTACTCTTTGTGAATAAGAGCGCCATTTGTATCCACCTGGTGGAACAGTTTGGTTTGACATCCTCCCCAAATCTCAGTATCTGTAACAGTGCAGCACTCCCTCTATATTACTATGGCCATCAACTTTATTTTTCATCAAGTGCTGGAGTAGCACTTGAACCCATCACTTTCTAGATGGGTGGCAAGAGTGTCATGCATTGAGTCCCAGCTGATACGAGCATAAAGACTCTATAGTGTAGCAGCCGTAACCATAGAATTATACAACAGAAACATGGTGTTATTATAGAACAGAGGGAAGCTATTCAGCTCATCATACCTGGGCTAGGCTTCTGAAGGAGATATTCACCTTGCTTTTTAAATATAGCCCTGAAAATTCTTACTTTAAAGACATTGGTTCAATTCCTTTTCAAAAGTCTCAATTGTCTGTGTCTCCCCTGTAGTGATTGTAACGAAGTCAGCCTGGTGCAACTCATTGAATATGAATTCCCTGTTTGGGGCTATTAATCTGGTCCAATTAGGGAGCCCTGGGTGACATATATAAGCAGGAGTGTCGGGGGTCTGCTCACTCTGAGAGCTGGTTCTCATGAAGCTGGAACAGTGCCAAGAACCTTTTACGCGTAAATTAAAGGATGTGAAGTTGGAAGAGCACAGCAAGTCAGACAGCATCCGAAGAGCAAGAATGTCAACATTTCAGGACTGATGAAGGGTTTGGGCTCAAACACAGACTTACCTGCTGTCTGACCCGCTGTGCTCTTTCAGCTTCACATCTATTGACTCTGACTTCCAGCATCTGTAGTCCTTACTCCTAATAAATAAAGAATGACTTGGTGAAAGTGAGGACTGCAGATGCTGGAGACTAGACTTGAAAAATGTGGTGCTGGAAAAACACAGCAGACCAGGCAGCATTTGAGGAGCAGGAGAATCGACGTTTTGGGCATAAGCCCTTTCCTGAAGAAGAGTTTATGCCCAAAACGTCAATTCTCCTGCTCCTCGGATACTGCCTGGCCTGCTGTGTTTTTCCAGCACCATATTTTTCAACAAAGAATGACTTGATGACAGGTTATCAGCCTCAGTGCAGTTATTTCAGTGGCGACAAGAGAAAAGCACACTCTGAAGAAATTCACTCGCAATAGTCATCTTTAAATTGGGGTAAGCACATCTGTCATCATGCCATGATTTGGGAAGCTTGATTTATTTGATCCTGCTGCTGATGATTGAGCACAGTATGTGGAAAGGATGTGTTATTTTTTCTGAACCAATGACATTGGGGCAGATGAAAAGCAACAAGTAATTCTCCTGACAGCTTGTGGATCTATAGCTTTTTCGGTTATTAGGAGCCTAACTTTCCCTGAGACACCAGGTACCAAAACCTTTCAAGAGTAGATGTATTTAGTTAAGGAATATTATTACCCCAAGCCTCCTCTAAGTCTTAGCTGCCATCAGTTTTGCTCAGCGATTTGAGAACCAGGAGAATCTGTATGTTTTTGACGAAGTTAAGATGACTGGTAGAGGCATGTGACTTTGGTTTAACACTTAATGAAATGCTGAGAGACCATTTGGTATGGGGGATTAATGATGTAACCATGCAAAAGCACCTACTAGCTGAAGCCCAATTGGACACTACAGCTGGCTTCATCGTTGGAAAAATGCAGCAAGTGGAACATATGAGTTGCAGGGTATTCTGATGCAAGTGGACACCCTCACCAGTCCCACTGAGCTTGGGAAACACCACTTGAATACAATACAGGCAATTACATAGCCTCAGAGGGACTCTAGGTCAGCCCACAACTAAACCCAAAACAAAGCTAAGCCATGGCCAAACATTTGAAATTTCCTTCAGGACCCAGGGCAGCAAACCATTGTAGTTGCTGCTGATATGCGGACTCGAGACAGCAAAAGAGTCCCACTCAACTTAAATGGAGTAAGACAACTCATCGGCCAATATCCAGGCGAATGCACACCCTGGGAAGTTCACCGACATCTGGTTTGGAATAATTAGATTGCTCAGTACCAAAACCAATCAAAATAAACATCCAATTAAATGGCCACTCAGTCGATATCTGTGCGGACATTTCAGTGATCGCAGAATCAGTCTTTAACAAAATTTGCACTGGATTCTAATTCTTAACTTTGCATAAGATCTCCGTTAGACTGAGAACTTATGTCCCCCCCAGGGAACGTTTACACATTAAGGGTGTTACGACATGGGACAATCCCCTCTGCTAATTTAAACCTGGCACACAGAGAAGCTCACCTTGTACTGTAATCTGTTAAATTTCAAGAGGCAAAGAATTATCCTAGAGGTCACTATTTAAAGGAAAAATTAACAACTTTGTTATGTAAGTCCAACAGAGAATAGTAAAACCAACAACTACTTACAATTCCTTTCTCTTAAACTTATATTTTACCTCCCACTCTACAACACTGGTCTGATAAAAAATCCCTATTAAGATTTACAAAAAAAATTCATGTTTCAATAACCAAGCAGCTTTGTCGATTCTTCTTTGTAGATTTTCCTCTGTAGATTTTCTCTAGGTTGGTTTCAATGTTCTGGTGCGCAAATGTCTTAAAGACCTTTCCGAGAGCTCTTCAACGATCAGTCTGTATTTGTGTATGTCCTTGGCAGTTCTCCTTCTAACTGTTCAAAATGTCTGATTTTATACCCCAAAACATCAGATTATTTCATTGGTTTTAATAATAGCAAAATACTAAATTCAAATTTGATTGGAGTTTGGTATCTTGGGGCATAATTTAAACTGATTGGCTGAATTTGAATTAGTTTTTGTTTCATGACAACTCATCTGCAGCTATTTCTTAGAAAAAAGTGTTACATTCTTACTTTGTTCAATACTCTCTGTGCTTTGTCAGTCCTTGCTAGCTTTTCAACTCTCTTGAAGGTACAGTACACTGGTACACCTTCATAACAAGGGTACAACTTTGGTTCCATTCTTCTACGAGTAGTAGCTAGTTCAGTTACCTCTGATTGTAAAAAAAGGCTTGGGCCTAAGTTTCAAAATTGATTGAGAAAGATTCACCTTGATTGGTTCAGCATTTTCCGATGAGAAAATGGCTGCTGGAGTGAAGTCCTAATTAAATACCTGGAAGTTTTTCAGGAAAGCCTAGCGACAATGAAAGGAGCCAAGGCCACTTTGCAAATTGACCAGGAAGCAATTCCACAATTCAGTAAAGCCTACCAAGTGCCCTTTGCCTCCTGGACAAAGGTAAAGGCAGAAATTAGGAGGCTGGAAAGCGAAGGAATCAATTCAGTTTGCCTTTGTGGGGATTTGAACAAATAATAAACTGTTTTTTGCAGCTGGATAAATACTCAAACCTTCACCTAGAAGATTTATATGCAAAGTTGGCAGAGGGAAGAACTGTCCTCCATGAAGCTGGATATGAGCCATATCAACTTGCAATTGCAGTTAGATGAGGATTTTCAGAGAGATGCTACAATGAATACCCATAAGGGTTTGTACCAGTATATGAGACTGAGAAATGTTCTCCTCCCACCTACAAACATTTTGGAGAGGACAGTTCTATACAATTTTCATCAAGTAATCAGATAAAGCTAGTGTAGTTTTGTGAAAGAGAAGTTATATTTATCTAGTCTATTGGGGTTTTTGGTGAAGTAACATTTACAGTTGATAAAGGGAACAACCGTAACAAGGACAGAACGCCCCTGGTGCTCACCTTCCATCCTACCAACCTTTGCATAAACCACATCATCCGCCGACATTTCCGCCACCTCCAAAAAGACCCCACCACTAGGGATATATTTCCCTCCCCACCCCTTTCCGCCTTCTGCAAAGACCGTTCCCTCCGTGACTACCTGGTCAGATTCACGCCCCCCTACAACCCATCCTACAGTCCTGGCACCTTCCCCCGCCACCGCAGGAATTGCAAAACTTGCACCCACACCTCCTCCCTCACCTCCATCCAAGGCCCTAAAGGAGCATTCCACATCCATCAAAGTTTTACCTGCACATCCACCAATATCATTTATTGTATCCGTTGCTCCTGATGCAGTCTCCTCTACATTGGGGAGACTGGACGCCTCCTAGCAGAGCGCTTTAGGGAACATCTCCGGGACACCTGCACCAATCAACCACCTGTGGCCCAACATTTCAACTCCCCCTCCCACTCTGCTGAGGACATGGAGGCCCTGGGCCTCCTTCACCGCCGCTCTCTCACCACCAGACACCTGGAGGAAGAACGCCTCATCTTCCGCTTCAGAACACTTCAACCCCAGGCGATCAATGTGGACTTCAACAGTTTCCTCATTTCCCCTTCCCCCACCTCACCCTAGTTTCAAACTTCCAGCTCAACACTGTCCCCGTGACTTGTCTTACCTGCCTATCTTCTTTTCCACCTATCCATTCCACTCTCCTCCCTGACCTATCACCTTCATCTATGCTACTTTCTCCCCACCCCCACCCTCCTCTAGCTTATCTCTCCACCCTTCAGGCTCTCTGCCTTTATTCCTGATGAAGGCACCACTCATCCAGAATCTGATTTCCAGCATCTGCAGTCATTGTTTTTCCCTAACAAATATGGCGTGTATGGATTCCCTAAAATAATTTGATAAAGTGCTATTAAAGCCTCTACACAAAATAGTAGCACAGAATTAGGGGTCACAGTTTAAGGGTGTGGGATAAACTGTTTAGGACTAAGATGAGGAAAATTTTCTTCACTCAGAGAGTGGTGAGCCTCTGGAATTTGCTACCACAGAAAGAAGTTAAGGCCAAAACATCTTAAAACTTCATGCTTACCTGACAACATTGGTAACATCATTGGTTGAGTGGCAAAAAACAAGGCTTCGTGTTAACTGTTATTTGTTAGACTGGAGGAAGTTTATCCTACAATTCTCCATGGATCAATGATCCCCATATTCCATACACCCAACATCCTACTCTCTTCGGGCCAAAATGCATAATTAAACCTATACTTGGCAAACTGTTAAGCTAGGTTGTTTTTCACCAGATACTTGTATATTTATAGCTAGATTCACATAAAGAGTTGTCCTCAATTTTTCAGGTCAGAGATTATTGGTTAGGATTATATTTAACTGCATGGGATCTGGCGATATCAACCATTCGGCCAAGATGATTGTGGTAGTTTAAGACATGTTCATACAAAGCAGATCGTGCATGGTACCTGATGAACAGAAATTAGCTATCCGGCATCACAGCTGGCAGTTCACATTTCATGGATTTGGAAACATTGAGAACAAGCTAAAATAAAAATGCTCAACTACTTGTCTGCACAGGGAGCAACCAAAGGAAGGAAAAGTATCAACACCAAATCAATACGCACTCGAAGTGGAAAGAGAACAAAACAGGTCTCTCCCAATAGTTTTTCTCATGTTTAACATTAAGACTGTTTTCATCGATAAGCCTACAATTCCTAACAAAGAAAATTTCTCTTGGTGTGTGCATTATTCAGTGTAGGAGGGTTTGGGCAAATAGATAATCATTTTGCCACTGCCATATTATAAATAGTGCTGAATGTTTATAATATGTAATTATTTAAGAACTTGGGTTCAAAATAAAGATAAATGTTATTTTCTATTCAGTTCTTCAAAGAAAAGCTTGTGTGTCTTTATTAAGAGTCAGAAACTCATTTTTCTTAGCAGTGGGACGAAACAGTACCTTCAGGTAATCTTATGACTTAAGCTAAATAACTAGAAAGCTCCCTCGTGAGATAATTGCTGAAGCGTTTGCTAAATTGTGCTGTCATCACCCAGAAAAGGTGAAGCCAGAAGCAGATTCAGTTAAGAAGGAAAAATCATCTGATAACAGCCTCAAAGTAGTGGCCATAACTGGAAAAAGCCTTGACATTTTTTTTAAAATTCAGTGAGAAAGGTCAGTGAGTTAGGCTATGGCTATGTATCTCAGGGAGAGACAGATCTGGTGAATGTACAGAATGTAAAAGGAAATGCTTGTGCACTTGACAGTTGAGTAAGATGTTTTTCTGATTCTGGTGGGAGGGGTGCAATAGAAATCAAGGCCCACTGTGGCAAGAGCCATATTAAAAATCTAAATTCCTTACACAAAAATGCTCAGCTTGCTTCTCTTTATTAATGTTAACTAACACAAGAGAGACTTTCACTTGGTTTAACAATAAGCTGAAAAAACATTTATCACAGGCAAAATTATTCTTTACCTAAGCTACCATGCTTTGTTTTCTTCTTTTTTGTAATAAACTTTTGTTCTTTTAGTGAAAATATGTTGGCAGCCTCATGTGAATATAATCAGTAGCTGACCACAACAGTAAACAAATCACACAAGTAGAATTTATGGTATTTCAAGCCAGATTTCACTCTGGAAACTAACTTGTTAAATATTCAGTATCAGCTGGAATCATAACAATGGTACATTCCTGATATATGCAGCTGTCAGATAACATTATATTGACAGATCAATATTTAACACTAAATGTAATTTTAAATCATAAAATCAGATACATTTACAGAATTTCTGTCTTTTCAAAATAAGTTCATATAATCTGTCCCATGTAAAGTAAAGCCTAAAGTCAAAACACGTGGTCTTCAGCAAATGTTTATAATGAAAAGCTCCCTGTGAAGCAAAGCCCAAAGAAGTCCTCCTGATTCAAATAGCCATAGAATGGAATAGGAAGTTTGAAGGTTGCACACTGTGTACATTTCTGTTTTCTCTCTAGTGTCTGTGCTGCCCCATTGCAAGGTACAACATTATGGGCGGCACGGTGGCACAGCAGTTAGCACTGCTGCCTCACAGCGCCTGAGACCCAGGTTCAATTCCCGACTCAGGCGACTGACTGTGTGGAGTTTGCACGTTCTCCCCGTGTCTGCGTGGGTTTCCTCCGGGTGCTTCGGTTTCCTCCCACAGTCCAAAGATGTGCGGGTCAGATGAATTGGCCATGCTAAATTGCCCGTAGTGTTAGGTAAGGGGTAAATGTAGGGGTATGGGTGGGTTGCGCTTCGGCGGGTCGGTGTGGACTTGTTGGGCTGAAGGGCCTGTTTCCACACTGTAAGTAATCTAATCTAGTTATTGCGACATTATTTATGAAATATGTCAAGAGACACTGTTTCAAATTTGAGCCAACTATACATACCATGTCAATTCAATGGTATTTGCTATTCTATGCACATTCAGTACAACACTACTGACAAAGTGAGCAACCAATTCCTAATATATTATAATGTAGTCCTGGGTTTTCACAATATATCACCTTGTGAACTGATGATTTACATCTTCTGTAATCTCTGTTGACAGTGAAGTGAACAAACATAATTGGTAAAACCAGATTGGATTAATAAAAATGAAGCAACTTTATTTCACAGCACCTGCATATATAGTGTAACATGCATTGACCTTGGTCAATTGATACCACTTGTCCTTGTATGAAAATATAAAATAATGAATATGATACATTTCCCCACATCAGTGGATTATCTTGCTTTCCTGAAAATTAGTATATAATGCCGACGTTTTATTCTTCCCCAGCCTTTTTCTGAGCCTCTATGACTCTCAGTTTCAAAGATCAATCTGCCTGTACTGAATCTGCTTCAAAGGCCTCTCTGCCTGTGTCTGTCCTTGGTGACATTTTGCTCTTTTTTTATGACCAAGTGTCAAAGTGCATCAGCCTCTCACCCATATCTGCAGCAAAGGCATTGCAATAATCTTAAACAAATCAAGAGGTAAATTTGATAGAACTCTTACATAAACAATTGTGCCACCATAAAATTTTGCATTTATGACTGCAATAAAAAGTAATAAGTACTTTGCCCAATGAGCTGAATTTGAATTATTTTAAGCACAATGTGACACTTAATTATAGCCATCACAATAAATCAGCATCACTTCAGTTTTGTCTGCTTTGTCTGATATGGTGGAGAAAAATGGCTTGGAAGAAACTTTTGTCTAAAATAAGAGATAATTTATTGCATGATAATAATATGGTACATGATATATTGATATAATAGACATTGTCTTAGTAACAATGAGGTTTATCTCCTTCGAGATCCAGAGCTGTTCTTGTCACCCAGGTTCTGATGGCATCATTTTAAGCAGACCTTATACATAACTCAACAACCTTTAGAACCTTTTATAAACTGAACACCTTCTCTACCAACTCGCAGAAGCTTTTTGCCCATTATTGTCATTGATACATACATAGAGATAATTACAATGCTCTATCTGCCCCACGTCTTTGTCTTTATAAGTTTAGCAGGTCTGGAGCTCTTCCTATTGTTCCAGTTGTGTTCTCTTTTGTGTTCTTCACCATGTGAAGTCTGTAAGTCACTTTAAACTGGGGGATTTCTTATTTTCTGCATGTTCTTTAGAGGACATCATTGCTGCTGAATCAAACATTTGGTCCATTATTTGACTAAAGGATCCTTAATCTCCTGACCTTTCATCACAAAGGGCCTCTTTTCTGCAGAAACAGGTAACTGCTTTACAATGTCACCTGGAGGATCTTTTAATCTGATAAATGTTCTTTGTGGAAGGAAGGTGCTGTGTAGAAACAGATGTTTTCTTCCTTCCCATGCCATTCGATCTCTGAACAAAACGTTTTTTTTTCCTGAATCTGTGAACATTGGATGTCCTTGTTCAGTGGTGGCTTGCATGGAGTAACATTAAGCTTATCTTCAATATTAAAAATCACACAACACTAGGTTATAGCCCTAGGTTTAATTGGAAGCATTAGCTTTCGGAGTACCTGACCTTCATCGGGTGGTTGTGTGATTATAACCTAGTGGACTATAACTTGGTGTTCTGTGATTTTTTTAACTTTGTACACCTTAGTCCAACACCGGCATCTCCAAATCATATCTTCGATATATGTGAGCTCATCCTTACTTACATTCTGCAAGCAAATCTGTGCAGAAGTGGGTAAGCTCTACACGGATTCCTGAAGAAGGGCTCATGCCCGAAACGTCAATTTTCCGGCTCCTTGGGTGCTGCCTGACCTGCTGTGCTTTTCCAGCAACACATTTTCAGCTGTAAGCTCTACACTTCAACTTGTTTATAAAGTTAGCTATATGCATTCCTTCCCTATTGAACCCAGCGTATTCACTTCCTCCATCATATTATTTGAGAATGATTGCCTACTTACCACTGATCTCTGTCACTGATACTGATGCTACCTCCTCAAAAAATTGAAGAATTGATATGTTCCCCTTGAAATTATGTGGTGCCTGACGTCAGAGTAGAGTCTACCACACAGTTTAATCACCACACTGTGTTGCTGTCTGAACAATTTCAGTTAAGAATTTACCAATGCATTCAAATGGATCATATTGCTCGTTCTTTCATCACCATTGTAACAAACTTTGCTGATTTTTGTCATCTGAACTCTCTTCAGTGTTATCAGGAATGGAAAACATTTCAGCCAACTCTGTGTAGTTCTGTTGATGGTAATAATGAAAAAAATCTATGATGCCAAAATAGGTAATCTCAGGGTTTCCATCTTCTAAGAGGCCCAATGAAATCTCCTACCAGTTTTCTTTCAACTGATTGTTCAAAAACCAATCTTTCCTTGTCCATGATTGGCTATTTCTTGACTGGCATCATACAACTAGATTGTGCCAGTTCGTAATCAATTATAATTAATTTAACTCCTTTCATCTTTGAAGAAGGTTGAGGTCAAAACATACAATCATGCCCAAAAGTGATCATTCTTGATTTTGAAATACACATTCTGTAATCTCTGATATGGCTAGTGTTGGAAAGTTGCTTGTACCATACCTTTAATCTTGAGATCATGAAATTTCTCCCTGGACCATGCAATTTTAATGTTACAGGCTGTAATCTTTGTTTCTTTATCCACACGATCTGATAATATCATGACATTTGCTTTGGTATCAACCTGTAAATTAATTCCTTTTCTTGCCAAAATAATTTGCTTGGGTTGTGAATTTCCCCTATGAATGCATTCAATTTTTCTTCTTTGTAAGTTGCTCTCGCTCACAAACTTCTTTTCCTAAGTAGGTTTTCGATATTTTGCTGCTATACAACCATGTCCTACTTCTGCAAATCTACTGGGAAGTGACCTATTGATTGACAGATGAAAAGCAATGGCCTGTTTCTCTGATGGCCAAATAGCTGTTTCTGCAACATACTGAGAGTAGTATGTGGGACACTGCAGAATCCCTGACATAGCAGATCCCAAAGGAATTGCCTGGGAATTGAAGATTCCACTGCAATCCCCTGACACCTGGAACCCTCAGAAAGTATCCATTCAATTCAAAGAATTCAAAGGGTTCTGCTGCAGTTAATTAAATAATTACTCAAGAAAACTTAGAATATTAAAACCTAATTTAATACCTGATAAACTATTAAAATGACCTCCCCAAATTTCCTTCACCCCCTACTTGCCCTAAACCTATAACCACCCTCCAGATCCTGACCCACAAGCCCTGTCAAATCCAATACCTTCTGAGTCTCACCTATCCCAACTCACAGTAAACACTGTCTCCTCGCCACCTGGCATCCTCATACTTAAGTAAACTTACTCTTTGACAGGAGCTGTCCAAGTAACTGCCTGTGATGCTAGATATATAAATCATGAAATATGACTAATGGTTGCTGTGAAAAATGGAGTACGATTTTTTTCTTCCCAACTATCCTATGCTGTAAGGGACCTGTTGGATTTAAAATCTGGTTTCACATTTCACAAAGAGCTATAATTGAAATTTGCTGTGAAAAACATGGAGTTCTTTAATAACATAAAATCGGAGTGGAGCGGCTATTTGAGTTTGATTGCACTCCTCAGGAAATCCAGTTCCATTGTTTTTGAATAGTTGGTCACTATTTGTGCTTCTGAGCTTCCCTTGCTCCACAGATCTGACACTGACTCTTAATCTCTGCTGTCGAGCTTACTTTACATACTGGTTTCTCATTGGGTCTTTGGGTTTTTATTTGTACCTTAAAGGTGAATGAATTCTGTCACTTTCCTATTATAAGATTGCTCTTCTCCTCTTAGGATTTATCTATGGTTCCTTTTGTGTACTGCTCCCAGAGCCATCTAAATGGCATTTTCCAAAATCAAATCTTCATTGAGTGGAACAAATCTAACAACAATAATTTTGTGTCTTATAAATTCTGATTTCAAAGCTCCATAGTCACATTTCTTTACCGATCTATGGAGGTTATTTATGACATTATCAGTGAATTTCCATAAGTGCTAAACCTCTTCTTGTTCTTTAAAGAATTTTCTTTATTCTAAGATTAAAATAGTTAGACAAAACATAACTAATTTAATCAAAGGACCTGTGCTCGCTTTCCTGCAGTGAGTTATGACATCATTAGCTGTGGTCTCAAATAATCACAAAAGTATGTTTACATGTTCAGTTTTTGATTTAATGCCTAGTTTGGAAGGATTTCTATATCCTAAAAACTGTTTTCTTCAAGATGTTCTACTTTGTATTTGGCCCATCTCTAAATTTTTATCTGCCAGCAAATATTATTCTGCTTTAATTTATTTCTGGTGAATATTTCTTTTTCTTACTTTAAAAAATTTCAGTTCTGCTGCAAAACAACGCTATTTCATTCTCTTCACTGTAAAGGCATTTTGCCTACTCCTTCTCTGTACTGTTGAATTGGAGAAATTTCCTCTATTTGCAGTCAAAATGGAGACTTCCCACCTTCTGAGAATATTGTGGATAATTCCCACCCTTGGCAGCCTAATAAACAATTCCTGCCCTCTTTAATGGCATTATGAATTAATCGTGATTTCTGTGGTTTTACGCTTAATCCTGTTCTCCTAATGTTTTCTCTAGATGATTCACAGTCTCTTCTGTGCTGCTAATTACACACAGTGGCCTTACCATTTCAGTAAGATTCCATTCTCTTTAATAGCTTTTTAAAAAATTCTTCATGGGATGAGGGTGTCACTAGCCAGGCCAGCGTTTATTACCGATCCCTTATCCAGAAGGCTGCTAAGAGTCAAACACATTGCTGTGGTTCTGGAGTCACAAGTTGGCCAGACAAGATAAGAATGGCAGTTTCCTTCCCCAGAAGGGCATGAGTGAACTAGGTGAGTTTTTCCTCAACAATTGGCAATGAATTGTAACGGTCATCATTAGATTCTTAATTTTTATTGAATTCAATTTCCATCATTTGTAGTGACCATGAACCCATGGTCCCAGAACATTATCTAGGTCATTGGATTAACAGCCCAGCAATAATGCCACTGGGGCCAAAGCTTCTCTGAATCAATCACCTTAAAAAAATTCTTCCTGACTTTACTACAATTTGAATTGGGGCTCTGTCACTCTCGTTAACTTTCTCTTCAATTAGACTCTGCTTCAAAATCTAAACTGCTCCTTTATCTTTATCTTTGTCTATTTAATTTGGCTTTGCTGATTCCCAGTGTTGTGACCTAATTTTAAATTACTCCCGTGCCCCTTGATTTCCACTATTGTAGCCATTGCTTACTTTGGTGGCAATGATCTCTCTCAGCGATAAGTATTTTACTTACTACTAGCTTGCTCAGTCTGCAAATGAGCATTTTTAACAAAGTTTTTCCCTTGACCGCCAGGAGTTTCAACTTTACTCGTGGAGCCTCTGGAGTCCAATTACTCTCTGGCTGAACCCAGATTTGCTAACTTTCCTATAGTTTATTGTCATCTGATGCAATCCATAGCTGCTAAGTGTGACTAGAATTCCAGATCCAATCTCCTGACAAATTGGGTATGAATCAGCTTTCATAACTCTATTTACATTTCTGTAGTCTGTGCAGAATCTGGTCGGCCAAGTCAGTTTAGGAGTGAACACAACCAGGGAACTCCAGCTATTTGGCTAGGTTCACCTAAGTGATTTTCTTGCATGTATTGCATCTCCTTTTTCACCTGGGCTTGTTTTCACGGGCTTAAAAAAATAAGGATGTTGATTTATTGATTTCCCAAATCGTGCCTAGCTAACACTGTACATTATAATGTATCTCTAGAGATGTCCTTGAATTTCCTAAGTAATCTGATTACACCTTCCCATTGTTCTTCCTCGAATTACAAGATTATCTGACTGTCTATGTACTTTTCAGCATTAGTTAGTCAGATTATAGGAAGCTTACTTTGTGAACTATCCAGCTCTCCTACCTCTGTCTCTATCTATTCACTATTCTTACCACTTGATATATTTGCTCTTTCTTATCTCCCTTTCAATGATAATGTTTTTAACATTTTTAAGTGACATAATCAATTCTTCTTCCTACAATCTGGAATATCTACCACACAAGATACTTTACTAACCTTCTTAATTATTGACCACTGAATTTCACTTTCACCCTGTAAACACTAACATTTTGTCTCCTGTTTGAAATATTCCAGTTACAGCATGTTTGTGTGCTGCCCATTCTTTCACCCTTGCATGTCAAGTTTTTAAAAACTCTTGCATTATTTTGTCTGCTCCTGTGTGTTTCTCTGAACAAATGGACACATAATCCAACATTTGGGATTTGTCTTTTTGTCTTAAAAACATTTCCTTGGTTAAAAATAATGGACGTCTTATCTTGTGACCATGGTCAACTTGAATGGACTAAAACCAGTAGCGGAATGTCTGTTGGCAAATAACAAAAAAAAATCAATCCGTTGTGGGATTTTATGACAATATGCCTTAACCATTGCTTTGATAGAATAATGTCATCTCGTTGGTTTCCTGTGTTTGTTGATAATAGGCAGGGTGCTTCAAATGTTTTGTATCAATTATTTATTAGACATAAATTTGGAATCTTGGTATGACTTTATTTTTATTGGTAATCCATACCAATTTTAAAAAAATGCATTTATTTTTCTTCTACCACTCTGACTGTAATTATCCTGAAAGGAATAACTTCTGGTAATCAGGTTGTCATGTCCAGAATTGTAAGGATATCTTAGTATCCCACTTCTGTTTTACGTAATGGTCCCTCACAGTCTAACAACACTTTACTGAATGGTTCTTCAAAAACTGGAGTAGCATTAAATGTGCCAGTTTGATTTTACGTTGAGGTTTTCCCGTTACCTAACATGTGTGCCACCTTTCCATTTAACAAGAACCTCTTATGTCTCTAAACCACCTTATTCACCTCTCCTGCACTCACAGCAGGGTTTACCTTTGATTTCATAGTTGTAAAAAGTTAAAAATCAGACAACACCAGGTTATAGTCCAACAAGTTTATTTGGAAGTACGAGCTTTCAGAGTGCTGCTCCTTCATCAGGTAACTAGTGGGGCAGGATCATAAGGCACAGAATTTATAGGAAAAATATCATAGTGCCGTGCAATTAAAATGATATGTTGAACAAACCTAGATTGCTGTTAAGTTTTTTATCTTTTAGAATGGGTTGCAGGTTTTGTTTAATTAATATGTAAATCCCCGAACTTCTTTTAAATCACATTCTCGGGATAACTTAAGTTTTATTAAAAAAAGGTGACATCTCAGCTCAGACAATGTATTAAAGGTGTGAGGTTAGAGTCTGTCTGTATCCCAAACTTGAATCAGACTGGTTCAATTTTCAAAGTAGGAATTTATAAAATGCTATATAGATTGACCGCCTGCAGGTTGTGTGCTTTTTGAGCAAAAATTGAATGTTTCTGCAAATACAATTCTGCAAATGCAAATTCACCCCATAGACGTGTGTGTGTGTGTGTGTGTGTGTGTGCGCGCGCGCGCATGTGAACACATTCTGAATAAAAATTTCCCCTCTTTGTGATGATTCTCACTTCTACCCTCAACACCAGATCTGAGGATTGAGAAACATAGAAAATAGGAGGAGGGGTATTTCGTTTAGCCCTTTGAGCCTGCTTTGCTATCCAGTATAATTATGGCTGATCATCCGACTCAGTACCCTTTTCCTACTTTCTTCCCATACTCTTTGTTCCTTTTAGCCCTAAGGAATATAGCTAACTCCACCTCAAAAACATTAAATGCTTTGGCCTCAACCACTTTCTGTGGCAGAGAATTCCATGGGCTCACCACTCTTTGTGTGAAGAAATGTCCCTTCAACTCAGTCATAAATGGGCTATGCAGTATGCTAAAATTGTATGACCCCTGGTTCTGGACTCCCTGGTCATCAGGAACATTCTTCCTGTGTTTGCCTTGTCTAGTCCTGTTAGAATTTTTTAAGTCTCTTTGAGAGTCCCCCTCATTCTTCTAAACTCCAGTGAGTACACTCCTTAACTGATCCAGTCTCTCTTCATACGATAATCCTGCCATCCCAGGAATCAGTCTGTGAAACCTTTGCTGTGCTCCTTTCATATTCCGAACGTCTTGCCTCAGATAACGAAGGCAAAACTAGATGTGGCCTCATCCAGGCCCTGTGCAATTGCAGCAAGACATCCCTGCTCCTGCGTGCAAATCCGTTCGCAATGAAGCCAATGTATTATTTGTCTTCTTCACTACCTGCTGCACTTTTTTTTGCTTATTTTCAGTGACTGGTATACAAGGACACCCAACATCTTGTTCCACCTCCCCCTTTCTCAATTTACCAAAACCTCAGGATCTTCCCAGTTTTCCCTTCTTGTCTTCTTCTGGCTACTTGTCTTCTTTTCACTCTCCAACCTTCTACCCTTTTCCTATTTATGAGGAGGGTGGGGAGAGAAAAAAATGTAATTTTATGAATCAGCACACAATTGTCAGCTATTTCTGCTGTCTATCTCATAGTTCCAACTCTCTGATCTTCAACATTCTAATTACCAAATTAAGAATTTTTTTAAAAAATTCTTCAGAGGATGAACTCTCTGAGAGATTCATATGTCACAATTACTCCTAATGCCCATACCCACCTATCAAAATTACATGGATTTACCCTTTCAAATTCAATGTAGGTATGACCAGGCTGTTCCCTAAATTGCAAAACTTTTTGCTTGTATGCTTCAGGAATTAGCTCATATGCACCCAGAATGGCCTTTTGTGCAGCATCACAATCCATATAAAGTTCCTCTGCCTGTGAGCTTTTCCAGCAATTACTGGTGTTGTTTCTGATGCAAGTAATATATCCCTTTCTAAGAAGCCAGCTGTCTCTTAGTATACTCTCTGATATCACAGATAACACAAATCTTACAAGCTAGTGAGGGTAGGAATAGAAGAATAGAGCAGATGAATGTGTGGCTTTGGAGATGGTGCAGGGGAGAAGGGTTCACATTTTTGGATCATTGGAATATCTTCTGTGGTAGAAGTGACCTGTATAAGAAGAACAGATTGGACATGAATAGGAAAGAAACTAATATACTGGTAGGGAGATTTGTTAGAACTACTTGGAAGGATTTAAACTAGTAAGGTGGGCAGTTGGGACTCAGGGAGATAGTGAGGAAAGAGATCAGTCTGAGACTGGTGCAGTTAGGAAAAGGAGCAAGTCAAGCAGTCAGGGCAGACAGGAACAAAGCAGAGAATAAGGTAGGACTGATGATTAAACTGTACTTATTTCAATGCAAGGGGCCAAACAGGGAAGGCAGATGAACTCAGGTCATGGTTAAGAACATGAGCCTGGGATATCATGGCAATTACAGAGACTTGGTTTACAGATGGGCAGGACTGGCAGCTTAATGTTCCAGGATATAAATGCTATAGGAAGGATAGAAAAGGGGGAGGCAAGAGAGGAGGAGAAGTTGCATTTTTGGTTAGGGATAACATTACAGCTGTACTTAGGGAGAATATTGTTTGGAATACATTTAGGGAAACCACTTGGGTGGAACTGAGAAATAATAAATGGACGATTACCTTATTTGGATTGTACTAAAAAGCCCCCAGTAGTCATCTGGAAATTGAGAAATGAATTTGTAAAGAGATCACAATTATCTGCAAGAATGGTGGTTATGGTCGGGGATTTTAACTTTCCAAACATAGACTGGGACTGCCATAGTTTTAAGGGTTTAAATGGAGAGGAATTTCTTATGTGTGTACAAGAAATTTTTATGATTCAGTATGTGGATGTACCTACTAGAGAAGGTGCAAAACTTGACTTCTCTTGGGAAATAAGGCAGGGCAGGTGACTGAGGTGTCAGTGGGGGAGCACTTTGGGGCTAGCGACCATAATTCTATTAGATTTAAAATAATGATGGAAAAGGATAGAGCGGATCTAAAAGTTAACATTCCAAATTGGAGGAAGGCTAATTTTGATGGTATGAGGCAAGAACTTTCAAAAGTTGATTGGGTATTTGCAGGTAAAGGGACAGCTGGAAAATGGGAAACATTCAAAAATGAGATAACAAGAGTCCAGAGATAGTATGTTACTGTTCGGGTGAAAGGCAAGGCTAGTAGGTGTAGAGAATGCTGAATGGCTAAAGAAATTGAGGTTTTGGTCAAGAAAATGAAGGAAGCATATGTCAGGTATAGGCAGCAGAGATCGAGTGAATTCTTAGAAGAGTATAAAGACAGTAGTAATATACTTAAGAGGGAAATCAGGAAGGCAAAAAGGGGACATGAAATAATTTTGGCAAATAGGGTTAAGGAGAATCCAAAGGGATTTTATAAATATATGAACGAGAAAGGGGTAATTTGGAAGAGAATAAGACCCCTCAAAGATCAGCACAGCAGCCTATGTGTGTGGAACCATAGGAGATGGGGGGACATAATAAGCAAGTATTTTGTATCAGTGTTTACTATGGAGAAGGACATGGAAGAAAAGGAATATGGGGAAATAGATGGTAACATCTTGACAAATTTCCATATTACAGAGGAGGAGGTGCTGGATGTGTTAAAAGCCATAGTTTCAATCTCTGTCTTTTTTCTAACTGGTGGCTGCCAGTAGCTAGGCGCTAAGTATTCCTTCTGAAAGAAGCACCACTGATATACTGCAACAAAAAGAAACCTTTTAAGAAAACACAACAAACCAGGTACCCAAGATTGATGATGCACTCCAGCCCCACTGGTGTCTGCCAGTTGCGGAAGGATTAAAGCATACTGGTTGACACATGTTCCTTCTCCAGTCACACAGACAAAGGCAAGCACTGAGAGCAATCAATCTCTTTGGCTGCATGCTACCTCAATCTTTGATGGGCACTTTGTCCACATGCACAGCAGTCCCATGAGAACGTCATCTAATCTGCCCACCTTCTACCACACCAAGTGGCCAAAGGTTAGGAGTGAGGGACTTAAGTACCACCAGAAATTGAGAAGGGGCTGTAACCTCTCACAACCTACCTAGATATCAAACATAGACACCTCCAGATCACAGAAATTACAGGTATCCCCAGGTTTCATGAATCAACTGAACAAACTGTTTCAGAAAACCAGTGTATGTTACACGCTCCACACCAAATCCCTAATAGGCAAAGGGAGTTTCCAGCACTGAAAGGCGCCCACCAAGAACCCTCCCCTTCCAGACCATTCAATGGAATATCAACAGTATGTT
This sequence comes from Hemiscyllium ocellatum, assembly GCF_020745735.1. NCBI lineage: Eukaryota > Metazoa > Chordata > Chondrichthyes > Orectolobiformes > Hemiscylliidae > Hemiscyllium > Hemiscyllium ocellatum. The sequence continues at coordinate 27,869,685 of NC_083428.1, read as the reverse complement.
TAATGAGAGTGGGGAGTTGGAGGGTTTGCAAGCGGAGTTCGTAAAGGAAACCCTTCTGTGTAGTGGAAGGTAAGGGGAGGGGGAATTTCCAGAGACAGAACAGAGAGTTACTACTGCACAAAAATAAGCCATTTGAGCCACCATACTTGCTCAGGTCTCTTACCTAGCCTCAATCTCCTGCTTCTTCCCCATATCTCAGCATACCATTTCTATCTAAATAATCACCAATGCCCCCATCTTGAATGCACTGATTGAACCACCTCCACTATATTTCCAGACAGTCCATTCCAGACCTTAAGTGCTTGCTGTGGGAAGAAATGTTTACTCACATCACCCTTGCTTCATTTGCAAATTACTTTAATGTCCTTTCATAGATTCATAGAGTTGTACAGCACAGAAACAGACCCCTCAGTCCATATTGTCCACGCTGACCAGATATCCTAAATTAATCCACTTCCATTTGCCACCATTTGGCCCATATCCCTCTTAACTCTTCCTATTCATATATCCATCCATTGCCTTTTAAATGTTGTCATTGTACCAGCTTCCACCACTTCCCCTGGCAGTTTGTTCCATACGCACACCACCCTTTGCATGAAAAAGTTCCTCCTTATGTGCCCCTCTCACCTCAAACCTATTCTCTCTCGTTTTGGACTTCAAACCCTGGGAAAAAGACTTTGTCTATTTACCTTATCTGTGTCCCTCATGATTTTATAAACTTCTATAAGGTCACCCCTCAGCCTCCAACACGCCAGGGAAAATAGTCCCAGCCTGTTCAGACTCTATCTATTGCTAAAACCCTCCAACCCTGGCAACATCTTTGTAAATCTTTTGTGAACATGTTCAAGTTTAACAACATCCTTCCTATCAAAGGGAGACCAGAATTGCACACAATATTCCAAAAGTGACCTAAACAATGTTTTGTACATGACTCCCAATTCCTATACTCAATGCACCGACCAACCAAGGCGAGTGCACCAAATGCTGCCTTCACTATCCTTTCTACCTGCGACTCCACTTTCAAGGAGCTATGAACATGCACTCCAAGGTCTCTTTGTTCAGCAACACTCCCCAGGACCCTACTATTAAGTGTCTAAGTCGTGCCCTGATTTGCCTTTTCAAAATACAACTCACATTTATCTCGATTAAACTTCATCTGCCATTCCTCGACCCATTAGTCCATCTGATCAAGGTCCCATTGTACTCTGTGTTAACCTTCACTGTTCACAACATCATCTATTTTGGTCCAACTTACTAACCATTCCTCCCATATTCACATCTTATTATTTTATTAGTAGTAATAATTTTTCCCTATCTGCTTTATCCAGCCTAATCAGGATTCTGAAAACTTCCATCAATGCTCGGATGACTGAGGTTAGAACATAGAACATTACAGCGCAGTACAGGCCCTTCAGTCCTCGATGTTGCACCGACCTGTCATACCAATCTGAAGCACATCTAACCTACACTATTCCATGGACATCCATATGCTTGTCCAATGACAACTTAAATGTACTTAAAGTTGGCATCGGTTATCGGACTAAGGCTCCTGGAGATGATTTTTGGGCTTAGGACCAATTAGAAATTCCGTCCAAATGAGTTTCAGCTCAGACAAAAGTGCTCCAAAAAGCTGAGGGACCTTGACATTGTGTGCAGTCAAGGGTTCAGCACCACATTTTACTGTGAAGGAGGGTCCCTGGGCTCAAAACATCAACTTGCTTTCTCTCCACAGATGCTGCCAGACGTTCTGAGTTTCTCCAGCAATTTCTGTTTCTGTTTTCCCCTGGACATTACTTTGTTTTCTGGATTAATAGTCTTGCAATAATACCACTAGGCTTTCACCTCCCAGTACTTGTGGTATATCTAGTCGGGTCTGTCAATCTTGCTTCTTCTTGCAAAAATATGACTAGGCTTGGGGGCAAGTCAGCAAGCTGAAGAAATTTCTGCCCATCATATGGAAGGATTAAGCATTCATTTTAAAGTGCAGTTACTGTGTGGAAACCAACCTTTTCCTATACAGATTGCACCACTGACTCCCGGAAATGGTTTGCCAAATGCTATTACGAGAGGTTTTTTCGACTTTTCTGTGTTACCAAGAACAAATCATCTCAGTTAAAATAAGTCTCTTTCTCATAATCATGCACCTTCTCCTGTCAGGATTTTTCCTGTAACATGAACTTGTGTAAATGTTTCCTCCCTTCACTTTGAGCTGAGGGTGAAAAGCTGGCTCAGCGGTTAGCATTGCTGCCCCACTGCGCCAAGAGCCCAAAGTCGATTCCAGCTTTGAGCGATTGTCTGTGTAGAGTTTATACATTCTCCCTGTGTCTGCATGGGCTTCCTCCAGGTGTTCTGGTTTCCTCCCACAGTCCAAAGATGTGAACATTGGGTGGATTAGACATAATGTTGAGGAATGTGCAGGCTAAGGTGCTTAGGCATGGGAAATGCAGGTCAGGGAATGGGGGGTGGATCTGGATGGGGTGCTCTTCAGGGCGTTGATGCTGACTTGATGGGCTGAATGGTCTGGTTCCACACTGTATGGATTCTATAAAATTGTCTGTAATTTATCAGTTTTCCTTTAAAGTCGAGTATTACATGAAATTGAGTGAAGTGGGAGGTTCAGGAGTGACTGTGAGCTGAACAATCTTTCACAAACATAGCAGAAAGACAGTTGTAATCTCATTTAGACCTTACCAATTGGCACAGCTGTCTTTCCATGTGTTATAATTTAAAACAGATAAGCAGGATATCAGGCAGAAATCAGCCAGGACCGTTTTTACATTGTGTTATGATGATGTGTTTGGGGCATGAGTATACTCTTAACCAAAGAACTGTACTTGAGGACGGCCTGATGTTTGAAGAGGAGTCAAGGATAGAGAAAGCTGTAAAATGTTTTCCTTTTTGGACATTTGTCAATAAATATAAACAGGTCGTAAAGTCTCAAGAATTAATGGCCACAGATCAGCATCTGAAATGGATTATGAAATCAAATAGAGACTGAGAGTCATCTCCCACAAACCTGAGAGTTAGAGGTTTCAGTATTCTCTGAAATCAGAACGAAAACTCCTGACAATACTCAGCAGACCTGGCAACATCTGTGGAGTAAGAAGCAGAGTTAATATTTCAGACTGATGACCTTTCAGCAGAGCATTTCCCACCATTTGCACATGCAAATAAATCCAACGGGTTAAGCTTTCTTGAGTCGCATGCTGTTGAAATCAGGATGATTTGCTACCCACCAACACCCACCGCGACCCTGGAAGAGCTGCTACCCAAGTTAAAATCACGGCTTGTATTTTCCACTATAAATAGCAGAACAGTGCAAATATCCATTTTGTGTTCAGATCTTAAATGTTCTAATGTTCTCATTTTCAGTTTTAGAATTTATTTAAATGGAGGCTGAGTGACAAAGCTCTGAATGGAGGGAAATATTCACTTGTTTCGTAAATAGAAGCTCACAGTAACATTTTGTCTGCTTCACAGTGGTATTCTGTCTTCATTATCACCCGCCCTTTGAGGTACCTCCAGCGCTGAGAGCGAGAGGGGGATAATGAGCATTGTAGCAGCTGTTAATTCCAGTACTCTCTGATTGGCTGTTGATAAGCATCTACTGTTAATGGGCTTCCCACTTCAATCACTGAAAGGCTTAGCTCTGTTTTCGGAGCTTACCATGCATTTTGACTGTCCTCTGTGGAACCATTCTGGAGTGTCTGACAGAGAGAGTGCTAGCAAAAGGAAAAGACAGAGACTCTGCATTCCTGTACGATTTACTGCTGTTGCTTACTGAGCTAGAAGCCTGCAAGGGTGAATTTGTAATGCCATTCTGTGCCAACAGAGGACAAAAGAAAAAGGTTTTGAAACCAGTGTGAAGAGATTCCCGAACCAGCTTCATTTCCCTGTGCATCATTAACACACATACTGAAAACTTCAACAACAGAGAACAACAAGTGATACTCAGCTAATGCAACAGTTGTCTCCTGTCCATTAGTGGAATAAAGAAGCCAGCATCTGTGTGACTGCTCATGTAAGTAAGATGAAAAAAATGAATGAATTTTTTAGACTGCTGACTTTTGTTCTGAATGGTAAAAACTAACAGAACAAGGTGGCATGGTGGCACAGTGGTTAGCACTGCTGCCTCACAGCACCAGGGTTCCAAGGTTCAATTCCACCCTCGGGCAACTATCTGTGTGGACTTTGCACATTCTCACTGTGTCTATGTGGGGGTGCTCCAGTTTCCTCCCACAGTCCAAAGATGTGCAGGTCAGGTGAACTGGCCATGCTAAATTGCCCATAGTGTTAGGAAAATAGGTCTGGGTGGGTTACTCTTCGGAGGATCGGTATGGACTGGTTGGGCCGAAGGGCCTGTTTCTACATTGTGGGAAATCTAATCTAAGATGCTGGAACAAGAACAAAATTCCAAAACTGTCAAGCCATTTGTTAATACTTTATGTAATTTTCAAATAATCACAAGAATAGTTTCTATTTTCTAGATGCTATGATAGTGTTTATTCTGTTGTGTTCAGTTCACTTTATAATGCTATCTCTTGTGTTTACTGCATGGCTTTCAATAACGTTTTGCCTTTATTGTGATTTGCATTAGTCTCTGGACAATGCTGACTGAATTTTCCAGAAGTGTTAGAGAGTTCAAGAAACTTTGAAATGAGGGGAGCTAGTCATCTGATCTTGAGATGCAAGTTCTGAAGTCTCAGTGGCACAGAAAGGTACAGGTCACCACTATAATAAAGGCTAAAAATGTTGTGTATCAAATCCATTGGTTGAGACTTATGTCATCAATGCTTCAGGAAATTGAGAGATGAAAGTGATGAAATCTAGCAAAGAGTTGAAATAGAAAGATGCAAATGATCAAATCTGGGCGACTGAGAAATGTGGATCATCAATTCTAATGCAGATCCCAAATCATAGATCAAATATATTGTCAAGTTGAACAAACTGAGGCCACGTTACCCAAGTCTGAGAGAGATAGAATTACACATGCTTAGAAATCTAAGATATCCTGTGGGATGTAAATCAAGCTCCTAAAACTGTGCGACACAGGTTCACAAATCTCATAGAAACTTGGTGGTCGAGGTCATGAAATCGAACAGACACAAAAAGATGCTGATTACAAATCTAAGAGAAATTGAAAAATGCAAACTACAATTCCAAAATACTTAAAGCTACATTTCAAATCTAAGAGATTTTCACATGCTGAAGTTATAAAATCCAACCTATTTAACCATGTAGGTCACCAAATCAAAAAGCGAGACAAAGAGAAGTTGTAAAATCTGAGGGATGAATAGGTTTAAATCCACAAAGCTTACCGTTTCCAATGTTCAAATTCTCAAATGTAAGACAGAATTCCCACAGTATGGAAAAAGGACACTTGGCCCATCAAGTCAGCACTGACCCTCCAAAGTACATCCCCATATTTACCATGGCTAATCCTACTAGACTTCCCTGAACACTGCAGACAATTTATCATGATCAATCCACTTAAACTGCACATCTTTTGGACTGTGGGAGAAAACTAAAGCACCCAGCAGAAACCCACATAGACAGTCACCTGAGTCTAGAATCTAACCTATAGCCCTGGGGCTGTGAGGCAGTAATGCTAACCACGGTGCCACCTCTTGATGTTTGCAAATCAGTAAATGAAGTAAAACTAAAACACACAAGTCACGAAATCTAAGCGAAGTGGAGAGACTAAGGTTCCAAAATCCAAATGAGACAGGTCAGCAATCAAAGCTGAATAGCACAGGTCAGCAAAATCATATTGATGCTTTGTTTTGGGTTTTTCGAACAAGACTTCACAAATTCTAAGCCAATCGGTGGCTTAATTGCGATTTAAATATTGTGTATCCTTTAGACAACCTACCTTTGGAGAAATATCAAGGACATATAAAGGTTTATCACTGCGGTGAAAAGGCTATAAGGCTTTATTTAAGAGAAAAGACCAGGGAAATTAGATCTCTTTACAGGAAAATAGAGATCCCATGACATAAAGGGTTAAAACATAAGGACAGCTTGCAAGAAGTTGGGCTCTTATTCTCCTGAATTAGAAAATTCTGAGTTGCTTTAATAGAGTTTTTCACATCATATGGGGTTTGATTGGATAAATCTGTTGGAACTAGGGTGAAGAAAATTATTGCAGACGCTGGGAATCAGAAATATCAATAGAAAGTGCTGGAGAAACTCATGGCAGCATTTTTTAAGAGAGTAATAGAATTAGAATTTCAAGTTTGTTATGACTCTTCTTCACACCACTATTTAAAAACTATTCCCTCTGTCTGTGATATGACGGTGGTGATGGGTAGGCTGGTGTTGGGGCTGTTTGTGATCCAGAATAAGATGATGTAATCTCATCATTAGAATTAAGTCATTTTGGAGTGAAATCATAAAGTTCCACTGGAAAGGTAATGGTGATGTGGAACTGAACACCCAAACACCCCCAAAAATAACATTTTGAACCTTCATGATTAGTACAACTAACTGGCTTCTTGGGGACAAGTTGTCTCGGTCTTTAACAATTGAAATTTAAATATTGAGAAAGAAACAAAGGAATAATGGAAAAAGGCAGCGGGCAACTTAGAGTCTAATCAGCTGTTGGAGAGAAAAAAAGGAAGACAAATTGGATTATAATGTTGAGAGAAACAGATAGAAATAAGAAGTGTGAAAACAACATTGAAACATTTTACCTTTTGAAAACATCTTATGACCTGTAGGAGCAAGCCAACAATTTCACATTTCCTTTCTGGATCTCTGAGATTGATTGACATTGTAGGAAAATAAATCTCATTATTAAATGTCCCTTAATGTTAGTAAGTACCAGGCCTAACTTTCTGTGCTCAGTTTAATTTATTTCAGTAGCATGAGTACAATAATTTCTTGAAATTAATGGTGAGGTTGTTCATGAACTGCGATTTCATGAGACTAACAGCAATTTGTGGCAATTCATGACTCCCTTAGTAAATTTGCATCTTTTGTTTTGGTTTTCAGTGATGATTTTTGATTAGATCACATTTAGATGTCACATGTATCCAAATTGAAATATTAACTACAATTCTCCTGGATGACTGAGTGTACCAAAGGATATACAATCTGTTACAGATATTAAAGGAAGTAAATCAAATATTAGTTATTGCTTGAGACATCAGATAATCTAAAAGATTAGAATTCATATTCTAAGGGATTTGAATCACACAGGCACTAAATTAAAATACAACAGACTTGTAAACTTTTCACTGTACTCATTGGAACACATGTAACAACAAAGCTAATTAATTCATTCATCAAGAATGAGATTTTATTTGCAGAGAAGTAGTATGATTGCTACTTTGCATGTTGAATAGCCCACAATAGTTATAGGCTTTTCTTGACCTAATTTTCATCAATTCACCTGGTCTGATAATAGAGATGGAGACAGTGAGAACTGCTGATGCTGATGACAGAGATCATATGCTCATGTAGTATTATTAAAATTGATGAAGTCGTGAAGATATATGAAACAATCAGTGATGCAAAAATTATAGACTCACAGAAACTTGAAAATGGCCACTTTCCATGTTCTGAGGAGAAAGTGAGGTCTGCAGATGCTGGAGTATCAGAGCTGAAAACGTGTTGCTGGAAAAGCGCAGCAGGTCAGGCAGCATCCAAGGAACAGGAAATTCGACGTTTCGGGCATAAGCCCTTCATCAGGATTTTGCCAATGTGTTCACTTTTTGAAAATGAAGTCATACTTAGTCCCATAACCTTGACCTTAAACAGTTTTAAAAATTAGTTCAAAATTTTGAAACCTAGTAATGGTAAACATGCAATAGAAAAACAGAATGGATGATCTAAAATTGAATTTTCATCTGACAAAATCAAAACAGACTAAGAACAACGAGGTTCTGGTCAGGAACAATAAGATGGTATATTTTTGACATGCTCAGGTTAATGAAGGATAAATGGGGTAAGTATTGAAGGAACCAAAAATGTGTCTACTTAGAGTGCTAAGTATATTTTTCCAACAGGTTTTCTTATTAAGTCAGTCTAAAGTGGTTTCACTTGGAAAGCATACATAACTTAATTTAAATATTATAAAACTGATGGATTAATTCAGAAGTATTGGGGAAACAAACCCACACATGTCAGATGCCTTTCTATTTGGATAAATACTGTCTGATGCTTTTGAATCTGGATAATTCCAAGCATGTGTATATCATGTTAGTTTATTTGGTAAAGGCAACAGCAATAAAACATTGAAGGTCCAATATGCATTCTACTGAAATTATAAGATTAGGAGTATTGATTGATATAACATAAAATATAAAACTAGGAAAACATATCAGTTTTGATATCCAAAATCAAGATTCAAAATTTAACCCTTTATTTAGGGAATCTCAGTTCTGTTTAGAGAACCATTTTGCTGTTAAAACATAGGAAGAATTTATTACTGTTGAACTTATTTCTGGTTTCATTTTTTCCCCTTTGATTGATTTGTATTTGTTTTAAGATCTCCGTATTGTTTACAATGATCATTATTACTTTCTCCCTACAGGTATGCAGAACTCCTTTTGTAATGACTGTTAATGCCCTTATTAATACATTTCAGGTCAATGTTGTTTTAATCGGCGTTTACTAGTTGTTATTATGTACTTATCCTACATTCTCAGACAATGTTCTCAAAGGTATTTCATTAATTTTCAACTGTGACTTTCTTTAAAATGACCTCCCTGCTTTTAAACATTGTAAGGGTGATTGGAGATGAGCAACAAATGGGGGCTTTGCCAGTGATCGCCACATCGCACGAAGGAATAAAAATTCTACATTGTATTTTTAAATATTTGTTTGTAAACAAAATAGAAATTGAATTATTCCACTTAAAATTGATTATGGGAGTTATAATTTGGGGGTAGGAAGGAAACTGTAATGAGAATGATTATACAACACAGGAAACCAATAAATAAGAACCCATGACATTCGGGTAAAGGTATTGGCATTGAAAGAGAACAGCTGACTGAAAGAAGGCAGAGAGTGGGGACAAAAGGGTCTTTTTCAGGATAGCAGTCAGTGACTAGGGGAGTTCCACAAGTGTCTGTGTTGGGACCACAATTATTCACATTATATATTAATGAGCTGGATGCATGAACTGAGTGCATTGTTGCTAAGTTTACATGTGACACAAAGATATGTGGAGGGACAAGTAGTCGTTGAAGAAGAGGGGAGGCTACAGTAGGTCTTCGACAGGCAAGGAGAGTGACAAAGAAGGAAATACATGTTGGAAAATCTGCAGTTGTGCACTTTGTTAGGAAGAATAGAGGCATAGATTATTTTCTAAATGGGGAAGGCTTTGGAAATCTGAAGCACAAAGGATTTAGGAGTTCTCGTTCAGGATTCTCTTAAGGTTAACATGCAGGTTCAGTTGGTAGTGAGGAAGGCAATGTTAACATTCATTTCTAGAGAGCTAGAAAGCAAGATGAAAGATATCCTGCTGAAGCTGTATAAAGCTCTGGTCAGACTGCATTTGGAATATTGTGAACATCTTTGGGCTCCCTATCTAAGATAGGGTGTGCTGGCATTGAAAAGGGTCCGAAGGAGGTTCTCAAAAGTGATCCCAGGAATGAAGGGTTTGTGAAATGAAGAGCAATTGAGGGCACTGGCTCTGTACGCAATGGAAGTTAGAAGAATGAGGGGGAATCTTATTGAAACTTGAAGAATACTGACAGGCCTGTATAGAATAGATACAGAGAAGGTGTTTCCACTGTTAGGACAAATAAGGACCCAAGGGCACAGTCTCAGAGTGAAGGGTCAACACTTGAGAACTGACATGAGGGTGAATTTCTTCCACAAGGGGGTGGTTAATCTGTGGAACTCATTGCCGCAGAATGCTGTTGAGACCAGATCATTGAATATCTTTAATAAAGAGATGGATAGGTTCTTGATTAGTAAGGGGATCAAGGTAATGGGGAAAAGCCAGCAGAATGGGGTTGAGAAACATATGATCAAATGGCAGACAAGACTCGATGAACTGAATAGCCTAATTGTCCTCCTCTATCTTATGGTCTTTTGTCAACTCTCCTGCACTGGCAAGTTCTAGCCGTGTAATATTTAGCCAAAGTGATTACTTGCAAAAATGATAAAAATATAAAAGATTGATGGATGAATTCAAAGAATGAATGCTTATAGGCCACCAAGTTACAGAAAGATGGAATACTGCACATTCATATTTACATTTGAAATCCTACTGGGGTTACTAAGGAAAGATGGGCACATTGGAGAAGAGATTTTCAAACTCCTTGAAGTAGGCTGCAGTCAAATGCTGACTGTTAATGACATGCCGGAAATTGGCTCTTCATGAGGAAAAAGATCACAGAGAAAAGGCCATCCAGCAGCTTCCCAGAATCAATTAGGTGCTGTAGTCCTGCATGGAACAAATTGTTTCCACCTAATCTGCTCCATTTTTACTGCTGCCACATCCAAAACAATTTTAGATAACTTGGCAGCCCTTAGCTGTTTGCCATGCATGTCAGCACTGCATAGGGCACAAGGTCACTCTGCAGCTTACAAGTGAAATTATTGTCACAATGAAATCCTTGAGGTAATTCTCACATCGAGTCCTTTACCACAACTTAACTTCCTGATCTACGGTCACTTATGCAAAAGTGAACAGGCTACACTGAACCTGCATGTTAACCTTAAGAGAACCCTGAACGAGAACTCCTAAATCCTTTGTGCTTCAGATTTCCAAAGCCTTCCCCATTTAGAAAATGATCTATGCGTCTATTCTTCCTAACAAAGTGCACAACTGCAGACTTTCCAACATGTATTTCCTTCATTGCTCTTTAAACATGCACTCTCTGAAGACAGTGTCTCCACTTCCATAAAAGGATGCTGAGACAGAAAGCTTAAAGAAAGATTTTTAACTTTGTACATCCCAGTTCAACACCAGCACCTCCATAAACCATAATAAAGAAAGGAGCAGGTTTAAAGGAGAAGATGCCACCAAAATGTTTAAGCTGATGACTCCCCTTCAAAAAGGCCTCGATGGATCCTCTGAACCTGGAACAGTGAATGAGTGAAGCTCATGGACAGTGCTGAAAATGTGTTGCTGGAAAAGCACAGCAGGTCAGGCAGCATCCAAAGAGCAGGAGAATCGACGTTTCAGGCATGAGCCCTTCTTCAGGAATCCTGAAGAAAGGCTCATGCCCGAAACGTCGATTCTCCTGCTCTTTGGATGCTGCCTGACCTGCTGCGCTTTTCCAGCAACACATTTTCAGCTCTGATCTCCAGCATCTGCAGTCCTCACTTTCTCCTAGAAGCTCATGGACAGTGTCTAACACTATCCAACTCAATGAACAGAATGTCTTCATTTTCAGTTGAAAGAGTTTGTTCCAGTGAGATGATGACACCATGTCCACCATAGCTCAGAGTGACCTTTCTTGGGTAATCTTCCACTGTTCACCTCATTGATTAAGCAGCTGGGAGTTGAATTGTGCAATGAAAGAGGAGGGAGTGCTCACCTCTGCTGGGAGCTAGCAGTGGTCAAGTCACTGATGAGTTTTAAAACCCAGTTGCATATCATTTCAGACACTGTGACAGGAACTGGCCCTCACCTTGTGCTGCCTGATTGTTACTGGCACAGATGGGAGGAATGCTCACTTTCCACATGTTGGGCAGGGAGCTGGATGGATGGAGGGGAGCAGAGTCATCCTTTCTCCTGTCAATGACTATCGAAGGCCGTTCCATTAGGGTAGCCTGGACTGAGTGTAGTCCATGTCACTGCAGTCTCCCAAGTCAGAAAGGATACCCAGCACTGCAGGAAAAGGTCAATGACATCCTGCACTCTGCAAGGAAACATCTTCTCCTTGCTACCTCACATTCAGAACTGTGTCACTGCATTCACTTCTCATCAAGACTCATGGATTAAAGCACTCACTATTGCGTGCATTATGTTCACTCACCAGCTCTTAACCATGTTATCCAAACTACTATCTCATATAGCCCTTTGCATTCTCTACTCATTTACTAAGGACATCTCAGCCCTCTCCTGCTCCTGCATCAGCATCAACAGCTTTCACATCCACTTCCATCCCTCTGTTTATCCCGTTGCCAGATGAACCAGTCCAAAATCAGATGGAGGGAAGGTTTCATGGAAATGGTGAGTGAATAGCACAAGTGCTCATATGGGGACTGTGGGAACTTCATAGCTAACTAACCCAATAAGCTTCATTGTGTTAACCTGCATTACTCTCCCATTAACACCTTTACAGAAACATTCTTAAATGGCACAAGTATTTGTCCACCTTAGACAACTAATTCCCTCTCATCTCTTCTGTAAGGCCTTTGATAAGGTGCCACACGGGAGGCTGCTGAGCAAGGTGAGGGCCCATGGTGTTCAAGGTGAGCTGCTGGGATGGATTGATGATTGGCTGTCTAACAGAAGGCAGAGAGTTGGGATAAAAGGTTCTTTTTCGGAATGGCAGCCGGTGACAAGCGGTGTCCCGCAGGGTTCAGTGTTGGGCCACAGCTATTCGCATTATATATTAATGATTTGGATGAGGGGACTGGGGTAATTCTAGCAAAGTTTGCAGATGATACGAAGTTAGGTGGACAGGCAGGTAGTACTGAGGAAGTGGGGAGGCTGCAGAAGGATCTAGACAGTTTGGGAGAGTGGTCCAGGAAATGGCTGATGGAATTCAACGTGAGCAAGTGCAAGGTCTTGCACTTTGGCAAAAAGAATAAAAGCATAGACTACTTTCTAAATGGTGAGAAAATTAGCAATGCCGAAGTACAAAGGGATCTGGGAGTGCTAGTCGAGGATTCTCTAAAGGTAAACATGCAGGTTGAGTCCGTGATTAAGAAAGCGAATGCAATGTTGTCACTTATCTCAAGAGGGTTGGAATATAAAAGCAGAGGTGTGCTACTGAGACTTTATAAAGCTCTGGTTAGGCCCCATTTGGAGTACTGTGTCCAGTTTTGGTCCCCACACCTCAGGAAGGATATACTGGCACTGGAACGTGTCCAGCGGAGATTCACATGGATGATCCCTGGAATGGTAGGTCTAACATATGAGGAACGGCTGAGGATCCTGGGATTGTATTCATTGGAGTTTAGAAGATTAAGGGTAGACTTAATAGAGACGTACAAGATAATACATGGCTTGGAAAGGGTGGACGCTAGGAAATTGTTTCCATTAGGAGAGGAGACTAGGACCCATGGACATAGCCTTAGAATTAGAGGGGGTAAATTCAGAACAGAAATGCGGAGACATTTCTTCAGCCAGAGGGTGGTGGGCCTGTGGAATTCATTGCCACGGAGTGCAGTGGAGGCCAGGATGCTAAATGTCTTCAAGGCCGAGATTGATAGATGCTTGTTGTCTCGAGGAATTAAGGGCTACGGGGAGAACGCTGGTAAGTGGAGTTGAAATGCCCATCTGCCATGATTGAATGGCGGAGTGGACTCGATGGGCCGAATGGCCTTACTTCCACTCCTATGTCTTATGGTCTTATGGTCTTATGGTCTAAGTGTTCAAGGTTCCAGAAAGAGATGAAAGCCAGGGACTGTCAGCTCCACTTCTGACGCTAAATCCACAGAGAATGCACCAACACAGTTTTCACCCACTCCCTCCACCAGCTCAGGAGTTTGAACTGGGTGGGTTTTCTTTCTAGAATCAACTCAAGCACATTCTGGTGCAGATATAACTGAATCATCTCTGAAGCTATTTGAGGAAGAAATACCCAGGCACCTGCTGAACCCCTGGCAGAAGATAATCCCATAGTCTCGGCAATTAATGACTGTATTAATATGAGAGGAACAGCAGGGAAGTTTGTCAAAGGCACTCGGTAAGCTGGCTCCACCTTACATCTGACATCTATACATCTGACTGTCTCCAATGCTGCTATGAAGATTCACATCCAGCACACTCAATGTCTGCTGAATATATGCACAGACCAGCATTCCATCACTCTCTTTAGAGGTGCTCAGCATCAATGCAGGACAAAAGGGGGAAAGGAACCTTGACCTAACCCCTGGTGCCCCTTCCACGCATGGAAATAGGTTGGTGCCAGCAGACATGCAGAAGGAGGAAGAACTACACACAGGACCCCAGAAAGCCTTCTCAGTACACTCAGAGGTTCCTAATTTTTCTACATCCCCCTTGCCTGTGATAGCAAAGCCTGCAGAGGTTCAAGCCAAGGAGGGTGAGCTTGCATCTGGACAGAATACTCTTAGCAGCAAGGATACTTGAGACAGCAAGACAGAAGGGAGAACTATTCAAATCTTCCAAGCCTACAGAGGGAGCTAGAGAACAGGCTCAATCTGCAGAAGTCAAAACTGCCCTTAAGAGTAATGGCGGGCAAAGGAAGAAGTAAAGTTCCTGAGTGCACAGAAAGTCACAAGAAATGCGAGATAAGCAGCCACTTCAGACATTCCAAAAATGAAAGAAATTGAAATCTCCAAACATCACCTCACTTCTCACCAGCTACTGACTCCTTGGCTGCAGAATGCCGCAGACATCAGGATTCCTTGAACCCATAACATTCAGACTCCAGCCATGGAGACCTCCATATGAGATCCATGAGCGGATAATCTGTGGGAATTTCAGAAATAGAACACAATGTTACTGAAGGAGCTCCTCAGCCCTCACATCCATCACAATGAAGCCTCGTGCTATGTCTCTACACAGTGTGATGTGGAGGCTTACCCAGGAGGTCAGTGCCATACCACAAACATTGAGCTCTAATTATCCAATCGTACAATGCACAATTAAAGTTTTAATGGAGTAGAATTCTGCTAGTAAGCCATCGATAGGCTGCACCCCCAGAGCCCATACATTTGGAAATTCCCATGCACATGATGGTCCTTTAACTACCCCAGATTGAGGTCACAAGGCTCGAATGACCATGATATTTGAGAACATTCCCTCCGCCCTAACCAAGTTCTGGACCTTCCCAGTCTCCTTCTATCAGGCCCCACTGTTTTATCTCGAATTCCCTTCCAGACAGTGACCATTCCCTCAGCAACCCAGTTCAATGAAGCCTATCCCTGCTGGGTTGCTCACCATCTCCTGGGATTGAGTGACTGCCCCTTTCTAGGCCCCCTGGTCAAACCCCAAGAGACAGAGACTTGTGATACTCACACTTAGTTGCAAGTGTCCTGGACAAACATAATCCTGGAACCAGCAGTATTAAAAACAGATGATCTGGCAACTGTGATTTGTGGAACCTTGCCATGTGATTATTAGCTGTTTTATTTGCTGATTTTACGATGGTGACTGCATCTCCTTGGCTCTCAAATGCTTTGAGACACCCTTCAAATATGAAAGACACCAGAAAGATTCAAGCTGTTCAATCCTACTGCTGGACACCTCACTGAAAGCAACAACACAGTGTTTGACAATCAAAATGAAAAATAACTGAACCATTGATGTATTACAGGAGGGATAAATCACAAATCCCAGGAGGTGCCAGAGTCTCTGCAAGCCACTGGTTTGGCTATACCTGTCATGTTCGACAGAGTTCTGAACATTGTAGCTGCAAGGGCATTGAAACATTGCAATTTTACTTCTAGCCTTCAATCTAAGTCACACTGAGTTTAAATTATCTAACCTTTGAGAGGGTGATATAGTCTACTGTACAGAAGATTTGGCTCAGGTTTGCAGGGAAATAAATAAATTGAACGTTGATAAGATTGCCCCAAGCTCGATAACTATGGAACTCAATGCAAATTTAGAAAATGGAAATCGCACAATGTTTAGGTTTGTTGCTTTACCAAGAGAATTATGAATATATGGAGTTGATGGTCCAAAGACACAGTGACAGCAGTCCATGTGGAAAATTTTAAAACAGAATTAAATAATTGAGCGTGTAGCTGACTGAAATGCTTTTAAAGCTGGTGCATGGAATGCAAATCCTTAAAGTTTTGTAATTCTTAAGTTCTTATCATAAAGAGTTTGTTTCATAACATGAACCTACTCTGAATATGTACTACATTGTTTTACACCAAAATTAATTGTGATCTGTTTTGATATTTATCAAGAAAACAAACAATGGGATCAAAGTATCATAAACTTGAATTGTTTGGCATCTGCCTCTTCTCCAAGCCTCTTGTCTCAATGGGAATCCTGAAAGTGCAGCAATTACAGACCACCGTGAGCTGGTCTGAAAGATGCACGCACTCTCTGATGAACTTGAAACACCAGGAATTGACTTTTCTTTTGAAGATGAGTGAAAAGGGGATCAAAGGCAGTTCAAGGCTTGCTATAACCTACTTTCTTCCTTGTCACTCACAGAGCACAAATTCACTGGATGGTACTTTCAGGTAAACATTGATCACTCGTTGTTCTTATGTCGGTGTCTGTCAGTGCTGTGCAAAACCTGACATTCATGGCATGCCCAGCGTTTGGTGCAGTGCCTGTAACAACGCTGTGTCAAAGCATTTCTTCCACTGAAAAGAAACAAAGGAACATCTGCTGTTTTCAACATGGATGATTACACCCCAAAGTGAAGTGGTAAGTAAATATAAATAGTTCACAGGGATGGAGACAGTGAAGAAGTGTAAGTATTTGGAAAATAACATAAAGTTGTGAAAATTAACTTTCTAAACAAACATTTTGTCAGTAGTAACAACTCAGACAAGCATATGACAGCCTCATGAGTTCTGTTTGATTCAACCTCAATAGTAAACAGGCTTCTACAACGTGCGTGCAGCCTGTCTGTATTATAAATAACACATAAATAATATGACACATATAAGCTGAAGTAATGTATAACTAATACAGACATTAAGCTCTATGTTGTCAGTATGATTGCTGGTAAATAACTCCACAAAAGCTGGTATTTCTTTACCAAGTTACCCTTTATATACATGTGCATAGTATTTCTCACTGGTCCAGCTAGTATAAAGCCAGCTCCTGGAGTGAGCAGAACTCCTGACACTTTGTCAGCCAGAACTCCCTGATTGGACAAGGTTAACAACCCCAAACAGGGAACTCATACTCAATGAGATCCACTTGGCTCACTTTATTGCAATCACCACAAATATGGTGATGTGAACCATTCATCTGCTATTTGTAGCTTGTGCTCTCTGTCACAATCCCTGAACTTGGGTATTTATAATAATTCTGTTGGACTCCAAATTTATTTGCATTAACAGAGTAAAAAGGCATTCAAATGGCTACTGCTGCTTCAGAAATTAGCACCCTCAGCAGCTTGAAGAGTCAAGGAACGTTACATAATAGCAACTCTATGCAGCCTCTTCCTAAGAATCAAGAAATAAATATACACAGATGAAACTTGAATTGATTGATATGCCCACAGTGTTTATTTAAATTTTGTAGATATTTTCTCAGCAACTTGTTCAGAGATGTTGTTACACACATCTGGATCAGGTAGGGCTTGAGCCTAGCCTCTTAGTTCAGAGGTAGGAATACTATCACAGTACCACATGACACCTGAAGTTAAAGCTATAGCTTCCTTCTTCCCTTCCCCTGACCAGAAGCCAATTCCCCACTGGGCAAAGAAAGATTTTATTTTAAGAATCAATCCATTCAGAGATGCTATGATACTCCTCTGAAGCAAGTGGGAGTTGAACCCAGGCTTAGAGACAGGGACACTACCACTGCACCACAAGAGCCCTTAACTTAAATTTTGTAAGATATTTAACTCAACACTAAACACATGTTGCAAGCTGGCAAGCCTAGCAACCAGGATAACTGAGGTAATAGTGATAAAAAAAAGCAACATATGGCATTGTGAAGTTATTAACACCTCATTTAAATACACCCACCCAGGTACACCCAGTGATCATTGGAACTGACTCTCAACATTTTGTTGAAGTAAAAGTATGGCAGGATTCCAAGATAGCAAAGCATTTCTGAATAAGTAAAAACATAAGTATTTCTGAAAGGGGTGAGAAAGTATTGACGTGGACTGTGTAGGGGAGTAGAAATATATACATAATACATGAGGTTCCAATAATACAAATTCTCATACAAATAATACAAATTGATAATTATGCAACATAAAACACACAGACTGATATAATGGAAATTTTACTGAATTAAGCTGTGTGTACTGTGTCAGAAATTCATTTTGCGAAGCTTCTCATATCACTGCCTCAAAACGGCATGATGAACTTTCCTTATGTTCACTGGGAAAGTGATCAGACAGGATTTCTGCTCATCCACGTCAATCTATTGGAAACTTGGCTCACTTTTGTTGGTTGGGGAAGGATGGCCTTGATTCATACACACAGGGAGATGGTTTCAGTCCTCTTCCTGCTGCCTGCCTGATTGTAGAGAGAATATGAGGCACTGCAGCCGTAGTGTGTAAAAGCACTGTTATTGTACTTCGGGGCTGAAACCACAGGAAACTGGGGAAGATTGCAAAGTGGTAGAAGACAGAACAGCTCTAGTGGTGTGGCCAGACCTCCACTTTCTCCGATGTTTCTATTCAAGTTATAGAGTCATAGAGATGTACAGAACGGAAACACACCCTTCGGTCCAACCCGTCCATGCCGACCAGATATCCCAACCCAATCTAGTCCCACCTGCCAGCACCCAGCCCATATCCCTCCAAACTCTTCCTATTCATATACCCATCCAAATGCCTCTTAAATGTTGCAATTGTACTACCCTCCACCACTTCCTCTGGCAGCTTATTCCATACATGTACCACCCTCTGCGTGAAAAGGTTTCCCCTTAGGTCTCTTATATATCTTTCCCCTTTCACTCTAAACCTATGCCCTCTAGTTGTGGACTCCCCTACCCAAGGAAAAAGACTTTGTCTATTTATCCTACCCAAGCCCCTCATAATTTTGTAAACCTTTTTCAAGGAGCTATGAATCCACTTTCAAATAGCAATGAATCTGCTTCAGCAACATTCCCGAAGACCTTACCATTAAGATGAGTCCTGCTAAGATTTACTTTCCCAAAATGCAACACCTTTCATTTATCTGAATTAAACTCCATCTGCCACTTCTCGGCCCATTGGCCCATCTGATCAAGAACTGATTGTAATCTGAGGTAACCTTCTTTGCTGTCCACTACACCTCCAAGTTTGGTGTCATCTGCAAACTTACTAACTATATCTCCTATGTTCACATCCAAATCAGACTAGAAAAATTGGCAACAATTCAAAAAGGGCGCCAAACTTTGTGGAGGGAATAATTCAGAAACTCAGTTTCATCTCCCGTGTTTTGGACTTGGTGCAAAAAAAGTTTGAAAAACATTATGGGGTTAAGATGCAAAAAGGCACAAGAAAATCTTGAAACATTGTATGATTCACCTGCATGTACACCATGCCCTGACTGTGAAAGAGATTAAACTTTAATGAATACTCTGAATGCCCAACTGCTCTCAAAGCACTGATTGATCATCAAGACAAAGCTTTCAGTTACCTGGCAATCATACTAAGAGTAGCGAGGATCTTGCAGCTGCTCCTGAGATTCAAACTTATTTCTAGATTTGCTTCTGCATTTCTTACAGTTATTACACGTTCATGAATAAGAAGGGAAGGATATGGACCAAGTGCAGGCAGGTGAGACTGGTTTAATTTGGGATTATGGTCAGTAGGGACTGGTTGGACCAAAGGATCTGTTTCTGTGCTGTATGACATAATGACTATGTAGAAAGACAGTGGGGATGATGGGAAAGTAGGAAATCAGCTGCAAGTCACAGGATGGTAATAGTTACTATTATCTGCAATTCTTAGTGCTATCCTGATATTTTAGGAAAAGCTATTTTTTCAATCAAACAATTATAACCATGTTACAATGTAGTGTGGACTAGTGAATCAGCTGCCTTCTTTTCAATATGCCTGGCTGGCTGCAAGAAAGATCTAAGTTCTTTTTAGCACAGGGCTATACCTATCTCCAATTAGAATGCAATTTACTAATTTCTACTGTAATGTGAAGGAGACAATTACAAGGTTTTCTTAAATTAATAAAGAGCAAGTTTATCACCTGTTAACCCCAAGAAAAATAATAAAGATTAAATGTCAGGCACACATACACACACAGGTACAGTGTCACAAAAGGGATAGCATCCAGTATAAAATGGAAGATAAAATAATATGCAGTTTCTTTTCGGTGTCTTTGAGGCATAAGGTTTTAACCTGAGACCACTGTTTAGTTCATGTTGTAGCCCACTAACAATAGTGAATGTTACAGTTACCCTTCCAGTTCTCAGTATTTTGATGTTTCTTTGTAATCCATATTGTCACCAGGCACTTGTTCTTCTTGAGCCTTTTTCATTCTGCACTAAATACCCATCTTCTCACTTCTGCTACAAGTAGGCACATTAGTTTACATATTTCTGCGTCTGTGTTCATTGTCTCCAAACTTGATAATTCCAAGTGATGTTTTCATCTCCAACATGTGAACATTCTTAAAGGTGTAATTGAAAGGGCTTTTTCATGCTTTCCAGGAAATGAGGGTGGGAGAAGGCAAGGATCTTGCTGGCTGCTTTCAGTGCCTTGGATAAAATGCTATTTTCAATTGAGCTGCCTGTTGTCTCTTCCACATTTAATGATCAGATGATAATGCGGCTCTTTTAGTTCCTTTTTGCAAGTCATTTTAATCCATGAACATCCCAGATATTAGATGATGGAATTTTTTAAAACTGTCAAAGTGGTTAGCACTGCTGCCTCACAGCGCCAGAGACCCGGGTTCAATTCCCGACTCAGGTGACTGACTGTGTGGAGTTTGCACATTCTCCCCGTGTCTGCGTGGGTTTCCTCCGGGTGCTCCGGTTTCCTCCCACAGTCCAAAGATGTGCGGTTCAGGTGAATTGGCCATGCTAAATTGCCCGTAGTGTTAGGTAAGGGGTAAATGTAGGGGTATGGGTGGGTTATGCTTCGGCGCGTCGGTGTGGACTTGTTGGGCCGAAGGGCCTGTTTCCACACTGTAAGTAATCTAATCTAATCTAATCAAAGTGTGTGATTGTCTACTTTTCTGTTTGAATAGGCTGATCATTCATAATTATACTGCAATTGTAATATGACTTCATCAAGCAAGTAGTTTTGGGAGATAGTGGTCAACATTGGGCATTCAGGTGATCATGGTGTTTTTATGAATGCTATGATGATATGTATTAAAAGCAATTGTTGGTAAATTTGCTACCATCTTTCTTCTTTTTCCTTTTCATTGTCTTCATTCCCATGTGAGCAGACTAACCCAATTCGAAGGGCCTGTTTTCACAACTTGCAGCCATTGGCCAACATGCCAGCTGTAATGTAACATTGCACTGAAAACTTATGATTCCTGCATTTGTGGGCAAACTTAATGATTGACATCAAGCCAACTACACATTAATAGA
Source organism: Hemiscyllium ocellatum (assembly GCF_020745735.1). Classification (NCBI taxonomy): domain Eukaryota; kingdom Metazoa; phylum Chordata; class Chondrichthyes; order Orectolobiformes; family Hemiscylliidae; genus Hemiscyllium; species Hemiscyllium ocellatum. The sequence continues at coordinate 27,848,393 of NC_083428.1, read as the reverse complement.
ATTCATGTTAATAAAATTGAGAAAGGTTTCCTCCACGATACCATCAACAACACTTGGAAAATCCAAATAAGTTTATGAAAACTGACTGTGCATTGTCTTGGGTGAAGATTATAACTTAACCACCTGGGCAAAACATATACGAATTTTGTAATGCAATGTTAAGCAGCAGATTGCTGGCACGGCTGAGATTAATGAATGTTAGGACCTGATTGAGTAAAACCTTTACGATAAAATTTTCTCTTTATTGACCTGAGCTGAAGGTTTGCAATCCTCAGCTGGCATAAGGACATGTGTAGTCTTCTACTATTCTGCTACTGTGAAAATATGGTCTTCAAGCTGGATTGGAACAACTTGCATTATGACACATTGTATGATGACTCCCATCCTTTTCTCAGCTTCTGCTTCGTAATACAGGAACACGGATATTCTGATTGGGAAATAGGTTCCTTTCTACAAATATTTGTGGTACTCATTAAAGCCCTGAAATGTTACTATGGATCTAAAATGTAAAAGGTTTCAAGCATTGCAGGAAAAGCATGCAGGTTCCCTGCAGCTACATGCTCCAATCTGCATCAGTGTCCATGTGAAAATATAACCACTGCAATACAGTCATAGAGTCAAACTGCACAGAAACAGACCCTTCAGTCCAACTCGTCCACGAAGATCAGGTATTCTAATCAGAATTACTCCCAGTTGCCTGTGTTTGGCCCGTATCCCTGTAAATCTTTCTTATTCATGTACCCATCCAAATGTCTTTTAAATATTGTAATTGTACTGGGCTCTACGACTTCCTCTGGCAGCTTGTTCCATACATGCACCACCTTCTGTGTGAAAATATTTCACCTCAGATCCTTTTTCAATCTTTCCACTTTCACCTTAAATCTTTCACCTTAAAATGGGTGGCACAGTGGCACAGTGGTTAGCACTGCTACCTCATAACGCCAGAGACATAGGTTCAATTCCTGCCTCAGGCGACTCTGTGTGGAGTTTGCACATTCTCCCTGTGTCTGTGTGGGTTTCCTCTCACAATCCAAAAATGTGCAAGTTAGGTGAATTGGCCAGGCTAAATTACCTGTAATATTAGGTGACGGGGTAAATGTAGGAGAATGGGTCTGGGTGGGTTGCGGGTCGGTGTGGACTTGTTGGGCCGAAGTAAGTAATCTTAATCTAATCTATGCCTTCTAGTTTTGGATTCCCCTACCCTGGCAAAAAGATTTTGGCTATTCACCTTATCTGTGCCTCTTATGATTTTATAAATGTTTATAAGGTTAACATCCCCCCCCACCCCCCCAACTCCATTCCTCTAGTGTAAGATGTCCCAGTCTATTCAGCCTCTCCCTATAATTTTAACCCTGCAGTCCCGACAACATCTTTCTGCACCCTCTCCAGTTTAACAACATCCTTCCTAGCACAGGGCAGTCAGAACTGTACGCAATATTCTAAAAGTCCTTGCAGTGGATTTTTTTTCTTGAAGTAGTTTAGGGGCAGAAATGGAGGGAATTAAAAGCACAGTGGCACTGTGGTCAGCACTGCTGCCTCACAATGCCAGAGACCTGGGTTCAATTCCCGCCTTAGGCAACCGTCTGTGTGGAGTTTGCACATTCTCCCCGTGTCTGCGTGGGTTTCTACCAGGTGCTCTGGTTTCCTCCCACAGTCCAAAAATGTGCAGGTTAGGTGAATTGGCCATGCATAATTGCCCGTAGTGTTAGGTGAAGGGGTAAATGTAGGGGAATGGGTATGAGTGGGTTGCTCTTCGGAAGGTCAGTGTGGACTTGTTGGGCCGAAGGGCCTGTTTCCACACTGTAAGTAATCTAATCAAACAGGAAACAGATAACTGTGTCATCTGCTGCAATGTAAATGGTGGTTCCCAACCTGAAGCTGAGCTCATCATTGAGATCATGAACCACCCTGCAGGGTATAACCCTACAATTTCAAATCAGGGACTTAAAGAAGTGGCAAGTGTAACTCCTTTATTCAAACACAGAGGCAGGAATTGGGAAACTACAGATCAGTTAGCTTTAACACCTGTCATCAGGAAGATATTAGAAGCTTTGATCAAAATTGTTATTGCAGGGTATTGAGAAAGGCTCAAGATAATCAGGCAGCGTAAGCAAGGTTTTGTCAAAGAGAAATATTTTAAACTAATTTATTGAAGTTCTTTTAAGGAAGTAACATATACTGTAGCAAAAAAAGGGAATCAATGCATATACTTTACTTGGATTTCCAAAAAAGGATTTGATTAGGTGCCACATCAAAGGTTATTGCAGAAAATAAAAGCTCACGCTGTAGGAGGTAACATATTGGCATGAATAGAGGATTGGCTAGCTAATAGGAAACAGAGTGCAAACGCTGGGTGGTTCTGCACATGCCAATTGGTGTGCCAAAGCATTGGCCTCTGCTTCCAATAGCAGCTGCCATACACAAACCTCAGAGATCCATACAATAGAAAATATATTTGCGGAAATGTTGAAACAGAATAGGAAGATAGGTTGTTTTTCAGTTGGCAAAATGCCACAGATATCGATTTTTATAATTTATAAAAGTGACTTGGATAAAGGAACCTAAGGTATGGTTGCCATGTTTGCTGGTGGTACAAAGATAGGTGGGAAAATATGTTGTGAAGAGGAAATAAACAAGTCGCAAAGAGATATACAGTAGATAGGATAGGATATGTGAGTAAACGAAGATTTGCTAAATAGAGAATCATGTGGAAAGATCTGAAATTGTCCATTTTGGCAGGAAGATTGGAAAAGAAGCATATTATCTAAATGTTGAGAGATTGCAGAGCTCTGAGGCGCAGAGGGTCCTAGTGCATGAATCACAAAATTTTAGTATGCAGGTACAGCAAGTAATTAGAAAAGCTAATAGATTGTTAGAAAACTGCAAAAGTAGGAAAGTTATGTTTCAATTATACAAGGCATTGGTGAGACCACATCTGAAGTACTGTCCATAGTATTGGTCACTGTACTTATGGAAGGATGTAAACACATTGGGAGCACTTCAGTGAAGGTGAGGGGCTGTCCATATGTTTGTATATACTTTGAAATGTTTCCTGCATTGAAGGTGCAAACAAAATCCCCATTTCATCATTGTATTCACTCCATGTCTGCAGTACCAGGAACTTGGGGGGGGGGGGGGGGGAAGGAGTGAAAGGCACCAACTCCAGAACATTTGGCTTACCTGTCTTCTTCCTTCTTGTAACTGATCGACAAATTCTGCTTTCCTCTATCTATAAAGTCCATTTTTGAGTGATTAGTTACCCTGGGCTCTCCTGTGCAATGTCAGAAATTTAAACTGGCTATCAACACAGTTAAAGTACTAATCCCTGCTATTGGTTCTGCTGCTCTGGTGACCTGCGTGGATATTACAGGATTGCACGTTATCACAGATACAGAACACAGTAAAATAGGAAGGAGTGACTGGTGAATGTGCATGATCAATTTTATCATCTTCAAGCTAATCAAAACTGAGTTCATTCTTCAATTGTGCTTTAACCAGAATTTCTAAGATTTTAATGTACTTTGGTAAGTTTCTATATAAATTAGGCATAATCTGATTAAAAATGACTTTTATATGTTTGGGATATCATGGCTTTGCAAGATTACAAAGATTGCAAGATTTGCAAGTGGGCGGCACGGTGGCACAGTTGTGGGCGGCACGGTGGCACAGTGGTTAGCACTGCTGCCTCACAGCGCCAGAGACCCGGGTTCAATTCCCGACTCAGGTGACTGACTGTGTGGAGTTTGCACGTTCTCCCCGTGTCTGCGTGGGTTTCCTCCAGGTGCTCCGGTTTCCTCCCACAGCCCAAAGATGTGCGGGTCAGGTGAATTGGCCATGCTAAATTGCCCGTAGTGTTAGGTAAGGGGTAAATGTAGGGGTATGGGTGGGTTTCGCTTCGGTGGGTCGGTGTGGACTTGTTGGGCCGAAGGGCCTGTTTCCACACTGTAAGTCTAATCTAATCTAATCTAAGTCTAATCTAATCTAATTACATGATTTACTGAATAAATGAAGTATTTATTTCTAAATATCTAAGTATAGACATTACTCTAAGGAGTAAGAAGGAAGTCAATGTCCGTGGAGATTCTCCTTATTTGCCTTAACTTGAGCAGAAAGACCAGGGAAAAGATTTGCTGCTCTCAGTTTTACTTTTTCTTAAACTGGTGCAAATGTGTTGCTGGTCAAAGCACAGCAGGTTAGGCAGCATCTCAGGAATAGAGAATTCGACGTTTCGAGCATAAGCCCTTCATCAGGAATAAAGGCAGCATCTCAGGAATAGAGAATTCGACGTTTCGAGCATAAGCCCTTCATCAGGAATAATTTCTTAAAATAATAGTTTCTTAAACTGACCATTTAAGCAGCATGAAGTTTTATCTCCTGATGCATCTAATTTCAGATTTCCTCAAAGTACTCTCACTATGCTCCAATCATTCAGAACACGCTTATTCTTAACCCATCCCTCCCACGTTACCTCACCCCTGCTGCATAATCCTGACCATGCAGACCGAATCTGTAGCCAGCACACTATTAGATACTTGGCTGAAATTTTATAACAAATCCACATGGAGCAAGAACTCTGGTAGCAGGTCCTGAACCATTTGTTCTGTCAGTGGGCATTGTAATGGCATCTAACCAGCCAAAGCATTAGCTTCTTGCTTGCATATTGCTATTAAAGAGTGACAAGGATTACAAAAAACACAGGAAAACTTGTTCATGAAGACTACGGGAGGCAGGAACATGGCAGGAAGAATAGAATGGCTTTCCCCTGGTTTCTTCATTCCTTATTTATTGTTTTCTTTGCACCCCCACTTGCAAAGGCCAGCACATCCTTCCTGAGATAAGGTGGCCCAAAATCGCTCATTTTGTTCCAAATGTGGTCTAACCAGAGCCTTAAACTCTCTTAGCAGTACTCTCTTGTACTCCAGTCCTCTACAAATGAATGGAGATGATCATTGTCTGGCACTCGTGTGATGCAAATGTTACTTACAGCTTATGTAAGTCTTACACGAGGTTGCACAAGCCTTAATATTATTCTGGGACACAGTCAACTTCAGCGTCTGAAGGGTTGTGATTAGTACCGGACATTTTTCAGTCACAAGAATACATCCCAAATTTTGACTTTGATGGAGGGAAGGTAATCAATGAAGCAGCTGAAGATTTTTGAGCAAGATTCCTAACCTCTGACTTGCTCTTGTAGCAATAGGATTTATATAGCTAGTCCAGTTCAGTTTCTGGTCAATGGTAACCCACAAGATGTTCATAATGAGGGGTTCAGCCATGGTAAAACCATTGAATGTCAAGAGATGATGGATAAATTCTGTCTTGAAGATGGCCATGCCTGGCCCTTGTGTGGTACAGATGTTACTTGCCATTTGTCAAAGTGAGCCTGAATATTGTTCAGGTCTTGCTGCATTTGGACATGGACTGTTTCTATATCGGTGGAGTTGTTAATGATGCTGAAAATTGTGCAATCATCACAGAATATCCTCACTTCTAATCTTATGATGGAGGGAAGGTCATTGATGAAGCAGCTGAAGATGGTTGGGCCTAGGATACTACCCTGAGGAATTCCTGTGGAGATGTCCTGGAGCTAAGATGTCTGACTGCCAATGACCGCAGAACCATGCTTCTTGTTGGGGTAGCTATGATTCCAATCAGCAGATAATTCCCCCAATTCCCATCTACTCAAAACTTTGTTAGGGCTCCTCAATGCCACATTTGGTGAAATGAGGCTTTGATGTCAAGGGCAGTCACTTTCACCTCACCTCTGGACTTCAACACTTTTGTCCATATTTCAACGAAGGCTGTATTGAGGGTAAGTTGCTGAGTGGTCCTGGAGGAAACCATACTGACCATTAGTAAGCAGATTATTGCTAAGTAAGTGTTGCTTGATGGCACTGTTTATGTTCCCTTTCCATCATTTTACTGATGAGGTATTAATTGACCAAGTTGGATTTATCCTGCTTTTTGTGTACAAGACAAACCTGGACATTTTTCTACACTGCTGACTAGATGCCAGTGTTGTAGTTGCACTGGAACAGCTTGGCCATGGGTGCAGCAAGTTCTAGACCACATTCATCCAGTACTATTGCTGGAATGTTGTCAGGACCAACAGTATCTAATACCTTCTGCTATTTATTTATATCATGGACAGTGAATCAAATTGGTTGAAGACTGGTACCTGTGATACCAGGACCATTGAAGGAGACCAAGATGGATTATCTGCTCAACACTTCTGGTGAAAAGGTTATGCAAATGCTTCAGCCTTATCTTTTGTACTGATGTGCTGGGCTCCCTCATTATTAAGGAAGGGTTATATGTGAATTCTCCTCCTCCAATGAGTTGTTTAATTGTCCACCATCATTCATGACTTGAATGCAGAGCTTAGATCTGTCCATTGGTGCAGAATCACTCAGCTCTGTCTGTATCACTTGTTTATGCTGTTTGGTACACAAATAGTCCTCTGTGTGTGGTTTCACCAGGCTGACAACTCAGTTTTAGATATACCTGATACATCTCCTGGCATGGCTTCCTGCATTCTCCATTGAACCAGCATTGATCACCTACTGTGGATATAATGAGGGATATGCCAGGCCATAATGTTGCAGATTGTATTGGAGTACAATTCTGCTGCTTTTGCTGACCCGCAGTGCCTCGTAGATGTCCAGTCTTCAGTTGCTAGATCTATTCAAAATCTTTCCCATTTAGCATGGTGAAAGTGCTACATGATGGAATGCACGCTAAATGTGAAGAAGGGACCTCATTTCCACAAGGACCACACATCTGTGTCAGACAAATTGGTGAAGACGAGGTCAAGAATGCTTTTCTCTCGTGTTGATTTTCTTCACCATCTGCCACACACCAAGTGCAGCAGCAACGTCTTTTATGACTCTTCCAGCTCATCAATAGTGGTGCTCTTGTTTTTGGTGTTGGGCATTGAAGATCCTCACCCAGAGTACATTATGTCCCTTTGCCACCCTTAGTACATTTTCCAAGTAGTGTTCAGCATGGAGGGGTACTGATTCATCAGCGAGAGTGGGGAGATTGGCAGGACCGTAATCAGCAAGCGGTTCTCTTGCCTGTGTTTGACTTGAGGCCTTGAGATTTCATGGAATCCAGAGTCAATGTCTAGAGTCACTTGTAGGCCAGTCCAGGTAAGTACCTGTTGACCCTGGTGAGCTCCACACAACTCAATAAACTCATGGCCTGGCTGTGTAAACCAAACTGCCAGGTTATATTTACAGTTAACTGCCCCTCTGAACATTGTAATTACTTACCTTACAGCTCCACAGGGTTTCCTGCAAACTTGCCCAGAATAAGCCCTGAAGTCGACAGAGTTCCCACTTATTTCCACTTCTGGGTCTGTGATTGTCTTTTAGATTTAAATTTTATTGTCACTTGCACTCAAGTACAGGAGCACAGTGAAAAATGTCTAATGTCGCAACACACAGCACCATCTTGGGTACAAAGGAACCTAGACACAAAAATCATAGGGACAAAGTTGAAACAGAAACAAAATTAAACAGTTAAGCATTACCTTCACAGAATAAGTTGAAAAATAAAAAAAAGGTCATCGTTAACATTAAAGTCCTTCTTAAAATAAAACAGTAAAATAAAGGAATAAAGCTAAAAGTTCAACAGTCTTTGTGTCCTCCGCTTAGCTCACTCTCCGGGAGAGCTCAGCTACGTGTTCTTAATGCCGACGCAGCTGCAGATACTGAGGGACCTTCTTCACTGCTCACTCTTCCCTCACTGGGTCACCATGCCATCGCTGCTGCTGAACTTTCGCCTCCCTGATCTCCTCCCAATTCCTCCAGTTCATGCTTGGGCAGGACCCACTGACACGCTGAGATATCATCATGCCAGGCCGAGACACCACTATGGGCCACCAAGAGATAGGCCAAGACGCCGCCAGCCAGGCCAAGAGGACACCTCGCCAGGTCTGTGCTGAGGCCAGGGGTGAAGAAATGAAGCACCAAGAGAGAGAAAGAAAGAGAAAGAAACACCAGGAGAGAGAAAGAAAGGGATGGTATGGTCAAGCTTCAGCTCAAGTGTCCTTCTTTGCCTCCATCTTGGACTTCCCCTTTCAGGTCCTTAAATCACGTCCCTTGGTAGTTAATATTCAGTCTGTTAAATTTTTGGCAGGGTCATTATCATTGCATTGTAATGAGATATCATTCCTTTGATTTTTAACCATGCCCTCATGTTTGTGTTGGAAGACAGTGGACTCATGTTGCACTCAGTGTCTTGACCATATAATCCTGCTGGCAGTTCAGATTCCATGGCATGATTTTAAAAAATGGGAGAGAAGTTCTTCTGTCCAAAATTTATACCTCAATCAACATGATTAAAAATAAAATAGTTTCTCTAGTCATTATCCCATTGCTGTTTGGGGAACCATGCTATACGAAAATTGACTGCCCTGTCTCCTATATCACAACATTGACCATACTTCAAAAACACTTAATAGATCAGAACACTCTTTGGTGTGTCTTGAGTTTGTTAAAAACGCTTTATAAATACTGTGAGACAATGATATTCATTTAGTGTCAACCATGTTTCCTGCTGTACAACATTGACTATGTTTCAAAAATGCTTAATCGGCTGGAAAATGTTATGATACACCTTGAGATTAGGAAAGGTGCTACATAAATGCAAATTCTTTCCTTTGCTTTAAATGTCATGAAGTACTGTCCCATCACACTACTACTTTTCCTGAAATTCCTAGGTTACTACTTTTTACTAATGCTCTTGGCCTTAAACTATTAGCTAAAAGTATTCAAAGCTGTATTTCATGAAGGTTAATAATAATGAAAAAAACTGAATGCTCCTAACTTTAGAGGAGTGTATTATTGTATGGTATGGATTTGTTACCCTATAAATAAGGCTAGTTTACCTCTCTTCCCTTCTTTTTCTCTCAGAATAATTAGATACTGATCGCAATGGAATTAAATTCTGCTTTTTTCAAAATGATTTTTTTTAAAATTGAGGTTGACTTTGTTCTAATAACTTGTAACTGTTATGATTGTTACTACAGGAGTATGCATTGTGTGTTTTGGTACTAATTTTAATTTATAATAAAATGCCTAACATTCCTGTTCCTCAATTTACATACTGAAACTGCCTAAGGTTCAAACATCATTGTGAATGAAAGGTCACACCACAATCAGAATCCATTTGCATTGTTAAATTCCTGACTGTCACTGGATTAGTTTCCCACGTAGCTGTCTAAGAAAAGTTGCTTACCTTTATTTCCCTGTTAAAATAACAGTGGGTGTAATTCAGTGATAAAATACTGTTAAAGATAACACAGAAAAGTATTTAAAGATCTGTACTATGGTGAGCACAGTGAAATGTGTGGAAAAATGAACACCAACTTTGTGTTGTATGTGTACGCACGATGTACATACATTGGACCAGCAGAGGCTACTTAACCAGTGCAAGTAGATCACTCTACACTTTACAAATGATGTTTAACTTAGGGAAATATGGACTTATACAGTATGTATGGGCAGATCCAATGTGAAAGATATGAAGTTAGCGATGGGGAGGCAATAGATTTCAAACCAGTATTTAAAGAACAATCAGGGTGCGGTCAAGCATAATTCCTAAAGATTTGTGATCAATGTTGTTAAACTGTAACTAAAAAAATAGTAGTGAAGTCTTACATGTGCTGGTAGGACCATATCTGGACTACTGTGAAATGTTTTGGTTTCTTTATTCAAAGAAAGACATCATTTCATTGGTGACAATTCAGATAAGGTTCACTAGGATGATTCCTCATGTGGAGGGATTGGCTTGTGAGCAAAAGGTTAAACCATTTGCGACTGATGCATTTGAGTTTAGAAGAATGAAAAGTGATCTCACTAAAACTGGTGACCAGTGGAGTGCCACAAGGATTGGTGCTGGGCCCTCTACTTTTTGTCATTTACATAAATGATTTGGATGCGAGCATAAGAAGTACAGTTAGTAAGTTTGCAGATGACACCAAAATTGGAGGTGTAGTGGACAGCGAAGAGGGTTACCTCAGGTTACAACAGGATCTGGACCAGATGGGCCAAGGGGGTGAGAAGTGGCAGATGGAGTTTAATTCAGATAAATGTGAGGTGCTGTATTTTGGGAAAGCAAATCTTAGCAGGACTTGTACACTTAATGGTAAGGTCCTAGGGAGTGTTGCTGAACAAAGAGACCTTGGAGTGCAGGTTCATAGCTCCTTGAAAGTGGAGTTGCAGGTAGATAGGATAGTGAAGAAGGTGTTTGGTATGTTTTCCTTTATTGGTCAGAGTATTGAGTACAGGAGCTGGGAGGTCATGTTGTGGCTGTACAGGACATTGGTTAGGCCACTGTTGGAATATTGCATGCAATTCTGGTCTCCTTCCTATCGGAAAGATGTTGTGAAACTTGAAAGAGTTCAGAAAAGATCTACAAGGATGTTGCCAGGGTTGGAGGATCTGAGCTAAGGGAGAGGCTGAAAAGGCTGGGACTGTTTTCCCTGGAGCATCGGAGGCTGAGGGGAGACCTTATAAAGGTTTACAAAATTATGAGGGGCATGGATAGGATAAATAGACAAAATCTTTTTCCTGGGGTCGGAGAGTCCAGAACTAGAGGGCATAGGTTTAGGGTGAGAGGGGAAAGATATAAAAGAGACCTAAGGGGCAACTTTTTCACGTAGAGGGTGGTACATGTATGGAATGAGCTGCCAGAGGATGTGGTGGAGGCTGGTACAATTCCAACATTTAAGTGGCATTTGGATGGGTATATGAATAGGAAGGGTTTGGAGGTATATGGGCCGGGTACTGGCAGGTGGAACTAGATTGGGTTGGGATATCTGGACGACATGGATGAGTTGGACTGAAGGGTTTGTTTCCATGCTATACATCTCTATGACTCTACATAGGATCCTTAAGGGGCTTGACAGAGTAAATGCTGAGAGGATGTTTCCCCTCATGGGAGAGTCTAGGACCAGAGGATATAGTCTCAGAATAAAGGGGCCCCAATTTAAGACTGATATGAGAAGGAATTACTTCTCTCAGAGAGTTGAGAGTCTTTGGAACTCCTTGCCACAGAGAGCTGCGTTGCAGTGGGTGGGGAGGCAGGATCCTATGTATACCTAAAGCAGAGACAGGCAGATTCTTGTTCATTGGGGAATCACGGGTTATGGGGAGACAGCAGGAAAGTGGACTTCAGGAACGTTGCATCAGCCATGATCCTATTGAATGTCAGAGCACGCTCAAAGGGCCAAACAGCCTACTCCTGTTTTCATTTCTTCCAGCCTTATGCTCCTGGTCTAATTAGTAGGAGAATTCAATACAAAAGAAATTGATCTAGTATAACTGGGTTAGGATTCACTTTGAATGAGTCCAGACTTGGTTTGCTAATGTGTGGAGGTGCCAGTGTTGGACTGGGGTGGACAAAGCCAAAAATTCCTGATGAAGGGCTCTGGCCCGAAACGTCGAATTTCCTGTTCCTTGGATGCTGCCTAACCTGCTGTGCTTTAACCAGCAACACATTTTCAGCTCTGATCTCCAGCATCTGCAGACCTCACTTTTTACTCAAAGCCAAAAATCACACAACACCGAGTTATAGTTGCCTGAGGAAGGAGGAGGGGCATTGAAAGCTTGTGGTTTCAAATAAACCAGTTGGATTATAACCCGGTGTCATGTGATTTTTGAGTTATTTGGTTGATGATATTGTAACTTTGGAAAGAGTACAGAAGAACCCCACAGGAATGATTTCCTAGCTTAAATCACTATAGCTATTCAGATAGGCTCAAAAGGCCAGATTTGTGGATACCTTTAATCAGCTGTACAATCATTTTACTACACATGTCTGGAGCAGGAGAAATCAGTACCTGCACAAACCAGGTCTTTTACACATTAGAGAAAACAAACTTGGAGCAGGAGGACCAGGAGTCACATTTACTATTATGGAAGAGCAATGTTAAATTATCTGCTTCTTCTTTTCCCAGAGATCAATGGAGTAGGTTGCAGGTTCATGAGGTGAGCGTTGGTTGTATTTCTTTAAGGGAGAGCTGAACATTTTCCTGACTGAGAATAATACCACTTCATACAGGAGGCAAGTATACTGTAATATAAATCAGTCAACACGATCTCCTGGAACAGTTTTAAACACCTAAAGGTATCAGAGAGGAACTTTGCAGTTTTCCTTCTCATGACTGTCCAAGCTTTATAATCTGCCAGGAATTTATATGACTCCTGCTGAGTAGGAGATGTACACAGTGTGTTGGATAAGGTACCATAACTATTATGCAACTGGCCAGAAAACTGGTGGAACTTTTTTCCTTGTCCATTAATTTTGTCTGTTTTTTACGAGAGTGTAGCAGATCCTTATTCAGTTTTCTTTAGATGAATATGCTGAACAAGCACAAATGGGGCATAATGATAAAGACAATTCCCTCTTATCTTGAATGATTGATATTTTGCTCCATTCGAACGGTGTTAAACTGTCTTTTATCCCCTGCCTGACTTAACTGTGGGTCAGCTTGACAATTCAAATGTGCTAACATGCGTTCAGACTAACCTATTGATTTTCAAAAGGTTATCTTTGACTTGGTGACTTTAGTTTCTGAGTTAATTGCCCATTTTAGCAGATGCAGCTGGGAAAGGCTTAATGGATGCTTTTTTGTTTTGTCAGAGATTAAAATTTGATACAGTGAAGACTCATAGATGAAAGAAATCATGAGCAAATATAAAAATAAACAGGAAAGCTATAAGGAGGGAAATTACTGAAGCTAAGAGATCATTGGAAAAAAATCACTTTCCACAGCTGCAGTAATAGCAAATAGATCCAAATCCAATAACCCCCATTGTCACAATGCTAAAACAATATGACCTTCCCATCTGCCTTCAGAATAGTTCAGCAATCTTCCCAGTGATCAGCACAAAATGTAACCAAAAAAAGATGAATGGAAATTTAGGTTTATAAGTAGAGGACTAGAACATAAATGGGAGGATATTATGTTTGGTTTGGTTACATCAGCCCTGGTTTGGTTACATCAGAGTACTGGGCACACTTCTGGGCATTGCACTTTCAAAATGATTGGAAAGAATGCGATGTACAATCTCTAGAATGTTATCGGTGCTCTAAGGTTATATAATGAAAAGACAATTTAGGCTTGTATTCCGTAGGATGTGTAAGATTAAAGACTAGTATTATTTTAGACATTAAATAGATTTGTTAAAGTAGATGGAGAGGAATGTTTTATTGGTGGAGAAGTCCAAAGTCCTCATTCCTGATGACGGGCTTTTTCCAAAATGTCGATTCTCCTGCTCCTCGGACGCTGCCTGACCTGCTGTGCTTTTCCAGCACCACCCTCGACTCTAATCTCCAGCATCACTTTCACCAAGTCCAAAGTCTAGGCAGGTCATTCAGGAGAGAAGTTAGAAAACACTTCTTCAGACAAATGGTGGTAACAGTGTGAAACCCTCTCCCACAAACTATGGTTAATGCTGGCCCAGTGATGGTTTTAGTTCTCAAAGTGATAGATTTTTGATTGCCAAATATAATAAGGGATGAGGTGCCAAGGTATGTGAAACAGGCTCAATTACAGGAAAAACATACCAACGAGGTTGGATGGTTTGATCAGCCAGATATTCTAAGTAGTGCTCTAAATTGTTTTATAATCGTGCATGGCTAGGGGTGAGCCATTATACTATTATCATAATATACATTCAAATATAACTAATTGAAAGTAATACAATAAAAATTGCCAAGATATGATGTGAATATTGAAAAAGTGGAACCACCAGTAATTAGTGTAGGATAACTAATGGAGGCTATTATCTGAAGCAAGGCAGTGCTAAAGAAACTAATAAAACAAATCACTATGCGCTAAAGGTTAAGAAATAAGCTAAAATATAGTTTTCTGAAGGTCAATAGAAAAGAAAATGGAAAAGAGGTTTGAAATGAGGAAATTGTGTGTTATCTCTTCAAAGCAGAGAAAGGGGTAAGCCAAGGAATTATAAACTAGGTAGGTTTAATTGAATTATTAGTCCACAAAAACTAAATTTCAAAACACGGAACTTCTTTTAAGTAGATGGAGAAATTATTGAGAAAACTCTGAATGACAGCCCTGTCTTAATCAACATTCAGGAATTCATTGAGGAAGCAATACAGATGTTAGATAAAACAAACTGTGGTTGAGGTGATTTAGGTAGATTTTCAAAAGTCACCTGTCAAGGTACCATGTGAGAGAATTTTGGGAATAAAAGTTGTGTAGTATAATGGTAAGGATGTGATCACAAGCAGTGGTCAAAAACAACCACCGAACTATTCTAATCCCATGTTCCAGCAGTTGGCCCATTGCCTTGTATGGCTTAACATCACAAGTGTACATCAAAACACTTATTGAATGTTATGTGGGTTTCTACCTCAACCACCCTTACAGGCAGTGAGTTCCAGATTCCCACCATTCTCTGTGTGAAAAGACTTTTCCTCATATCCCCTCTAAATCTCCTGTCCTTTACCTTAAATCTATGTCTCTGTCATTGATCCCTCTAGCAAGGGGAAAACAACCACAGTCTCTGCAATCTCTCTTCATGACTGAAATTCTCCAGCCCAGGAAACATTCTGATAAATCTTCCCTGCACCTTTTCCAGTGTCATCGCATTCCTCCTAAAATGCGGATTCCAGAACTGCACATAATACTCTAGCTGTTGCCTAACCAATGTTGTATACAGTTACTGCACAACCTCCCTGCTCTTGAACTCTATGCCTTGTTAATAAAGGCAAGTATCCCTTATGCCTTCTAAATATTTTACCTACCTGTTCTGCTATCATAAGGGACCGGTGGACATGCACACCAAGATCCCTCTGACCCATGTTCTACTGTTCATCTTGAATTCCCTTACCTTGTTTGTTCTCTCCAAGTGCATCACCTCACACTTATCCTCATTGAATTCCATTGCCACTGAGCAGCCCATCTGACTAGTCCATTCATATCCTCCTGTCACCTAAGGCTACCCTCCTCGTTATTGACTACCTCACCAATTTTCATATCATCTGCAACCTTACTGAGCAACCCTCATACCTTCAAATCTAAATCACTTATATCTACACCAATGCCCCAGTTACTGATCCCCCTGTGGAACCCCACTGGAAACGGACTTCCAGTCACAATAATACACCCCAGCCATCATCCTCTGCTTCTTGCCACTCAGCAAATTCTGGATCCAATTAGCCAATGTCCTCAGATCCCCAGGGCCCTTATGTTTGTCATCAGTTTCCCATGCAAGATCCTATAAAAAGTCTTGCAGAAATCCCAGACCACAACAAATGCATTGCCCTTGTCTACACACCTGGTAACCTCCCTGAAAAATTCAATTAAGTCAGTCAGACATGACCTCACCTTAGCAAAACCATGCTGACTGTTCTTGATTAATCCGTGCATCTCCAAGTACAGATTAATTTTGTCCCTTTGACTGTTCCAGTTAATATTGAAGGACTTGAAATCCCATACTGTCATGACTCCATTACTTGTATACTTCTCTAAAATTTGCCTCCATATTTGCTCTTCTATTTCTGTCTGACTGATTAGATTAGATTAGATTACTTACAGTGTGGAAACAGGCCCTTCGGCCCAACAAGTCCACACCGACCCGCCGAAGCGCAACCCACCCATACCCCTACATTTACCCCATTACCTAACACTACGGGCAATTTAGCATGGCCAATTCACCTGATCCACACATCTTTGGACTGTGGGAGGAAACCGGAGCACCCGGAGGAAATCCACGCAGACACGGGGAGAACGTGCAAACTCCACACAGTCAGTCACCTGAGTCAGGAATTGAACCCGGGTCTCAGCCGCTGTGAGACAGCAGTGCTAACCACTGTGCCACTGTGCCGCCCGACTGCTAGAGGCCTATAGACATTTCCAGCAATGTGATTTCTTTTTTTTAGTTTGAAAGTTATGCCCATATGGCTTTATTTCAGGAGCCTTCTAAGATGCTATCCCTCCTTACTGCTGTAATTGTTTCCCTGATCGATACTGCAACACTCCCCACCTCTTTTCCCTCCTTCGCTGTCTTGCTTAAAGACCCTATATCGTGGAATATTGAGCTCCAATCCTGCCCCTCTTATAACTATGTCTCAGTGATAGCAATAACAGCATAACCTCATGTTTTAATTTGTGCCCTGAACTCATCTGTCTTTTCCGTCAGACTCCTTGCATGAAATCATCCAATCACCAACCTCCCTTGTACTTCAGCTGTCTATGCCTTCCTGACTCACTTGCTGCCTCTTTTCATTCTAGCCATTCATCTCCACCTGCTGAACCTTCTGTCTGAATTGCACCTCCCCACCCCTCCAAGGTAATTTTAACCCTCCGCAAAAGCTCTAGCAAACCTTCCTACTAGAATACTGATCCCATTCCAATTCAGGTGCAGTCCGTCATCTTGTACAGATCCCACTATCTCCAAAAATCCCAGAAATCTAAAGTCCTCCCTCATGGTACTATCTCTCCAGTCACACAATCATCTGAACTAACCTCATGTTCCTACGCTCGCTCTCACATGGCACTGGAAATAATCCTGAAATTACTACCTTTTTGATTTTGATTTTTAATTTATTTTCTAGCTCCCTAAATTCTGTTGGCAGGATCTCTTCTCTTTTCTACCTATATCATTGGTACCAATATGTACCACAATCTCTTACTTGTTTGTCCTTTCCCACCACCTCCTACCCCCCCAACCAAACCTTCAGAATATTCTGAAGCCATTCAGTGACATCCTGGACCCTGGCACCAGGGAGGCAACATACTCTTCTGCAGAAATGCCTGTCTGTTCCCCCTTAAAATTAAATCCCTACCACTATCAGTCTGCCATCCTTCTTCCTCCCCTCTTGTGCATTAGACCCAGGCATTGGCCATGAAGTTGGCTGACACTAGTATGTTTCTCAGAAAGGGGGATGGCTGCAGATGGTCCTGTCTTCCTCTACTCTGCCTGGTAGTTACCCATGCCCTTTCTGCTGTTTAGTCTTCACCTGCAGTATGACCACCTGACTGACTGTGCTGTCCATAACATACTCAGTATCATGGATGCTCCTTAGTGACTTCACCTGCAGCTCCAGCTTTGAAATGTGGTTTGCCAGTAGCGACAATTGAACATACTTTCTGCACACGTGGTCACTAGGGGCAACTGAAGCTTCTATGATTTGCCACACTTAATCTACATACAGACGGAATCTTCCAGAGGGTTTAAAAGTAATTACCAGATATGATTGGCAAAGGCAAATTCCAGCAATAAACTTACACAACAGAGGTGTCAAAAAACTGAAAATAGTTATTTTTTGTGTTAATGAGAATGAATCATAAACCAATCAACTGTCTAAACAGTGTGTAGCATATGACAAGGAGGTGTATAGCGCAGTCATTTTTTTGTTCAAAAGCCAACAAGAATATTAAAAACAATAATCATTTTATTTCATAAGGAGGCCATGGGATTTATATATTAAAATAGATGGTATTTCTTTCTGTGGTGAATATTAGCAAACCTAGCATCTGTGAATTTTGGATTGCATTTGGTTTTGGAAAAGAGGTGTGCTATGTAACTGCTAAAGAAATTGCCTTCATCTTGAACAGTTAATGGCCATTTTTTGCATTTTGTATATTTGTATAACACAGTACAGCTGCATGATTTAGCAAAGAAGAACAAGAAAATTGTATGATCAGATTGAAAAATAATTGGAATTAATCCAAGACTTTACATTCTACATAACAATACAAACTGCAAAGATAGCTTGCCTTCCCATTTTGTCCTCATATTGGAAAAGCAACCTTTATATTAACATCGTCCATAAACCCATATCTTGGGATCCTCCTTTAGTCTGAGGCTGATATGAATGACAAAATTCTTCATCACATCCAATGTACCAGCTCAGTCTGCATCCAACTGAAGAAAAACGTATTTGAGCACCAGGATCTCAAACGTGAGACTCAAAATCATTGTTTACTCAGCAGGGATCCCTGTGTTCCTATATAGTTTGGAGATCTGAACAACATAAGGCAGTTGCCTCAAAGCACTGGAGATGCCCTCCCAAAATCTTCCAAATCCAATGGCAAAAAGAGCATCCAACTGCATTGTCCTCTCCTCAGCTAACTTGTTTGGAATTGAGGCGCTAATCACTCAAAACCATCTCTGCTGTGCAGGACATTTTGTTTGTAGTCTGACACCAGAGTCCCAAAGCAGTTGCTCTAATTAGAACTCACTTGTGATGGGAGACTCTTTGGAGGATAACAATTTTTTTTTAGAGATGTCATTAAAACACCTTACTTATAAAGGTCATATATTCCCATTGATTCACATGAGTCCCTGGGTTGGGACTGACCAAAATAGAGAAGATTCATTAGGGAAGGCAAGAAATACACTGAGAGGCTTCATGAGGACAGGGCGAAGTTGAGGCATAGGAGACAGTGCACAAACTTCCCAATAACTCATCTTCTCAACCTTCCAAGTACTACCTGCCTTACATGAAGTCTGCAGATTGCACATTGAACTTATCAGCTATCTCAGAACCCATAGCACTGTACTGGAGGTAGGTCATCATTGATCCTAAGGGACTGCCAAGCAAAGAATTATCATCATGGATGAAACTAAATTGGAAGCAGTTATCACTGCAACCCTAGATTTTAATATTGACTTATAGATAAGATTGAAGCCACATCACTTAGTTGTGTTTAAAAATGGTTACACGTGAATAATTTTCCTATATTCTGTGAATCTATCTATACCTTAATGGTATCAAAAAAACATTTCCGAAGTTCAAAGGCTAAGTTGCATTGTGGTTTACATCGAAACATGCATAGAATTCAGAATTCAGATATAGACTAAGTAATCAAGTTTAGAACATGCGATAATTATGTCACAATAAAATCCAGTAAGAAATTCAGCAGCTGACAGGGAAGTGGCAGACAGGGTACTATATGGAGGAATAATTAATTAAAATTATTCTGAAGTTACAAACCAGTGCATATGGATTTGATCATCCGTGCATTTCACTGAAGATCCAAACTATACCAGGAGCAAGACACGATCAGCATCTTTTGGTCTATCCTTAAGGAATGAATTTAGTCGAACCTGAAATTGTTTTGAATGTGGCGATTATCTGAAAATTATTTTAACTGATGAATGTTTAATTCAGTTTATATGACGCTAAAGTAGCAGACGCGTGAATATCATCAATGTGTCCAGCACTCATTCACTGCTCTCCCTCATAGTAACAGTATTGCGAAAGAAAGGGTTATGATCCGAAAGCGCCTTTTCCGTTACAAATGCTTGCAAAATCTATTTTCAGACAATAAATTCAAAGGATTAACCAATTACTGCCCAACACAAGGGGTGTATCGATTTAAAAATAGTTCATACTTGATAAAGTGCCAATGTGTGAACGTCGATGTTTCCCCCCTGATAGTGTTCAGTGCAGGATTGTGTGCACAGCGGCCCGCCTTCGGTTACCTATTGCTTTCAGTAATAATTAAACATAAAGGACAGTATTTATTGGCTCACTCACACCGAGAGTTGTACCACGGCCTTTAAACTTGAACCACGGGGGTGGGTGGGAGTTTCCCTCAACTGGTCATTTTCTCTTTGGAAAGCGGGATTGAAATCCAGCCTGCAGGGTCTGGCTAGGCAGGGAGCAGCAAACAACCTGGTTCACCGAAATTCCCAGATAATCAGGAGAGAGAGTTTGGATCATACATTCATTTTTAGGAAGTGAAATCAAAACTTACAAACGCAGATGTAACCCTGGCGAGGGAGCAGACATGACACTGCCCTACCTCATCCTGGGGCTCCCCACTAAGTGTAGATTCCATCAGTAACAGGAAGGTACAAGATTCCGTTCCAGTTGATCTCAGAGTTGATTAATGCTTCTATCGTAATGCGTGTGTGCGCGTTGGATTCCGTTCAGAATACTCTGCAAATGTGATTTCGATCATTATTCTTTGTTTCTTTCTTCCCCCGCCCCCCGAAGTTGCCCACCAGTGGTGCAGGTCGGATTGAGCACTGGCGTTGACCATGAGTGAGCGGCAGACCAACGTGAACAGCCTGTTCCTGAACGAGGAGTCGGGCAAGCGGAGCGCCGCGGACAGCCGAGTCCAGCGCTTGCAGAAGGCGGTACGCAGCCGAGCTGGAAGAGCCAAGAAGAGCCTGAGTAACATCAGCCGCCAAAGTGTGCTCAGCTTCGTCAAGAAAAATGCCTTTGTCCTTCTAACTATATTTGCGGTCATTCTGGGTAAGAAATTCGGCAACGTGTCATTCTATAAGAGGCGGCTAGTCATGTTTTGGAAACGTTTGGACACATGACAGTCTGGGTTTTATCCAAATTCCATAGTAAATAAAAACAGCTTGACCAAAGTTGATATGCATGTTAAAAATCACACAACACCAGGTTACAGTGATTTTTAACTTTGTACACCCCCAGTCCAACTCCGGCATCTGCAATCATAACTACATTTAATGTGATCTCTTAAAGAAAACTCTTAACGGTTGATTCAATATATTCAAAAATGTGGCCAAAAGGCCCAGCCAAATTCCTTTTGAGAACAGATCCATCAGCAATGGCCTCCCACAACTTCTCCAGATGACAGGTTTAGCTCTACGTTCCCCTAACCTACCTGTAGCATTCCATGCAAATGTTCATGGGAAGGGACTGTTGAAGTATTGCAGGGAAATAGCTCAGCACAGTTCAAAACATTTAGTTTTGCACCATCTGGATAAAAGCTGGAATACAAGCATTCTCTTTGTTTCAAAAGGATATGAGCACAACCTTTCTCATGCAGTCTTCTGACTTGGAATGACAGTTTGTTCAACAGTGAACTTTTTAGAAGACAATGTTACCCTCTAGTGACCTGTATTCTCGATTTGGACCACAAGATGCCTAATGCAGAGTACAAACACATAAATTTGTACTACAGCTCATGCAATCCAGTGCTTATTAATACAGTGTTGAAATTTTCATTGATTTATCTTCTACAAACATATGACTTTCTTAATCAGTATGACACACCACTTTTCCACATTACGCTTCTCTTTGGCTCCTTACTAATCGTGTTAGACCCATGTTGAAGTACAACTGCTATATGTTGGTCAACTTACATTAAAGGTACTTGGTTGGGACTCTACAGAAATCCCTTTGATCTTTCACCATAGTTTTGGTAGCCCCTCAGCAGGTCCCACTCACAAAGAACCAGAATCTCAGTTGAAACTGACTGACGGTGCTACTTCTTTCAACATTCCACTAATTTCCAACTGAAGTTGCAAGTTCAGACTAAACAACCCCTCCCCCCACAACATTGACCTTTAAATCCATATCTGCTAGATTGCTCTGCAATATTCCTTGATTCAACAATGCAGAATAATCTGTACTTCATAGCTAAATATTCAAGTGGCTGACCTAATGGAAAGGAAGACTTCATCTGCATCTGTGAAAACTTTAATCTAGCATCTTTTGATGGGGCAGAATGGAGACATATCCTTATCTATCCATACTATTATTGACCTGGGAGTGCATGATTAGCAGTGTAGAGGGGATCTGACTTTCCATCAAATTGTGCCTTGCCTCGACCTGATACAATTTGGTGATGACTACAAAGATTAACTCTCCAGTAATTAGGTTAAATGAAATCAGGGTGTGTTTGGTGAAAGAGTGTTAAGGGAAATTGACTTTGTCTTCAACATGCTAAGGATGAGATTGGCCTGCTTGTTAGGACAGTAATGTTCCTTTATCAGCATTCACATCCATCATATGGATACATAATCAAACATATATGTATATAATCATATACCTGAGGTATATTCCAAAAGGTACATGTGTGTAACTGCATTGCAACAGCCATATAAACATTTCCTACAGAAAATGAAAATGTCCACACTTATCACTGACAGATAATTCTGATCTATCCATGTTGGTTTCCAGGGTTAATCTAATCACTGATCTGTGTAACATCACCACTTGGTGCTGCATGTTACAAAGTTCATTCTGTGGTGAGTAAATACTTGAGTTTGTGGTTTCAGTCTCTCTCATAAGCAATCTGAGCAGTTTTTTTTATGGAAGTTAGTTTATGTGATCACTTCTACCTGTAGAATTATAGAACTCCACACTGTAAGAATGAAACTCCATCATTACCTGCAAGAGATCACTGTCTTATGCAAAAGCACTTCTTCAGTCTCTCTGAAGTTGGACGCATTTAACAATGGATGGGACAAAGCTTGGTTTAAATAAGAAACTGCTTTATTCCAAGTAAAGTGAAGCAACAAAACCGAATGATCAGAATTCACCTAATGTTATGAAATAAGGAACACACATTACCTTTGCTCACTGTGGTTATTTTAGTTAAGTAAAACAGAATAATCAGAATGTATGCTGTCCTATAGATCAGGGTAGATCCTGTCTCCCCATAGTCTTTGACTTTCAATCTTCCATAAAGTTCTGTATTCTGATTTATTAAAAAGCTTGTTTCATTGATGAACACACAGTAAAGGCTCCTTCAATATTGTAGCATCATAGGGCAAGCTGCACGACCCAGACAGGCTACTGTTACTCTCTGGAACAATGATTGTTTGTTGATATATTGCTCCTCTTTTATGTGTGTTTCTGTTTTCTACATCTATGTAATAATGTTACCCTCAAATCATTCACTTTAAAAATGAATTATTTTTTTCAATTTATGCAGAAAAATTCACAATTTGTAAACAATAGCAATTGTGGTGGAAGGTGGGAATAAAAGCTGCGCCTGGGACTTGGGAGCAGAATCTGAGAAGCAGAATCACTGCTCAGGAGTGGAGGCTGGGGTTTAGAAGCTGAAGTTGGTAGTCAGAAGAATTGGAGTTTGGGGTTGGATAGTGGAACAGAGCTGGTGTATGGAAAGGATCATGCTTTAGGAGAGGAGACTTTGAGTTGGGACCAGAGCCAGAGAGGGATAAAGATCTATGATCAGGAGAAGAAACCTGTAACAGAGGATTGAAATTCTGAAGAGAGGCCAATGTCAGGTGTGATGGATCAGGGTAGTGACATTGGTGGGTGTGGGAGGAATCAGGACAGATACCTAGGGAGAAGGATCACTGATTTCAAAAGAAATAAAAGAAAAAGAGATGTAAAGTTGGTTGCTAAGCTTCTTACTGTTGCTGTATCACTTTACTCGCACCTTTGATTCTCAATTTTTCCATATTACCCCAGTTGAACTATCTGCTCAGCTGATATACTATCCCCTTGCATGTTTATCTCTCATTTCACCTGAATCCAATCCACATTTTCATTTGCTTTCCCTTGAACATCTAAAGGAAGCTGATACACACCTTCAACTTCAACCCTGCTCTTCCCTGCTTTTCTTCACTTCCCAGTATCTTTCCCAGCGTTAATTGCTTTCAAATTTCAACTTGTTTTGTTTAAAAAATTCACAATGAGGTATGAACTACCCATCTTTCTTTCTATTTGTTTTTATTTTGATCTTCCACTTCAGAGATGGTTGAGGTAAGTATCTCAGATACAAATAAGTGGTAACAAAAACCTTTTCTGTTAGTAAAGCACACGATGAAATTATGACTTAATCTCAAGTCATTTTTGAAAATTTAAACAATATTACTGAAGGATAACACAATCTCTCTCATTCCTTTAACTTATCTCTCAGTTTAATGCTCTTTCTAAAGTTTATAGACTACAAATGAAAAATAGGTTAAAACAATGACTGCAGATGCTGGAAACCAGATTCTGGATTAGTGGTGCTGGAAGAGCACAGCAGTTCAGGCAACCTGAACTGCTGTGCTCTTCCAGCACCACTAATCCAGATACAAATGAAAAATGATGACAGGCATGTCACCAGAACACTTATAATTTTCTTCTATTTTTCTCAATCTCTTTATTTCTCCCTGTTACACAGCGTTTAAACACACCGAAATTAATATATCCTCCAGTAAAGCTTTTAAGATTCAACCTCCCGTTTTATAAAACTATTTGAAGAAATGCTACTGAGCAGAAACTTCTAGAAGCTAGACAAAATTGGCTACATCTGGCCAAAAGGATATACAATCCATCCTGCAAAACCAAATATACTTTCATACTCAGACTGGACAACAGAATTCAACTCAAGAGTTATAGTTCAGGGCAGTCAAAGTCAAGTTAGAACATTTGAGAAGAATCCAAGGCCAAGTAAAAACTGTAATCAAGACATTTAAAAAGAGCAAAAGAAAGTTGATTGGATGAGTTTGATTTTGTTTGTATTAACAATGGAATTTTAGAATTTTCTGTTCTCATTGTTTGACAATTTCAGTTCCTGCGAAAATTATGGCCAATTTTAATAAAATTCAGAAATCATTTATTTCAGAATCTAGAAAAAATCCAGGCCCTTTCTGGAGAAGCAGGTCCTTGATACCAGAACAGACGTTTTTGATTCCCTACAGTGTGGAAACAGGCCCTTCAGCCCAACAAGTCCACACCGACCCTCCGGAGAGTAACCCACCCAGTCCCATTTCCCTCTGGCCAATGCACCCAACACTATGGGCAATGTTACAGGAGCTTTCCTAATAAACTGCTTTATCAATAGAATTCGCAGTTGCACTAGCTCGCAATTTCTTGATATCTGGTGCCTTGTAATGTACAGAAGATGATCTACGTAGCCTAATCTGGATTTAGTGCTTAACCATGGTTACAAATGCCTTTTTTAAAACTTTGGAACAGTAAACTCCTCCACAATATCACCCTCAATCTATATCTTTACATATATAATACCTATATCTAGATCTATAATAGATTGCTCAGAGCACAGAGAATAAAGCTCTCCCATCCCTAATATGAATAGCAATGGGATCATTCAAAGTCCAGACTAATTTATTTTCCATTGAAGTATGTGAATTTGAGATATCCCGAATCACTTAATTCACAATTCTAAATGTGTTTATTATTAATTTACATCAACTCCACATCACAGAAACAAACCATTCAGATTTGTGGGCGGCACGGTGGCACAGTGGTTAGCACTGTTGCCTCACAGCGCCTGAGACCCGGGTTCAATTCCCGACTCAGGCGACTGACTGTGTGGAGTTTGCACGTTCTCCCCGTGTCTGCGTGGGTTTCCTCCGGGTGCTCCGGTTTCCTCCCACACTCCAAAAATGTGCGGGTCAGGTGAATTGGCCATGCCTAATTGCCCGTAGTGTTAGGTAAGGGGTAAATGTAGGGGTATGGGTGGGTTTCGCTTCGGCGGGTCGGTGTGGACTTGTTGGGCCGAAGGGCCTGTTTCCACACTGTAAGTCTAATCTAAGTCTAATCTAATCTAGATCAATGTATTTCTGCACCACATAAACCTTTTCCCCATATCCTTTCATCCAACCTTACCAGTATATCTTTCCATTCTTTACTTACCTAACTTTCTCCCAATACATCTACTTACCTCAACCACACTATATAGAACATAGAACAATACAGCGCAGAACAAGCCTTTCGGCCCTCGACGTTGCGCCGACCTGTGAACTATTCTCAGCTCATCCACTATCCAAAAATCATCCATTTGCTTATCTAAGGATTGTTTAAATCTCCCTAATGTGGCTGAGTTGACTACATTAGCAGGTAGGGCATTCCATGCCCTTACCACTCTCTGAATAAAGAACCTGCCTCTGATATCTACCTTAAATCTATTACCCCTCAATTTGTAGTTATGCCCTCGCATACAAGCTGACGCCATCATCCTAGGAAAAGGTTTTTCACTGTCTACCTTATCTAATCCTCTGATCATCTTGTAAGTCTCTATCAAATCCCCCCTTAACCTTCTTCTTTCCAATGAGAACAGACCCAAGTCTCTAAGCCTTTCCTTATAAGACCTTCCTTCCAGACCAGGCAACATCCTGGTAAATCTCCTCTGCACCGTTTCCAATGCTTCCACATCCTTCCTGTAATGGGATGACCAGATCTGTACACAATATTCCAAGAGTGGCCGCACTAGCATTTTGTATAGTTGCAGCATGATATTGTGGTCCTGGAACTCAATCCCTCTATCAATGAGAAATGACAAACAGCAGTAGTCCCGAAACAGATCCTTGTGGCACATCACTAGTAACTGGACTCCAGACTGAATATTTTCCTTCAACCACCACTCACTGCCTTCTTTCAGAAAGCCAGTTTCTAATCCAAATTCTAACATGGTAGTGTATTCCACATTCTTATCATTCATTGAGCACAGAAGTTTCTTTTGAATTCTCTAATTAATTGGTGACAGCTTTTTATCAAGGCCTTAAAATTTTGGACTGTCTTTGGTAGAAACATTTTATTTATGTCTACTCTATTAAACCTTTTCTGAACCTTAGAGACCTCAATCAGTACAACCTCAGGCATGTGTCCACATGTCTATTGCTGCCAAATAGCTGAAAATTACATTTGGAAGGACAGTCAGACCCTGAATTCTGATTCTCATGCTATACACTTCAAACACGTTAAAGTTATTATTCGTCTTTATATTTGAAAGAACAGCATCAAGGAACGGCAACAAGATGATATTCTCCATATCTATTCCTTCATCTCTTCCCACCTCCTGTATTCCCCCGACCCATTCTCTTTCCCCTCTGCTCATATTTGTGTCTCTGGAAAATGATGACCTTTAGGTTTCCAAACTTTTCTTTTTTTGTCTCAAGTTTATTAATTAATACAGAAAGTCATTATTATTCTGTTTACCCTGATATTTTGCAGGAAACTCAGTTTATTTTGACTTTTTGGCAGGTATCATTCTAGGGTTTACCCTCCGTCCCTACAAGCTGTCCTATCGTGAGATTAAGTATTTCTCTTTCCCGGGTGAGTTGCTGATGAGAATGCTGCAGATGCTGGTGCTGCCACTCATTGTTTCCAGTCTGGTTTCAGGTAAGAGAGTTTAAACTATTACCGACGTCAATCAGAAATAATGTCTAGAATGTATGGCTTTATAAAATACAGGGTCTCTAATTTCAAACCATAATGACAACCAAAGAATTTATGGAGATGAAGTAATGCAGAAGAAGCAGTGATTAGACAGGGATAAAGTTTTACTTCGGCAAAATGTGTTTCATAAAATAATAAATCATGCAGATGGAGGGAAAAAACAAGGCCAAGGGGAAAATGTTAGAAGCCAAACTGCAAGTTACAACAGTGAAGAAAGTTCTCAGAGTACAACGGGACCTTGATCAGATGGGCCAAAGGGCAGATGGAGTTTAATTCAGATAGATATGGGTTGTTGCATTTTGGTCAGGCAAACTAAGGCAGGATTTATACAGTTAATAGTAGGGCCTTGGGGAGTGTTGCTAAATAAAGAGACCTTGGCGTGCAGATGCATAGTTCCTTGAAAGTGGAATTTCAGGTAGACAGCATAGTGAAGAAGGCTTTCGGTACTCTTCCCTTTACTGGTCAGTGCATTGAATATAGGAGTTGGGATATCATGCAACGGATGTCCAGTACATTGGTGAAGCTACTTTTAGAATACTTCATACAATTCTGATTTCCCTGGCATAGAAAAAGTGTTGTTAAACTTTAAAGGGTACGGAAAAGATTTACAAGGATGTCGCTGCGACTGAAGGGTTTGAGCTACTGGGTGGGGCTGAATAGGCTGGGGCTGTTTTCCCTGGAGTGCTGGAGGCTAAGGGGTGACCTTATAGAGGTTTATAAAAATCATGAGGAGCATGGGTAGGGAGAATTGCCAAGGTATATTTCCCAAGGTAGGGGTGTCCAAACCTGGAGGGCACAAGTTTAAGGTGAGAGGGTAAAGATTTAAATAGGACCTTAGGGGCAACTTTTTCACGCAGAGGGTAGTATGAATATGGATTGAGCTGCCAGAGGAAGTGATGGAGGTGGTTACAATTGTAACATTTAAAAGGCTTTTGAATGGGTATATGAATAGGAAGTGTTTAAAGAGATATGGGCCAAATGCTGGCAAATGAGACTGGATAAGTTCAGGATATCTGGTCAGTTCAGAGGAGTTGGACCAAAGGGTCTGTTTCCGTGCTGTGTAACTCTATGACTCTATGACAACAGGAACCCCATCAATAAGAATGAAACAGTAATCAAGACCAGCACCATCAAAAAGCAAGGAACCGAACATGGAAAAGCAAGGGACATTATACTGAGAATATGAGAAACAACAAGTAGGGAGTCACCATGGGCTAGCCTGATTTGCAGCTTGAATTATGAGTTCAAAATCAGGAGTTACTTTTCCGTGTCAAGGTACAGAACCAAATTGAGCTAGTGAATAAACTTCTGGAAAGGGGAGAAGAACAACCTGAATTCATGGTATACTAAAGACCAATGCACAAGAATGTGTAGTATAAAGACTTGTAGACACAGTTCAAGAATTATGTTTTAGAATATTAAAGCGATAGATCTTAAGAACAGTTATTGTAGAATTACTCCTGATGCTACATTTTGGAATAGATAATACATATTAATGGATGATTGGAGAGATAATATTGAAAAAGAAAGGGTCCACGACTCTGGGACAAGCTGTGGAAGAGAAAACCATTCATATGGGTCAAACTTCAGTGTATCTGTACTGGTATCAATAATCTTACAAAAATGTAAATAAAACTCTGGGGAGTATTTAAAGCAGTGACCTGGGTCAGGGTCATTCAATGTAGTGACATTTTTGGAGCAGTTGGAAGTGTGGCAATTGTTTTGATCATATGGGCTTTCAGCTGAAATCCTTAAGTTCCCAATTCTGATTAACAATAATATAAACCATCATTGTTTTGACTATATGTTTGCTAAAGAGATGACTGCACGTCAGCAGAGTGAAGCATGTATTCCCGTTACCAGTGACAGCTGTACATATTGCCAGGGAATTCAAAGTCCAGTAGTAAGCTCAGTGGGCAGAGATTTGGGAATCTGAGTATTAGTAAACTGCAGGAACATTACCTAGCATGACAGATAGAGGTGAACAACCAGAACGTGTATGGGATTTTGTATTTTTGGATATAATATCAAGAAAATTCTCTCTTGTATTACACTTGTTGCATTATCCTGGCCTAGCCCTCTCAAAATGTACTATTGATGGTAGCTTTGTACAGTTTGATTGCATGACTATTTGTATTCTACACTTTTGTGACTTAGTACGTATTTTCATTTCCTGTAGGACATTCTATTCTTTGATCTCTATACAAACATGGAGCAATGATTGGAGGGTTTTTTTTTAAATATTGAGGGACTGTCGTTAAGAGAATATCTGTTTATGTCACAGCTGTTGGAAGGTTAGATAGATTCTGTTTAATTATGTATTGATTTTGTTTAGTCAGGTGAAATTTAACTTTCAGCTGCTGGAGTTAATTATTCTAATACTTTTCATATTCCAGGTTCAGTATCTCTCTGTGCTGATTATTCTCTGCGTTAAACAGAAACGGGCTCCTTGCAGTTTTCCAACAAATGCTAACTTTTTTTCATACAAGTTTATCAGTACTTTGGACTGAGTATCTGCTTGTCTCTGTTGTCACTTAAAGGCAGTATGGATTCAGGCTTGCTCCATTCAGCTGAGGTTATCTTGGGAAACATATTTGTCTAGTTCTTCTCGGGCTGTATTAGAAGACTCTATAATTGTCTTGATAGGTC
Organism: Hemiscyllium ocellatum; assembly: GCF_020745735.1. Classification (NCBI taxonomy): domain Eukaryota; kingdom Metazoa; phylum Chordata; class Chondrichthyes; order Orectolobiformes; family Hemiscylliidae; genus Hemiscyllium; species Hemiscyllium ocellatum. The sequence goes on along the minus strand of NC_083428.1, from coordinate 27,818,834 downwards.
AGATAACTTATCATTGTTGGAAAGAACGTTGTCAGAATTGTACATGCACACATCCCAACTGCCCTTCTTGTTACAGCAACGGTTCAGGGGTTTTTCTCTTCCCTTCTGTTCATTACAGACTGATAATATGCATTACATGAGTAATGAGTGATTTTTAAGAGGAGCAAATAGAAGCTCCTAAACGCTGAAGGCTCTTCAACACCTCACAGTTCCCTCTTTTTTAAATAAAATCATGACATTGCTGCAAATGCTCAGGCAATCTGGAGAGGAATACAGAGTTAACATTTCACGTAAATGACCTTTTGTCTCTTTTTTTCCACCATTCCTTTGACATAACCTTGTCTTAGTGGCCGCATTCTTACCTCTGAATTAAAATGCGTTCAGTTCAGAGCTCCTCTCCAAGCATTTGAACCTTGACTAACATTTCATTGCAGCACTGAGGGAATCACAGGTTCAAGGGTTGGAATATTAAATTAATATCTGTCAGTTCAAATGGGCATAGAATATATAAAGTGGCACTATTCAAAGGAGAACAAAATGCCTAGTATTCACCCCACAAACAATATCACAAACACGTTACATGGTCACTTATTTCTGAATTCTCAGGGGCCTTGTTTTGCTGTTTGTCTGATGCTTAAGCTAACAAAACAAACTAAATTACAGCAAAGTCAATTGGCAGTTAGGATGTTAAAGGCATTAGTTAAATGCAGTTTTTTTCTTGCCAGTGAAAACTTTTACATAGAAGATTTCATACACCTGATTGGTTTCTTTGCTTGTTTCCAATTAGTCACATTGCAGGAAAGAATAAAAAAAAAGTCACTTTTTAAAAATTCACTCCCCAATGGTATCAAGCCTGGGTTTTGCGTTCTGTCATGTCTAATGTACTTTTGTACAGTGTGGTTTAACATTTTAATTCCTAGCTGCGGTTGACTAACTCGGAATCCAGATGTGGCTATATACATTTCTGATAAATAAATGGAAATAAGAAATAAGCAGCATTGCTTGTGGTCAGGGAATAGGGTTAGGGTTATTCATGTTTACTTTGTTGATTGGATTTAATGTTCACCTGGCATGTTTGGAGGTGAGGGGGAGCGGAAATCCAGCTGTGGCTTTCCCACCTGCTATTCATGACTTGGAGATGCCGGTGTTGGACTGGGGTGGACAAAGTTAAAAATCACACAACACCAGGTTATAGTCCAACAGGTTTAATTGGAAGCACACTAGCTTTCGGAGCGGCGCTCCTTCATCAGGTGACAGTGGAGGGCTCAATCGTAACACAGAATTTATAGCAAAAATTTGCAGTGTGATGTAACATCAGTTCATAGACAGAGAACACAAGGGGCTAACACCTTCAACATATTGTCTAGCTATCACCAATGTTAGCAGCTAACCCGAGAATGCAACTTTAAAAAGAAGGGTTTTGTGATTTACACATGAAAGAAGTGAAACTATCACTGTATTCTAACAGATGAAAAGCTTAACAGACAATCAGCTTTTCAATGTATAATTTCAGTTACATCACACTGCAAATTTTTGCTATAAATTCTGTGTTACGATTGAGCCCTCCACAATCACCTGATGAAGGAGCGTCGCTCCGAAAGCTAGTGTGCTTCCAAATAAACCTGTTGGACTATAACCTGGTGTTGTGTGATTTTTAACTTTGTCCACCTGCTACTCATCTGCCTCAGAGCTGCCTGAACCTTTATAGCGACAGGGGAGCAGGTACGGGTGGTCTACACACCCCAGATCTATTGAGGCATTTAGATGCCCTCATCTTGCTGCCTGTCTTTTACCTGCACTAGGGAATGTCCTGTAAGTGCGCAGGTTGGTGCCGAGTGAGGGTAGGGGGGAGACCTGCTTTTGGAAGTCCTGCAGCCCTGTTCGAAGCATCTCCCCTCCTCACAGCAATGTTATTCCCTCCCTTTTAACACTGGAACCTGCCTCTTGAATCTAGAGCCCCATCCCCTCACTGCTTTTGCTAGGTTCTTTGGCATGGTGGGGTTGCATGCAGGCCCATACATGACCACTGCTCCTGGCTGGGACTGTAGAGCTGCCTGCAGTCTCTAATGCAGGACATCCTCCTGGGAAAAGGGTTGAAGTCTCGCTTTAAAGCAATTTGCAATCCAGTGTTAAACTATGGGCAGCTAATGGCATTGCAGATGGATCTCCACCAATCTTTCATCTGGGCCAGGAGGCAGGGATTGAGGTGCCCTGTAAAATCCAGCTTGCTGGATGTATTTGGACTGTGACCAATTTGTTCACAAAATGGTAAAATAGAAAGCATGGCTGGCGAAGGATTTTTGATGTTTGGATGTGCTTTACTTCCTTGTTACTGCTTACTGGTGTCATGTGGAAATGACATGTGATGCAGTTAGAGACAACATTCTAACACTATAGAAGCATTAGCAACATTGTATAAAGAGAAGAGCCATCATTTGTAGTCAGCTCAAGGGATCAGAATGACCATTGCAGGCAAGCAGAAGAAAGTGAACCCATCTAATGGCATTGGCAATAGCATTGCAAACTTTGGACAAAAATCTGGGCTCAGATTTGATAAATTCACAACAGAGTTTAAACTGGCAAAAGAGAAAGACAGCAAAGTTTCACACTGAATAGTGGTAAATATTTGACAAGAAAGTGTCCTAAGAAGTATATTTACCTGTGTTGTATTTAAGGCATTTTCACCTAGAAGGAGGTCCTTTTGCTAAAACCAAGGCTCTACATCCACACTTGTGGCTAGTTATTGACTTCACTTGGACAGTACTGCTTTAAAAACTCTGTGTGTGTGTGTTTCTGATGATTCTGTAATTTATGCAAACTCTACTAATAATAACAAGGATGATGGTTGTGGTCCTTGGACATTGGTTATCTCAGCTGCAGGACATTTCTGCAAGAGTTCCTCAGGTTTGTGTTCTAGGCCCAATCATCTTCAGCTGCTTCATCAATGTTCGGCACCATTCGTGACTCCTCAGATTCTAAAGCATTCCATGTCCAAATGCAGCAAGTCTTGAACAATATGGAGGTTCCAGGCTGACAAATGGTAAGTAACATTCATACCACAGAAATTCCAAGCTATGGCCATCTTCAACAAGGGAGAATGTAATCATCACCCCATCACCCATGATCAATGACATTATCATAACTGACAACATCCTGGACTAACTGTGAAAGGATTGTGGCCACAGATCTAGGAATCTTGCAATAAGTAATTCATGTTCTGACTCCCCAAAGTCTGTCCACGATCTACAATGCACAAGTCAGGAGCGTGATGGAACATTCCCAACTTGCTTGGATGGGTGCAGCTCCATCAACACTCAAGAAGGTTGACACCGTCCAGGACAAAGCAGCTCACTTGATTGGCATCACTATCTATAAACTTTCACTCCCTCCATCACTGATATTTGGTAGTAGCTGTGTGAACCATCTACAAGAGGCACTGCTGAAATCCTCCAGTGCTCATTGGATAGCACCTTCCAAATCTACAATCACTACCATCTAGAAGGACAAGGGCAGCAAATACATGGGAACACCACTGCCTGCAATTTCCCCTCCAAGCCTCTCTCCATTATGGCTTGGAAATATATTACTCAGTGTCACTCGGTTAAAATCCTGGAACTCCCTTCCTAATGTGGGTCTCCCTACGGCAAACTGACTGCAGTTCACCACTACCTTCTCAAGGGTGACTAGGAATGGGCAATAAATGTTGACCAGCCAGCAATGCCCGCATCTTATAAATTATACTGTTTAAATATCGGACAAATGACTGTATTAGTTTAGCAGCCATTCTATAGCAGATTGATACCTGTTATTAAAATATTCCAAATGTAATTAATGCGGTATAGGTCCTAAACCATCAGTCTTAGCTCAAAGTTCAGCAAACCCAGATAGATTTGGGAAGAAAAAAAGAAAATGCATTTCTATTTTGCTAAAATTTATAACCCTGTACTTGGTGAGGATATCGGAATAGCACTGAACTGAAAATTATTCTTCTGTCTTGCTGGATTGTGCCAGGGACTATATGGGCTGTCTGCCATATTCTTCTGATCTCAGTCCAAAATTAGTGGGCGTGTTTATAAATGAAATAGTTGCATAAAATCAAAAGCATATAGAAACTAAATGGTGTGAGAAATTAAACTTGCAAAATATTCAAAAGTCCAAATCCATATTATTTTAATGAAAGCTCAGGGGAAGCAGCATTAAGCAGCGACCTCTGTGTGCTTAATTCGAGAGGCCAGTGCAGTGCAAGCAATGGGAAATCTGAGCTAAGTCGCACGGTTGTAGCAGCATTCTAGTATATATTGCTGAGGTCTTGCACCTTCCTTTTCGGCTCTCTCCACCTGAAGGCCGCTAATTGGTGATAAAGTCCTTACCTAACCGTGGCAAAATTCCTGTGATTGTTTATTACAGATAGGTTGGGATGGCAGGCCACAAATTTATTTTAGCTGGTGAAATAACTCCACAGAGACTAGTATCCCATCACCAAGAGACCTTTCATTTACACATGGAGAGTCGCTGACACTAATCCAGCTCCCTCCGAGGCAGTTTTCAGAGTGAATGTTTGACATTCCTGTTTATTTTTTTCTCTCTGCGGTAGTGCTTATTTTTTCCCCAGCACCCATGTTGTGTGTGTGCAGGTGTGAGACACAGTGAGAGACACAAGGTGTATGAATCTTTATTTAATTTCCACCACCAGGAAGAAAGGAAACACCCGAGTGGCCTGTGACAAGCAGTGCCCTTCACATCAAAGGGCAATGCTGTGTGATCAACAGTGAAGGGGAGCGACATTCCTGTTTATCTTTTTTTTTGTGTCAATCCCCTGTTTATCTCTTTGTACCCCCACACTACTGCCTAACTGCGATAGTGCTTATTTTTTCCCCCAGCACCCATGGTGTGTGTGTGCACAGGTGTGAGACACAGTGAAAGACACAAAGTGTACAAATCTTTATTCAATTTCCACCACCAGGAAAATAGGAAAACACCCAAGTGGCCTGTGACGAGCAGTGCCCTTCACATCAAAGGGCAATGCTGTGTGATCAAAACAGTGAAGGGGAGGGCAGGGACTAAATCAAAATAGTGTTGGAGGGGGAAATGATGCACTCCACTCCCTGCAGTGCCCACCTCTCCCTGAACAACTCCAAGGTGTTGGTGGACACCGCGTGCTCCTTCTCCAAGGACACCCGGGCCCTAACGTAACCGCAGAAGAGGGGCAGGCAGTCGACCCTCACGACCCCCTCCACGGCCCGCTGCCTGGACCTGTTTATGGCCAGTTTGGCCAGGCCCAGGAGCAGACCCATGAGGAGGTCTTCAGACCTGCCCTCCCTCCTCCGTACCGGGTGCCCGAAGATCAGGAGTGTGGGACTGAAATGCAACCAAAAGCAGAGGAGGAGGTTTTTCAGAAAATCAAAAAGGGAGTGCAAACGCCCACACCCAATATACACATGGTCTACGGACTCCACAGCACCACAGAACAAGCAACATTCCTGTTTATTTTTTTTTGCCCTATCACACCAATGTATTTTTTATCCCCAGCACCCTTGGTGTGTGTGTGCAGCTGTGAGGCACAGTGAGAGACAAGGTGTTCAAATCTTTATTCAATTTCCACCACCAGAAAAAGTAGGAAAACACCCGAGTGGCCTGTGACAAACAGTGCCCTTCACATCAAAGGGCAATGCTGTGTGAACAAACAGTGAAGGGGAGGGCAGGGACTAAATCAAAATAGAGCTGGAGGGGGAAATGATGCACTCCACTCCCTGCAGCGCCCACCTCTCCCTGAACAACTCCAGGGTGTTGGTGGACACCGCGTGCTCCTTCTCCAAGGACACCCGGGCCCTAACGTAACCGCGGAAGAGGGGCAGGCAGTCGGCCCTAACAACCCCCTCCACGGCCCGCTGCCTGGACCTGTTTATGGCCAGCTTGGCCAGGCCCAGGAGCAGACCCACGAGGAGGTCTTCAGACCTGCCCTCCCTCCTCCGCACCGGGTGCCCGAAGATCAGGAGCATGGGACTGAAATGCAACCAAAAGCAGAGGAGGAGGTTTTTCAGAAAATCAAAAAGGGAGTGCAAATGCCCACACCCAATATACACATGGTCTACGGACTCCACAGCACCACAGAACAAGCAACATTCCTGTTTATTTTTTTTTTCTTTGACACAGTGAGAGACATAAAGTGCACAAATCTTTATTTAATTTCCACCACCAGGAAAAGTAGGAAAACACCCGAGTGGCCTGTGACGAGCAGTGCCCTTCACATCAAAGGGCAATGCTGTGTGATCAAAACAGTGAAGGGGAGGGCAGGGACTAAATCAAAATAGAGTTGGAGGGGGAAATGATGCACTCCACTCCCTGCGGCGCCCACCTCTCCCTGAACAACTCCAGGGTGTTGGTGGACACCGCGTGCTCCTTCTCCAAGGACACCCGGGCCCTAACGTAACCGCGGAAGAGGGGCAGGCAGTCGGCCCTAACGACCCCCTCCACGGCCCGCTGCCTGGACCTGTTTATGGCCAGTTTGGCCAGGCCCAGGAGCAGACCCACGAGGAGGTCTTCAGACCTGCCCTCCCTCCTCCGCACTGGGTGCCCAAAGATCAGGAGCGTGGGACTGAAGTGCAACCAAAAGCAGAGGAGAAGGTTTTTCAGAAAATCAAAAAGGGAGTGCAAATGCCCACACCCAATATACACATGGTCTACGGACTCCACAGCACCACAGAACAAGCAACATTCCTGTTTATTTTTTTTTCAAGGGGAGAAACTCCTGTTGATTTTTTTTTTCTTTTCTTTTTTTTTCTTTTTTTCTTCTTTTTTTTATTAACCCCACACTACCGCCTAACTGCGGTAGTGCTTATTTTCCCCAGCACCCATGGTGTGTGTGCGTGTGTGTAGTTGTGAGACATAGTGAGAGACGCAAAGTACACAAATCTTTATTCAATATCCACCACCAGAAAAAGTAGGAAAACACCCAAGTGGTCTGTGACAAGCAGTGCCCTTCACGTCAAAGGGCAATGCTGTGTGATCAAAACAGTGAAGGGGAGGGCAGGAACTAAATCAAAATAGAGTTGGAGGGGGAAATGATGCACTCCACTCCCTGCGGCGCCCACCTCTCCCTGAACAACTCCAGGGTGTTGGTGGACACCGCGTGCTCCTTCTCCAAGGACACCCGGGCCCTAACGTAACCGCGGAAGAGGGGCAGGCAGTCGGCCCTAACGACCCCCTCCACGGCCCGCTGCCTGGACCTGTTTATGGCCAGTTTGGCCAGGCCCAGGAGCAGACCCACGAGGAGGTCTTCAGACCTGCCCTCCCTCCTCCGCACTGGGTGCCCGAAGATCAGGAGCGTGGGACTGAAGTGCAACCAAAAGCAGAGGAGAAGGTTTTTCAGAAAATCAAAAAGGGAGTGCAAATGCCCACACCCAATATACACATGGTCTACGGACTCCACAGCACCACAGAACAAGCAACATTCCTGTTTATTTTTTTTTTAACTGCGGTAGTGCTTATTTTTTTTCCCCAGCACCCATAGTGTGTGTGTGCAGGTGTGAGACACAGTGAGACACAAAGTGCACAAATCTTTATTTAATTTCCACCACCAGAAAAATAGGAAAACACCCAAGTGGCCAGTGACAAGCAGTGCCCTTCACATCAAAAGGCAACATTCCTGTTTATTTTCTTTTTCTTTTCTTTTTTCTTTTTTTTCTTTTTTCTTTTCGGTCCACCCCATGCCCCTTCCAGTTAACACTCGTGTTTTTTTTTTCTTTAAGCAGTGTCCTTCTGTTTATTTTTTTTTCTTTTTAAAGGCCTTTTTTTTCTTTTTTTTATTAACCCCCGCACTACCACCTAACTGCGGTAGTGCTTATTATTTTTAACCCCAGCACCCATGGTGTGTGTGCGCAGGTGTGAGACACAGTGAGAGACAAGGTGTACAAATCTTTATTCAATTTCCACCACCAGGAAAAGTAGGAAAACACCCGAGTGGCCTGTGACAAGCAGTGCCCTTCACGTCAAAAACACTCGTGTTTATTTTTTTTTTTTTTTTTTTAATTAACCCCCACACTACCGCCTAACTGCGGTAGTGCTTATTTCTTTCCCAGCACCCATGGTGTGTGTGTGTGTGTGCAGCTGTGAGACACAGTGAGAGACATAAAGTGCACAAATCTTTATTTAATTTCCACCACCAGGAAAAGTAGGAAAACACCCGAGTGGCCTGTGACGAGCAGTGCCCTTCACATCAAAAGGACAATGCTGTGTGATCAAAACAGTGAAGGGGAGGGCAGGGACTAAATCAAAATAGAGTTGGAGGGGGAAATGATGCACTCCACTCCCTGCGGCGCCCACCTCTCCCTGAACAACTCCAGGGTGTTGGTGGACACCGCGTGCTCCTTCTCCAAGGACACCCGGGCCCTAACGTAACCGCGGAAGAGGGGCAGGCAGTCGGCCCTAACGACCCCCTCCACGGCCCGCTGCCTGGACCTGTTTATGGCCAGTTTGGCCAGGCCCAGGAGCAGACCCACGAGGAGGTCTTCAGACCTACCCTCCCTCCTCCGCACCGGGTGCCCGAAGATCAGGAGCGTGGGACTGAAGTGCAACCAAAAGCAGAGGAGAAGGTTTTTCAGAAAATCAAAAAGGGAGTGCAAATGCCCACACCCAATATACACATGGTCTACGGACTCCACAGCACCACAGAACAAGCAACATTCCTGTTTATTTTTTTTTTAACTGCGGTAGTGCTTATTTTTTTTCCCCAGCACCCATAGTGTGTGTGTGCAGGTGTGAGACACAGTGAGACACAAAGTGCACAAATCTTTATTTAATTTCCACCACCAGAAAAATAGGAAAACACCCAAGTGGCCAGTGACAAGCAGTGCCCTTCACATCAAAAGGCAACATTCCTGTTTATAGCTGTCAGCCAGGAGTCCCTGATTGGACCAGATTAACAGCCCCAATCAGGGAACTTCTATTCTATGAGGTCCACCTGACTGACCTCATTACAATTACTCCATTCCTCACCCTTTGAGCTCCTCCTGCAATTTTAGCACCAGACCAGGTTCTTCCAACTCTCCTCTGGGTGGTGTGTAATGCACAGTAGCTCGCCTCTTGCACCCAGACTGATTCGGAAGAAATTCATTCTCCTCTTCAGGTGGTAAAGATGTCAAAGTGGTGACAGCTGTGTCCATCTCAGATTTCAACACCTGACCAAGTGGGAGAATCCATAGTTTCTAGAACAGTTGGAAACAATATCGAGCAGTCAGGCTTGTTTTATTCCCACACCATTTGCAAGTTTGCAGCTTTCATATGATCCTTGTGCTTGCACCACTACCTAAACTATATACATCTCTGGACCGAACCTCGCATTGACTATGTCTCTTACCCATTCAGGACCGTGGTTCCTCACCAAACTCTGTCCCCATGAAGTAAACTATTTCTCTCACTTAGTGGAGTCTTGTTTCCAGCACTGGTGCTCCTGATGCTGTTGCACCCTGCATCCCAAGTCCAGGATTTAACCTGGTGCTGAGTGTGCTTCCCATTATCAACTCTGCTGGAGCTATCTATGTAGTTGTATGAGGGATGGTCCTATAATCAAACAGGTACCGGGACAGGTTGGTATCTGGTGAAGCTGTAGGCTATTTCTTTAAGACCGCCTTCAAAGCTTGGACTGCTGCTTCTGACAGACCATAGGATGACAGATGATATGTAGCTGCCCCTCCATGACAAATACCATTCAATTTTAGGAAATTCCCTGCTGGTAAATGTGACCAACACTTTTGGGAGTCTCTGCATTGCAGAACATGTGCAGTTTTTCTGTTGTCTTCTCCATGTTTGACAAACAATGCTATGCACAACCAGCCATTTTGAGTGGGCATCCACAATGAATAAGAATATTGAGCCCACGAAAGTACCTGCATATGTCTCTGCCAATCAACTTACTTTAGTCAAAAACCCAATACGGATTCCCCTGATTCTCGAGTTGCTGAGTGAAACCAATAGCATCTCAGAATTAGATAAGGCTTGAAGTCGTAATATTCCTTAACTAAATCCATCAACCCTTGAAAGGTATCTGGTGCTTCAGGGAATATTAGGCTCCTAGTAGCTGAAAAACTGCGGGTCCACAAGCTGTCAGGAGAACTACTCATTGCTTTTCATCTGCCCTGATGTCATTTGCCCAGAAAAGATAACACATTCTTTTGACATATTGGGCCCAGTCTTTAATGGCAGGTTTGAACAAGCCAAGCTTCCCAAATAATGGCATGGTATCAGAAATGCTTACCCCAAATCAAAGGCTGTTGTGAGCAACTTTCTTCAGCTTTTCTCTTGTCGCCACAAAATAACTCAATAGAGGCTGGTGTCACCAAGTCACCCTTTATTTATATGTGCATGTTGCATAACATTGACCTGTCTAGCACAGAGTGAACAAGATGTCTGACACTCCTGTTCTTTTTTTTTTAACGTTCACGAGACAAAGGAATTAATTCAGGTGGCACAGTGGTTAGCACTGCTGCCTCACAGCGCCTGTAGACCCGGGTTCAATTCCCGACTCAGGCGACTGACTGTGTGGAGTTTGCACGTTCTCCCCGTGTCTGCGTGGGTTTCCTCCGGGTGCTCCGGTTTCCTCCCACAGTCACAAAGATGTGCGGGTCAGGTGAATTGGTCAAGCTAAATTGCCTGTAGTGTTAGGTAAGGGGTAAATGTAGGGGTATGGGTGGGTTGCGCTTCGGCGGGTCGGTGTGGACTTGTTGGGCCAAAGGGCCTGTTTCCACACTGTAAGTAATCTAATCTAAGTAATCTAATAATCTAATTTAATGCGTTACATTTTGTTGCTGTTAACCCAGCAGAGAGTGAACTAACTCCACAGAGGTCAGTATTCCATCACCAAGTCACCCTTTATTTACACCTGCCTACTACTTGACACTGATCCAGTTTCATGACAGCCAGCTCTCAGAGAGACAGAACCTCTGACAGTCCTGGTTTTGGTCTCAGAATGAACAAGATGTCAGACATTCATGTGTTTTTTTTTGTCTTCTCTTTTTTGTTCCCCCAACACTACCGCCTAACAGTGGTAATGCTTTTTATTCCCCAGCACCCGTGTCGTGTGTGTGCAGGTGTAGGACACACTGAAGAATAACAAGGGTGTAATTCTTTATTCATTTCCCACCACCAGGAAACAGTAGAGTGGCCAGTGACAAGCAATGATCAAACAGTGAAGGGGAGGGCAGGGATTAAATCAAAAAAAGAGTTGGAGGGGGAAATAATACACTCTGCAGTGCCCACCTCTCCCTGAAAATCTCAAGAGTGTTGGTGGACACTGCGTGCTCCTTCTCCAGGGACACCCGGGCTCTGAGATAACTGTGGAAGAGGGGCAGGCAATCGGCCCTAACAGCCCCCTCCATGGCCCGCTGCCTGTACCTGTTTATGGCCAGTTTGGCCAGGCCCAGGAGCAGACCCACAAGGAGATCTTCAGACCTGCCCTCCCCCCGGGAACTCAAAGATCAGGAGCGTGGGACTGAAGTGAAACCAAAAACAGAGTAGATGGTTTTCAAGAAAATCAAAAAGGGAATGTAAGCACCTACACCCGATATATACATGGTCCACAGACTCCACAGCACCACAGAACAAGCAGTTGGGCTGGGAGTCCGTGAACCACCGCAATCTGCGGTTGCAGGGGACTGCTGCATGCAGCACCGTCCACCCCAGATCCCCGAGAGAAAGGGGGAGGACTCAGATGTAGAGAGCTCTCCACTGGGGATCCCCACCATCTGGTGACAAACGGGCACACCAAGGCATGTCCAGGCGATGGATAAGGGAAAAAGAGGTAGATGGTATGCAGCAGCAGTCGATACAGGGCCTGCCTTTTTATGTCCCTATAAGGGGCAAAAGTAAAACTCTGGTTGTGGGGCACAAGTTCCCGCTAGAGGTACGGGACATTGGGGCCAATGTGAAATTCTGGCCTGGCAGGGTTAAGCACAGACAGGATTTCACCGCACACCTGAGCGTCCTCCAACTGGTGCACTATGCCGGGTCTGAGCGTTGCCGTTTTAAGGCATCGAATGGCAGTGGACATGAACCAGAGGTCTACCGCTGCCCTGCTCGCTATATCCTGCAGCACCATCCAGACACTCCTGTTCTTTTATTTTCTTTCTGATACTCCTTTTTGTCTTTTATCTTTCTTTTTCCTTAGAGCTAGCCCGCAGAGTGAGCAGATGCCCTGAAACTCCTGGTTTTTTTTCTTTGTTTTTTCCATGTTGTGTATGTGCAGGTGTCAGACACAGTGAAAAATAATAAGTGTGTAAATCTTTATTTATATTGCACCACCAGGAAGAGAGGAAACATCTGAGTGGCCATTGACAAGCAGTGTCCTTCTCAGAGGGTAATGCTGTGTGATCAAACAGTGAAGGGGAGGGCTGGGATTAAATCAAGTTAGAGTTGGAGGGGGAAATAATGCACTATACTCCCTGCGGTGCCCACCGCTCCCTGAAAATCTCGAGGGTGTTGGTGGACACTGCGTGCTCCTTCTCCAGAACACCCGGGCTCTGAGATAACTGTGGAAGAGGGGCAGGCAATCGGCCCTAACAGCCCCCTCTATGGCCCACTGCCTGGACCTGTTTATGGCCAGTTTGACCAGGCCCAGGAGCACACCCACAAGGAGGTCCTCTCACCTACCCTCCCCCTTCCGCACCAGGTGCTCAAAGATCAGGAGCGTGGGACTGAAGAGCAACCAAAAACAGGGGAGAAGGTTTTCAAGAAAATCAAAATGGGAATGTAAGCACCCACATGATCCACAGACTCCCCAGCACCACAGAACAAGCAGTTGGGCCGGGAGTTCGTGAACCACCGCAATCTGCGGTTGCAGGGGACTTCTATGTGCAGCACCCTCCACCCCAGATCCCCGAGAGAAAGGGGGAGGACTCTTACATAGAGAGCTTGCCACTGGGAATCCCCACCGCCTGGTAACAAATGGGCACGCCAAGGCGTGTCCGGGCAGTGGATAAGGGAAAAAGAGGTGGACGGTGTGCAGCAGCAGTCAATACAGGGCCTGCCATTTAATGTCCCTAAAAGGGGTAAAAATAAAACTCCGGAGGCAGTTTGGGCTGTGAGGCACAGGTTCTCAGGGGAAGTATGTGAATTGGGGCCAATGTGAAATTCCATCCGGGCAGGGGTAAGTGCAGACTGGATTCCATCGCACACCTGAGCGTCCTCCATCTGGTGCACTATGTTGGTGCTGAGCATTGGTGTTTTAAGGTATCAAATGGCAGTGGCCACGAACCGGACGTCTACCGCTGCCCTGCTCGCTATATCCTGCAGCAGAGGCCAGACACTTATGGTCTTTTTTTTTGGAAAGGTTGGTATGGGATCAATGGCATTGAATTCAAGGGGAATTGGCATCAGTATTCAGAAAGGAGGGAGCTGTTCCGACGGATAGGGATCCACCTGAATTATGCTGGGACCAGATGAAATAATTTGACAGAGGCCAGTATCCCATCACTAAGTCACGCTTTACTTACACATGGATAGTCTTTGACACTGACTCAGCTCCCTCAGAGCCAGCTCTCAGAGTGAGCAGGATGTCTGACACCCCTGATTTTTTTTCTTCTTGTTTGTTTTTTTACTTTTTTTGTCTCTTTGCTTATTTTCCCCTGCACTCATGTCATGTGTGTGCAAGTGTTGGATACAGTGAAGAACAACAAGTGTGTAAATCTTTATTTATATTCCACTACCAAGAAGAGAGGAAACACCCGAGTGGCCAGTGACAAGCAGTGTCCTTCTCAAAGGACAATGCTGCGTGATCAAATAGGGCAGGGATTAAATCAAAATAGAATTTGAGAGGGAAATAATACAGTCCACATCCTGCAGTGCCCACCTTTCCCTGAAAATCTCAAGGGTGTTGGTGGACACTGCGTGCTCCTTCTCCAGGGTCACCCAGGCTCTGAGATAACTGTGGAAGACGGGCAGGCAATCGGCCCTAACGACCCCCTCTATGGCCTGCTGCCTGGATCTGATTATGGCCAGTTTGGCCAGGCCCAGGAGCAGACCCACAAGGAGGTCCTCTCACCCACCCTCCCCCCTCTGCACCAGGTGCTCAAAGATCAGGAGCGTGGGACTGAAGTGCAACCAAAAACAGGGGAGAAGGTTTTTGAGAAAATCAAAAGTTGAGTGCAAACGCCAGCACCCCATATATACATGGTCCACGGACTCCACAGCGCCACAGAACAAGCAGTTGGGCTGGGAGTCTGTGAACCACCACAACCTGCGTAGAGAGCCCTCCACCGTCTAACTTCAGTAGTGCTTATTGTTTCCCCCAGCACCCATGTGTGTGTGCAGGTGTGAAAGGCACAAGGTGCATGAAACTTTATTCAAATTTCTACCACCAGGAAGAAAGGAAATACCCGAGTGGTCAGTGACAAACAGTGCCCTTCCCATCAAAGGGCAATGCTGTGTGATCAAACAGTGAAGGGAAGGGCAGGGATTAAATCAAAATAGAATTGGACGGGGAAATAATATACTCCACTTCCCGCGGTGCCCACCTCTCCCTGAACAACTCCTGGGTGTTGGTGACACTTCTGTTCTTTTTTTTATTCTGCCATCCCCTTCTAAATTTATCTTTTAGAGAGAACATTCCCTGTCTGACTCCTTTCATTATTTTGAACTTCTCAATAAGGTCATCCCTTACCCTCAGAGAATGAGATTTATAGTTGTTATCTGCTATTCAATCTTAATTAATTTCATCATCCTATTTCCATTGGACTTTCCCTCAGTTCACATATTTTTCTTAATGTGGGACACCTGAAATAGTACGATATATTCCAATTGGGATCTGCTGGCATTTACAGGAGAGGAAAAAGAGCTAGAGCCAAGGCAGTGAAATGGACAGAAAGAGCAAGAGGAATGTGCATAACGATTCACTGAGAGAAGGCTCACATTATCGGAAAGAGTAGCTATAACAAAACTCCTGAATTGTATAGTGATTATCTTAAGGGGGCTAATTTCAAGCAGTCCGAAATAACTCTGCCGATGCTGGTATCCTGTCATCAAGTCATGCTTTATTTACATGGGGAGAGTCCTTGACATTGATCCAGCTTCCTCAGCGCCAACTCTTAGAGAACACTCCTGTTCCTTTTTTTTTCTTTTCTTTTTCTTTTTGTCTTTTTTTTCTTTATTTTTTTTCTTTTTTTTTCCTTTTTTTTTAATTAACCCCCACACTACCGCCTAACTGCGGTAGTGCTTATTATTTTTAACCCCAGCACCCATGGTGTGTGTGTGCGCGCAGGTGTGAGACACAGAACACTCCTGTTCTTATCTGTCAGCCAGGGCTCCCTGATTTGACCAGATTAACAGCCTCAGTCAGCGAACTCATAATCTATGAGGTCCATCTGGCTGACCTTTTTACAATCACTACAGCTGAAACAGGGATTGAGGGTCATGTTGTTGGTCTTCATTTGATCCACACACTAGTCGTTGACCCAATTTAGCTAATGGGTGTTCATCTCAAATTCTTAACAATGCTAATTAGAGTGAAATCTTTACAGGCAATTTTCACACCAAATTTTAAAATCTTGTTTACTTTCAGGATTTAGTTCAGTGAGAAAAGTTTTATTTATATAGTATTTTTAATGTACTGAAGTATTATTCCCCAATTTAGACATTATCCAATTTCTCGGTGTATTTAACCTCTCAGCTCCAGATTTATTCCCACTGGTCTTTTCGTCATCCTCTACAATTCTACTAATGGCATATATATTTATCTAATTCTAATTCAAAAGCTTTTCCTGACATTCCTGTATTTTTGTAAAGACTGTTAAGCATTGCCTTTAAATTGTTTTTTATGTTTTATTGCTAACAATCATTTTCTATAACCTTTCCACCTTCAGCATTTATTCTTTCCAGTCTTTAGCTTGCTGCATTTTTCCTTCTGTTCTCTCAGGACAGTGGAGCAGCATTATTCTGTTTTGCATATTAGCAAGGATATTATTGCCAGTTTGATTCAAGCAACGGCCAATGTCCTCCAACCCTGGGATCCATGATTTAGGAATCTGAAGTTTCCCTTTACATTACAAATACATTTCTTGATATATCTCATTTGGAACAGCCAGAACGAATATCTTGCAATTAAACCATCAGTTACATTGAAACCATAATCTGTCCACACAAGATATTTATAAAGTATACAGGGACGTGCTACTTTACGTTAAGTTGTTTAAAACATTAACTTAACTATTCCTTTATCATTCACTGGTGTGTTAGAGTGAATTCTCAAATAGTTTGCCATCAACATAGTTTGACAACATAGCAAGTTCAGTGCTTCTGAAGAAGGGTCATTGGACCTGAAATGTTAATTTGTCTTTCTCGCCACAGATGCTAACAGACGTGATGATTTTCTCCAGCAATTTCTGTTTTTGTTTCAGATCTCCTGCATCTATAATTCTTTGTTTCTTTTTAAAAACTCAGTTGATCCTCCATCTCAGTAACAACACAGTAAGATCACCCCTCTGCAAAGATCAAAAGCTAAATCCAATCATTTATTTCTTCGGTGTCTTGGCTTTCATATTTGAATACACTGTTTTGTTGGTTGAAATACCCTCTGCTCTCTCCTGTCTCTCTTCCCCTCTCATTCTGTCATTCTCCCCTTTCTTCAGGAGTATCAATACGTTTGAATGCTGCTTTTGCCACAGCAAGGAAGAGTTGTCAAAGTGGCTGGGCTCAAAGCCAAATCCCTTCTTACCATCCCCTGGGAATGTTTGCTGAAGAACACAGTAGTGTGGAATTGTTTTCCTGGCAGGGCCCCAGAACCTCATGCAACAATCAGGCTTTTGTAGGCAAGCTTCTCACAGCCTCAAACATTGACTGTCCTCAATCTGACGTACAGAATTCTTTGTTCCAAAAGATAATTAACATTCAGAGAGTCCGCAGCAATTACATTAATCAGCGCTGGACCGATAAATATTTCATTCATAAGAATCAGGTTTAATTTAAATCACATATGGCTATGGTGTGCAGAAAGGTTGGATGCTTGCTGATTCGATGGTCTGCTGTCTTTAAGTTGTCAGGAAACCTTCTATCTTAACACTTTGGACAATATACAAAACATTTCTGGAAGAGTAACACTGAAATTATTTTGATTATTTCTCTTATTGCCTAATGCCAGGCAGAGTGTTTATGTCACATTACCCTTCACGGTTATATACCTGTCATTGAGTCATAGTCATTGAGAAAAACAGCATGGAAACAGACCCATTATGTACTGCAGGTGAAAGCGGTGCGATTGAACTTTCCTTGTTGCAGATGCACCATCGGAAGCACACAAGGCACTTTCATTCACTCAAGTTGTGCAACTGAAAGCTTTCTGCAGTGAGATCCATAGACAGCAACTTTTGCTGAGAGCACGGGTAATCTGAAAGGTTCAAGCTGGTGGTTTGTGGCTGGATTTCCTATAGTCGCCAGTGTAGTAGCAAGGTGGACTTTTATCTAGCCACATGTGATACTGTCAGGTGGTCCTTGTATCTCCAGCTATTTTACGGCTTCTTGCCATAGGTTAGGAGGGATGGAAATGGCATTTAGATGCACAGATGAACAGGAGCACTTGAACAAGAGAGCACAACAAAGACAAATGCATTGAATGATTTCAAAGTAGAAGGAAGAAAATCTTGGGCATATTTGTTGTCACGAGGACACAGGTTTTCTGACTAACCAGTTATTGGCAGTCTTAGCTGGCAGTCCAACACATTCAGCAATTGTGAGTCCATGGAAAGGCACTTTCTTTTAATGTCTCGGCTCCAAAATCCTGTGTCACTTTCCTTTCAGCAGCACTAGAACACAAACTTTGTCCTCTAGTGAACTGATTGCTGGGCCATTCTTTTCACTTGTTGGTGCCCTTGCTCAGTTCTACTGTGTGAATCATCGACCATCAATCCTTCTTAGTCACTGCAGGACGCTTGGCTGATTGCTGTGCTACTGCTTAGAACAAATGAATACACAAAATTAAGGAGGAGTGTTGCTGAACAAAGAGACTTTGGAGTGTAGGTTCACAGCTCCTTGGAAGTAGAGTTGCAGGTAGAATACGTTAGTGAAGAAGGCGTTTGGTATGCTTCCTTTATTAGTCAGAATATTGAGTACAGGAGTTGGGAGGTCAAGTTGCAGCTGTACAGGACATTAGTAAGGCCACTTTTGGGATATTGTGTTCAATTCTGGTCTCCTTCCTATTGGAAGGATGTTGTGAGAGTTGAAAGGGTTCAGAAAAGATTTACAAGGATGATGCCCGGGTTGGAGGATTTGAGCTGCAGGGAGAGGTTGAATAGGCTGGGGCTGTTTTCCCTGGAGTGTGTAAGCTGAGGGGTGACCTTTTAGAGGTTTATAAAATCATGAAGGGCATGGATTAGGGTAAACAGATAAGGTCTTTCCCCTGGGTTGGGGGAGTCCAGAACTAGGGGGCATAGGGTGAGAGGGGAAAGATATAAAAGGGACCTAAGGGGCAACATTTTCATGCAGAGGGCAGTGCATGTATGGAATGAGCTGCCAGAGGAAGTGGTGGAGGCTGGTACAATTGCAAAATTTAAACGGCATCTGAATGGCTATATGAATAAGGATGGGTTTGGAGGGATATGGGCCTGCTGCTGGCAAGTAGAACTAGATTAGGTTGGGATATCTGGTCGGCAAGGATGGGTTGGACTGAAGGACCTGTTTCCATGCTGTATATCTCTATGACTGGATGACTGAAAACAGAAATTGCTGTAAAAGCTCAGAAGGTCTGGCAGCATCTATGAAGAGAAATCAAAGTTAACGTTTCGTGTCTGGTGACCTTTCCTCAGAACACAAAATTAAGGAATTGGGGGAAACCAGTGATTCACTCCCCCAACTCCATACCATGATGAACACTTTCTTTCCTTCCTCTCTCTCACCCATCCCCCAAAAGGGACAAAACTAAAAATCACAGACACAATGTCAGGGTGATAGCAGAAATAATATTCAGGAAAGTTCCTTTCCAATTCCCTCAGGTGATTGAACCCAGTCCAGGAGATCACATCAAAAGAAAGACTTGCATTTAAATAGCATCTTTCGCCATATCAAATTGCTTCACCTGCACTGAAAGTAAAAGTTGCCACTTTCCAGAGGACCATTTGCTGTTCCCTGATTGGAGAGTGATGACTGGTGGCGAGTTTAACCCAGAGGTCACAATGCCTCAGGGAGGGACGAGGTGGAGAAGCACAGTCACCTCAGCCAGTACTGGAATTGAACCTGCACTGTTGGCCTCACTTTGCATTGCAGAATATCCATGAGCGTGGCCACTGTTGGAGAAAACACTGCAGCAAATTTGCACACAGCAAGCTCCCACAAACAACAATGTGATAATGACCAACAAAATGATTTTTCTGATGTTAGTTAAAGGATAAGTATTGACCAGGACACCTGTGAAGACAATAGGGCCTCAGTTTAACACCTCATCTAAAAGACAACATTCATGACAATGCAGCCCTGCATTAGAGTGCCGGCCTTAATTTGTATTCTTAAGTGGGACGTAAGCCTAAAGGTTTCTATCTGAGAGGTGCAAGAGCTATAGACTGAGCCATTGCTGACATGTCCGCCTTATCTCTAGACACGTATCTCTAGACATTTATATTGCTATCCCAGACTGGTGAGCAAAGTTAGATTTCATGGAATACAGGGAGAACTCGCCATTTGAATACAGAACTGGTTCAAAGGTAGAAGACAGTAATTGGTTGTGGAGGGTTGTTTTTCAGACTGGAGCCTGTGACCAGTGGATTGCCACAAGGATTGGTGCTGGGTCCACTACTTTTCATCATTTATATAAATGATTTGGATGCGAGCATAAGAGATATGGTTGTAAGTTTGCTGATGACAGCAAAATTGGAGGTGTAGTGGACAGCAAAGAAGGTTACCTCAGATTACAACGGGATCTTGACCAGATGGGCCAACGGGCTGAGAAGTGGCAGATGGAGTTTAATCTAGATAAATGTGAGGTTCTGCATTTTGGGAAAGCAAATCAGGGCAGGACTTATACACTTAATGGTAAGGTCCTAGAGAGTGTTGCTGAACAAAGAGACGTTGGAGTGCAGGTTCATAGCTCCTTAAAAGTGCAATCGCAGGTAGATAGGATGGTGAAAAAGACATTTGGTGCGCTTTCCTTTATTGGTCAGAGTATTGAGTACAGGAGTTGGGAGGTTATGTTGCGGCTGTACAGGACATTGGGCAAAAGTGAGGACTGCAGATGCTGAAAATCAGAGTTTAAATTAGAGTGGTCCTGGAAAAGCGCAGCAGGTCAGGCATCCAGGGAGCAGGATAATCAATGTTTCGGGCAAAAGCCTTTCATCAGGATTGAAGGCCTTCCTGATGAAGAGCTTTTGCCCAAAATGTCGACTTTCCTGCTCCTCGGATGCTGCCTGACATGCTGTGCTTTTCCAGCACCACTCTGGTCTGTACAGGACATTGGTCAAGCCACTTTTGGAATATTATGTGCAATTCTGGTCTCCTTCCTATCGGAAAGATGTTGTGAAATTTGAAAGGGTTCAGAAAAGATTTACAAGGATGCTGCCAGGGTTGGAGGATTTAAGCTACAGGGAGAGGCTGAATAGGCTGGGGCTGTTTTCCCTGGAGCGTTAGAGGCTGAGGGGTGATCTTATAGGGGTTTACAAAATTATGAGGGGCATGCATAGGATAAATAGACAAAGTCTTTTCCCTGGGGTCAGGGAGTCCAGAACTAGAGGGCATAGGCTTAGGGTGAGAGGGGAAAGATATAAAAGAGACCTAAGAAACAACTTTCTCACTCAGAGGATGGTACGTGTATGGAATGAGTTGCCGAAAGAAGTGGTGGAGGCTAGTGCAATTGCAACATTTAAGAGGCATCTGGATGGGTATATGAATAAGAAGGGTTTGAAGGGATATGGGCCAGGTGCTGGCAGGCAGGACTAGATTGGGTTGGAGTATCTGATCGGCATGGACAGGTTGGACTGAAGGGTCTGTTTCTGTGCTGTACATCTCTATGACTATTATCTGTCTACTTCTCAAAGAATGAGAGCAGTAACATTGCCTTTTTTCCTCTTGTCAAAAGACTCCTACAATTGCCTAAATTGTCTTTTGGATCTAGAAAGGAGTGAGAGACAGAAGTTATCTGAATGGCAAGGATAAGCAAAGGAGGGATTGGCAGTGCAATGACCAACACGTTACCATGTTGATTATATGAGTGAGAAACTTGATTCATTAAGAAAGATGCTAAAACACCCAATCTTTCCTGACATCCAGCTTGGATGTCACAAGTGCTGGGCACTCTCCTTCCAATGATACTGATTGATGCAAATAGTCACAAGGTTTGAACACCTCTTTGCCCTCATCTGTCCTGGCAAGATCATAAGATTTCTGACAATGAAACTGCCATTTGATGTTGGTGGAGGTGGCATTGAATACCAAGTGACCTCCCTCCTTCTGAGTCTGATCAATTCCACCTTGTGACTCCCTCCCATGCTCCACAAGCATTTGCTGCCTTCTGTCTCTTACATGGAACAAAGTGTTTCCACAAAACAGCTTCTGAACTCGAAGTTCAGTGTCCTGCTGCAGGATCCACAGCCACAGTGCTCTTTATCTCACTGTTCAAAGTCTATACTCCCAGCTGCTAAATAAGCTGTTGCCTATGTTAATACTTCAAAAGCACCGGATTTCCCATGCCTCCCTCCATTAGTCAGTGCTAAAAGAGCTGGTGCTGTGCCCTTGTTGCAATAAAGAATCTGACCCCATAAAATTTACTAGAATCAAATTGGGGCCTGCCCTGACCCATTTCTAGCAGGAACCCTGCTGGATCAGAAAAGCCAACTCCAAGCCTCTGAATATTTGTCTTTATTTCAAAATGTGTCAGTGTTACTCTCCAAAAAACTGTCATTATTACAGATTATGGATGACAATGTTACTGTCCAAATGATTGTTATTATGCTTCGTAGCTGAGAGTTAATGTGTTTGGAATGAATAATAACTTGGCTGAAGGATGGAAAACAAAGATTACTTTTTATCGAAATGAAATCAGGGTGGGGGAAGTACTCATGCAGAGACCCAGGCTCAGCAGTGGAAATATCTCGATTTCTAGTTTACACTAATGAACTGGATTCAGAAACTCATTGTGAATTCATTACATTTTTAAGATGTTCCTTAACCAAAAGAGTTCATGGAATGAGCAGAAATAACTCAGAAATTAAATAATGTATTGAATAAAACAGATTACTGTTTGGACAATGACTGATTTAATTAAACACAAACAAGAAGCTAAAATAGGCAGCTCATATACAGTATGAAACAGACAAAAGTAGTTAAAGATAGAATTGAAAGTAACAAAGGTGATTAATTTTCATTTTGGGGCACACTGCTGTAACAGTCACTTTCTGCTCAGTGGTAACTGTGAAGGTTCATCCTTTGGTATGTTAGGTAATCTCAAATTTCAACAGTGTCTACATTCCACATGCTATATTCCACCAGAATAAGTACAGCGAGGCAAGATTTCTATCTACCCATTTGTCCTTGGCCTGATCCCATCCCAAATCTGGGGATTTGAGAATACAATGAGCACCTTTTTTTTCTAATTCACTCGTGGGATGTGGGCATTGCTAGCTGGGCAGGTGTTGATTCCTGTCCCTTGTTGCCCATGAAGAGGTGGTGGTGAGTTGTCTTCTTGAACCACTGCAGTCCATGGAATGATTGGGGTGCCTCCAGTAAAACCAATTAAACTTCAGAGCAGTAGGAGGTCGATGCATTGAGGAAAGACAGGGCTTTCTAGTTTGCCTGTTGCAATTCGCCAATCCAAATCAATCCTTGTTCCTCATGGTATACTGCTCAACAAAGAGAAGGTCAGCCAAGGCCAGAAATACTGAGGGTTGTTATATTGAAACTTCCAAGACAGTATGCCTTTCAACATGGGTACCCCGTCAATATGTAGAATTTGACTGTGCAATATTTTTGTTTTACAGGTTTCATTTATACAGTTATGAGCTATTAAACATTAATGCCCTTTCGATAGTAATGAACTATAGCCTGGCAAATTTGACAGAGGTCACCTGAAGCTATTTGGAAAGATCCAGTGGCAAAAAAAATGCAAGGAAGCTGAGGTCTCAAAGTTTGTTTAATATTTGACACTGTGAAGTGCCCTGGGCAGCACGGTGGCACAGTGGTTAGCACTGCTGCCTCACAGTGCCAGAGACCCAGGTTCAATTCCCACCTCAGGCGACTGACTGTGTGGTGTTTGACACATTCTCCCGTGGGTTTCCTCTGGGTGTTCGGGTTTCCTTCCACAGTCCACTAAATGTGCAGGTTAAGTGAATTGGGTATGCTAAATTGCCTGTAGTGTTAGGGGCAGGGGTAAATGTAGGGGAATGGGTGTGGGTCGGTGTGGACTTGTTAGGCCAGAGGGCCTGTTTCCACACTGTAAGTAATCTGTAACATTTTACTATGCTAAAAACACTAATTAAATGTAAGTTGCCATTGTGATTTTTACATATATAAATAAATGTGTAATCTGTGTTCAAGTGAGTTGCATATCTTCAGCCCGTAGCTCATATACCTTATTAATAGTCTCCTAGGGTAGAGGGAGAGTGCCTTCTTTTGAGATATTAATGGGCAGAGAAATCTAATTAAACCTAAATCAGTTGATATCAGCGGTAGAAGTGAATTTGTGAAACCAGATATTTTATATGGCGCCTCATTTTACATTTCTCCCAATCTAGGCTCTTCCATTTGCACATTCCCTGGTCTGTGAGGAAGCAAAGATTTCTCATTATAAATCATTACCTCAATCGAAAATGTAATAGTCTCCATTAGTTATTTAAATGATGGGAGACAGAGATCAATGACAAAGAAAAATAATTTTTTTGAGAATTACGGTAAGGTAGCTCCTTCTGTTCGGTACCCATGCCTGTAGCTACAACATTATTTCTTGGATGTGTAAAGTTAGAGAGTTACATCTTTTGTATACAGTTTGTGTCGGTTAGTTCATAGCAGCAAATTGTGTTCGAGTGTATTGTAGCAGCAACCAGATAATGTTGGATGGAAGCACAATTGTAAAGGGAAGTATGGTACTAATCCATAAGTTTAAGTTAGGAGTGAAAGTTAAATTATAGTGTTTAAGTTTAAGTGTTAAAAATTCAAGTAAATCATATTAATTTTATAAGATAAACTGAATTTCACAGGGAAATGTGAAGTGATGCATTTGGCAGTTGAGATGGAAAGAAGCAACGTAGACTTAATTATACATTTATAAAAAGTATGCACAAGAAACTAGTGTGTACTGGGTTCATGAGTATCAATCAATCTTTGAAGCTGGAAGGAGATATTGGAAGAGTTGTTGGTAAAGTTTATGGGATCTTGGACAATGAATCAAAGATGTTGTAAGATGAATCCTCAGCATAGCTCCTCATGTTGTTCAATCCATCTGGTAGATTTGTTACCACCCTTCACTTTCCTGGATGGGATCTACATGGTCCGCTCAATCTAGCCTGGCAGAGGAAAAATGGTTGGTAGCCTAATGAAAAGACACTTTAGTCTTGAACAGTATATTGTTGATTAAATAATAATAATTAGGTCAAGTTATCTTGATGTGATAGTCACTGCTACTGAGACGTGGGGGAGATCTACAACGTGACATAAAATTCCTTCAAGATCCAGCGCTATTATTTGTCCCAGTTTCATGTGACATTCTCATATTGGATGATGCTTAATGCATCAGTAACCCTTTTGGGCCCTTGCACCTTTATACAAATAAAGGTCAAGCAGAAATGCTGAAACTTAAAACTCTGGTTAGGTGCCAACTAGAGTATTGTACACTGTTCTTGCCACCGCATTTCAACAGAGATATGAAAGTGCTTGAGAGAACGCAGGGGAGATTTACCAAAATAATTTCAGGGATGAGAGGCCGGTAATTCATAAGTTAGGGGTTGGTGAAGCTGGAGCTGTTTTCCTTGAAATAAAGGAGACTGTGGCAAGATTCGATAGTGGTGTACTAGCTTATGACAGGCTTATAAGAGATAGATGAGGAAAATCTTTTCCCTTGAGATGATAGAATAAGAACCAAGGGGTAATGTGAGAAATAACTTTTTACACAAGGAGCCAGAACTGATTGCCCATGAGGATGTTGAAAGTGGACACAATTACTGATTCTGAACGGAAATTGGAGAAGGGTTGAAGGAAATGAAGTTGCAGAGTTGAGATGATCAAGGTGGGTGGGACAAATTGGACTGGACAGCATGGACTTGATGGACCAAATTACCTCATATTAAGTGTAAATGATTCTACAAATTGTGTGATAGTAAGTGGGTTGTTTAGGAAAGCAATATTTTTTAAATTTATTCATGGATGCGGGCACTAGTTTTTTGCTCCAGACAGTTGTTCCATTCAATTTTCACCATCTGCCATGGTGGGATTTGAACCCATGTCACCCAGAACACAAGCCTTTGGTTCTGAGATTATTACTCCAGTGACATTGACATCAGTTCCATCAAGGCTAACTCTGAACAGGTTACAAAACAGATTGCTTTCATAGTGAATGTCGGGGAAAGTGAGGACTGCAGGTGCTGGACATCAGAGTCAAATGTTGTAGCGCTAGCAAAGCACAACAGGTCAAGCAGCATCTGAGGAGCGGGAGAGTCGATGTTTCAAGCATAGGCTCTTCATCAGGAATGTGGAGGGTCCCAAGGGAGCTGACAGATAAATGGGAGGGAGGTGCGGCTGGAGTGAACGTAGCTAGGAATGCAATAGGTAAATGAAAGTGGGGGGTGGCGATGGTGATAGGTCAGAGCAGAGGGTGGAGCAGATAGATGGGAAGGAAGAGGACAGTTCAAGAGGGCGGTGCAATGTTGGAGGATTGGGTCTGGGATAACGTGGGGGGAGGGGAGATGAGAAAGCTGGTGAAATCGACATTGATTCCGTGTGGTTGGAGGGTCCAAAGGCAGAAATCCTATCGCCCTGTGGCTGATCACTTCAACTCCCCCTCCCACTCCGCCAAGGACATGCAAGTCCTGGGCCTCCACCACCACCAAGTCCTAGCCCCCAAAGGATCCTTCCACATCCTACAGAGATTTTCCTGCACATCCACACACCTCATCTACAGTGTCCGTTGCTCTCAATGTGGTCTCCTCTACATTGGGGAGACAGGACGCCAACTTGCAGAATGTCTCAGAGAACATCTCCGAGACATGTGCACTAAACAACCCCACCACCCTGTGGCTGACCACTTCAACTCCCCCTCCCACTCCGCCACGGACATGCAAGTCCTGGGCCTCCTCCACTGCCAAATCCTAGCCATCCGAGGCCTGGAGGAAGAACTCCTCATCTGCCATCTCAGGACCCTCCAACCACACGGAATCAATATCTATTTCACCGGTTTCCTCATCTCCCATCCCCCCATGTTATCCCCAATCCAACCCTCCAACTCGGCACTGCCCTCTTGAATTGTCCTACCTATCCATCTTCCTTCCCACCTATCCACTCCACCCTCTGCTCTGGTCTAAGACCATCACCCTCCACCTTCATCTACCTGTCACATTCCCTAGCTCTCTTCCCCCAAGCTGCACCTCCCTCCCATTTGCCTCTCAGCCCTCTTGAGGCCCCCCACGTTCCTGATGAAGAGCTTATGCTCGAAACATCGACTCTCCTGCTCCTTGGATGCTTCCTGACTGGCTGAGCTTTTCCAGCACCACACATTTCGACTCTTTATAGTGAATGTAATGAGCAAGCTTCAAGTAATTTTGTAATAATGATCAAGTGCTTCTAGTGTTAATGTAACCCTGTAGTTTCTGCCAGTACCTTCCAGACTAATCTACATCTGAGTTGTTGTCTTGACCTTTTATCAATCAGGAATGGCAGCTCTGGACAGCAAAGCATCTGGTAAAATGGGAATCCGAGCTGTTGTTTTCTACATGGTAACCACTATCATCGCTGTGTTTATTGGAATTGTGATGGTAATGATCATCCATCCTGGCAAAGGATCAAAAGTTGACCTACATCGGGAAGGAAAGATTGAGAAGGTGCAGGCCGCGGATGCTTTCATGGACCTAATCAGGTCAGTGAATCTCTAAATGAAAAGTAATTTGTTGTGTAATAATCAGACAAGTATATAATTAGCGGCTTCGATGGACTTATATTTTGTGAAGCTGGCTTTGAATTGAAGAACAGACTTAAGGCGTTAAGATGCGATTCTTTGATCTTTTGACTGGAATTTGGGGCTGAACCTGAATGGGAAAGGTTTGAAGAGATATGGGCCAAACACAGGCAAGTGGGAGTAGTTTGATTTGAGAACATGGTCAGCGTGGACTAGTTGGACTGCAGGGTCTGTTTCCATGCTGGATGACTCTACAATTCTATGACTCTATCAGGTTTGTGCCTCCTTCTGCTGTCTTGGAGAGATTCCAACCAGGCAGGAGCTGAGTGCTTCTTCCACTCAACAACCTTTCCATTGTCAGTCCCAATGCAGGCTGAATTAGTGGATTTTCTCCAGAAAACCTATCATTTCTGCTCAGTGTGCAAACAATGGCAAATTCTTGCTTTCATACAAACTCAAAATCACACTAGCAATTTTTCTTTACTTCTGAGTGAAGCAAGTGTGTATGATGTACAACAGCAATGGGTGCCACAATATATCCAAACAGCAACTGAGAGGCAGCTAAATAAAGGAGCAGCCAACAAATTGACTAAATCCCATTGATGACTTTGGCCAAAAGTAAGTGTGCATACTGAAAATCTGAAACAAAGAAAGTGCTGGAGAAACTCAGCAAGTCTGCATCTATGTAGAAAGAAATAGAGTTAACACTTCAAGTCTGTATGACTCTTCTTCAGATGAATAAGTCGTTCTGGATTCAAAATGTTAACTCTTGTTTCTCTCTTCAAAGGTACTACCAGACCTTTTGAGCTTCTCCAGCATTTTCTGTGTTTTTTGTCGCCAATTTCCAATGATGGAGTAGCAAGCTGCTGCATTGAAATCCTACTTTACACCGCTCACAACAGGCATGGCTCCTGGAGTTCAGGACATTCTGTCGAACAGTAGTACATCAGTCTCAACTGTTTTTGTTTCTCATGCCTTTATTTTGTGATTCACCATGGGCGGCATGGTGGCACAGTGGTTAGCACTGCTGCCTCACATCGCCAGAGACCCAGGTTAAATTCCCGTCTCGGGCAACTCTCTGTGTGGAGTTTGCACATTCTCCCTGTGTCTGTGTGGGTTTCCTCCACAGTCCAAAAATGTGCAGATTAGGTGAATTGGCCATGCTAAATTGTCCGTAGTATTAGGTGAATGGGTAAAAGAATGGGAATGGGTCTGGGTGGGTTGCCCTTCGGAGGGTCAGTGTGGACTTGTTGGGCTGAAGGGCCTGTTTCCATGCTGTAAATAAACTAAAAAATGTGTTTTAAAATATTTTACTTAAGACTTGCTTAACGACAGCTTTAGATTGGTTTGATATAACTGTCCAAGGCAGCCCTATACTTCTTGATTTGCTCTCATCATTCTCTTAATCCAATGTGTAGGGCAACAGCATACATATCACAGCACGGACTGAAAAACAAATGCATAACTCTTACCACTGTACTAATTCTCCCCTTTTATATTCAACAGGAATATGTTCCCACCCAATCTAGTTGAGGCTTGTTTCAAACAGGTGAGTAGTTACTAAACAAAGCCTCAATTTTTTATCTGTTTCAAAATGATTCCTCGTCTTTTCTTGAGGAGGGAAACTTCTCGGGGGGTTGAGATGGTTCAAGCTAGTATACCCTTTAAAGTCCTCAGATGTACCTATACCAAGAGCTGGCAATGTTTCCCCCCTGGAAGGGTGCCCAAATCCTTCTAAACAATTGTATTGATTCCACAAAGGAATCAATTACATTCAACAGATCGTCCACTGGACACTGACATTTTTAAATATGTTTGTTGCTGAACATTCCAAGGCTCACTATCTTTAATCAACACATCATATTCCAACTCTGATTTTGTCACCAGTAGATTGAAGATGCAGCTTAAGGATATCTAGACTTAGGGAAGCATATAACCCATTCCAGTTGCAATTAGAGTTTGGAACCCAGTATATTTCTTCTTCCAGAAACTATTTGAAAACTTATGGGAAAAAAAATCAAAATTCTGTGGTTGTTGGCAATCTGACAACAAAATATCCTGGAAGTGCTCAGCAGGTCAGACAGCAGCTGGAAAGAAAGAAACAGAGTTAACATTTCATGTCCTTGAGATTTCATCATCTAGCTCTTTTAAGCATCCCAAAAAAATTACCGTTGAAAACTATTCAGTAAATGTTTCTTGTTTTTGTTGATATTACTTCACACATTGCTGTTACTCCACTGTTGTTATGCAGGATAACATTATAACTCAATTATATTTCCCAGGACATATTACAGTTAATTCACCCTGATTACTATAATGCCCTCCTGGCTGGTTTCACTTTGACTGCGCTTGGTAAGTTCCAACCAACTTGTACCTTGCCCCATGTAGAATCAAGCTCCTCAGTCATCTCAGTTCTCATTCGCCTACATGGCCCCCGGCCTTTCAACATATCCAATATTAAATAGTTGTCCTCGTATTCAAAACTCTCTATGGCCTCACTTGTCTCTTCAGGGTTCACTTTCCTTCCTGTAGCCTTCGGTCTTATGATCTTGGCCTCCAGAGTGTCCCACTTCAGCACATTGGCTGTCGTATCCACGCAGTGCTCTCAGAAATTCCTGTCTGTGACCTTTCTGTCTTTATTTTGCTTTCTCTCTCCTATCATTTTAACTCTTGTGTCAAACTATACCCTTATACTATCAATCAATATCAAAATTTCCCTCTTTTACTCCCCCTGAAAAGTCTTTGGTGATTTTAAAGTAAAGTGCAGAAAAGTTGTTGCAAAATGTTTTTATAATCATAAGTTCTCACCTGGAGCCAAAAAGATCAGATGTACCTCTCAACTAATTTCCCACAACTACAGCCAGAAGGAGCTGCCTCTAGGACATGATATCTGAGCCCTAAGAGTCCAATTATAGCTCTCCATCCCAGGAAGGAAATCAGTCAAGGCTTCTTCCCTATAGTCTGAAAAGCATCATTTTTTTTAACTAGATTGTAAATTTCCCAAACATTGCAAAGGTCATCAGAAATCCCCCCACCAACAGAAGATTAGATGAGACAATTTAAATTGTAAGTAAACACCGAACTTTAGTATTATAAGAAAGCATATGATTATACTGAGAGTATAAATCACAAAGCTAAATAATCTTTTGAAAATAGCAGATAATTAGCTCTAATTTCTACAAGAGAATTGAATCTTCAATCTTATTACAAAAACTAGATTTTTTTAAAAAAGGCTCTCAAACATCAAAGCAATATATATTTTAATGCTCAGGTGGGTGATAGTTATTATGTTCAGAAAGAGTCTGACCTGGGGGTGACTGATCTAACATCTCTGTTCTAACAAGTATAATCATTTAGATTAGGTTGTGATCTTTGCCATGTACCTTTTGGTGTCGTATGATTTTAGGTGGCTTGGTCATTGCTTCAATTATAGACCATTACTAATCATTATCCCACATTAAGTGAGAAGGCCTTCCCATTGTAATTTAGTTGCCTGGTCAACTTCCAAGAACAGTTTTTTTTTAACTTGTTCTTGAAAAACTAGGGCTCGGCCACAATCATTCTGGGCAGTCTGTTTCACAAAGGCATTGTGTCCAAAAAGTTAATAAGACTTGGTGCGTAGGTCCCATTATCAGATTGTGGTTTTACTTATCTGAATTGACATTGTACTCAAGTGCTTAGCTGTTATCATAATGATCTCCAGGATAGTGACTTTTAGGTGTATGTATTCTTTGTCAGCAGTTGTTGTGAAGAGAGTTAATCATGTTAAACCTTGCCATTTTTATCCTGAGAAAGAATTCAGTTTACTGTAGATTTTACTAAATGTAATTTTTAAGTCAGTTTCCTGTAGCCATGCCATATGTTTTAATCCATAGTCCTTTACAGTTGCAGAAATACTAGTACAATCGGTCCTGCTATAATGCAGTGGTTCCATTCTTAAGCAAATCCAAATTATAAGAAAATTGTGTAACATTAGCACCATTTAAACTTATGGGACCGGAATCACATTATAACTAATACATGCTTTAAAAGTTTGCGCTTTAGAAACAATGTCCCCAATTTATCAATCGCATTACAGCAAATTCGCATTAACGAAACATGCATTATTGCAGAACGGCTTGTACAGTACTGATAATTGTAGCATCATTGTAAAAGCCATGTATTAATACATTCAAAATAATCCCAACCAGGTAGAATAATACACTAGCACCTGGTATTATTGTTAATGCAAATGTGAGATTTTTACCAATTCAAAACAGAGACAAAAGACCTGAGCCTTGAAATTACATTGCAGATATGAACATACAGGAATCTAACACATACATTCAAATCCATATCTCAACTGTATAATATTTAGTATCAGCTGAGTTATTTCAATAACTGTCCATATCTACATCACAGGGAGTGATCAGACAATCATAGGGGATTACATGTATATTTGCTGCCTGAAGAATGTCCCTGGCACCACATTAATTAGTTTCATGTTCAGACTCTACTAGAGTGTGATGAACAACATCTTAAAATCTAAAGGACTTTGCAGTTCTCCAGACACTCCTAGAGAGGCGTGTTCCATCGACAGCAGCCTTCAGTTAACCTCAACACAGCAAGCTATTATCATTACCATCAGCATGATGAACTTGCCCTCTGAAGAAGCTGTACCCAACAAAATGATCATACTGGAAAGTGTCAGCTATACACATAAGAGGTGCAAATAGAATATGTGGCTTATATTTCCTTTAAAGAAACAACCAGTTGCACATTAGAACAATGTTTGGCAGTATAAGGAGAACAGAATGCCCTCTGAAACAAGCCGTACACAGTCTCTTCGACAATGTTAAGTCCACTGAGATTCAACTAGCCAAATGGAGGCAAACTATAACACAGGAAGAAGTGGCAACAGAAGAGACAAAGCCTGAAAGGGGTAGCAGAGTGGGTGTCACAATTCAAACAAGGTTTGGAAATGTTTGGCAAGATGTAAAATCAGGACAGAAAATTATTTTCATACTCTCAGGATGTTTAAAGAAAATAAACTTCGGCAATTGCCTGAGAAGTTAAGAAATGGTGCTATAGGGAACCTGGTTAAAGAAGAATTGGAAGACAGGTTCTGGCCCTCATTTTCATCTGAATCTATTTGTTGATATTGTTCCCAGCCACCTAATGTGCTTTGTGAGTCCATGACACTTGCTCCCATCTTCAGTTCTTGAAACTAATTTCCAGAGGGGAGTAATGTTAATTCATTTTGCTAGTCCAGTGTTGGGATGATGGAGGTAAGTTGGGTAAATGGAATAAAAGTACAGATCAGCCATGATCTACCTGACTGATAGAATTGGTTCAAAGAGTACGGAATATTCTTTTCCTTCCCCATGTTCCAAAGTAAGAAAGAGATAAATAGGGGAAAAGTAGAAGAAATGTAAGTCTCTGAATGGTAACACTCATAATATTTTGTCTTTTGCAGTACAAAACAAATTATGGCACACGAAAAATCTTGAGACCGACATCATCATCTATCAATTTTACAACCACCACTGAACCATCCATGATAGAAAACATAACTGAAGCATTCAAAAATTTAGAGGAGTTGATGTTTGTTGAGGAGGTTATTCCAGTTGCTGGTTCTTCCAATGCAGTGAATGCATTGGGCCTCGTTGTCTTCTCCATTGCTTTTGGTCTGGTAATCGGCAATATGAAACAGCAAGGCCGGGCACTGAAGGAGTTTTTTGACTGCCTTAATGAAGCCATCATGAGACTGGTTGCAATTATAATCTGGTATGTTTTAAGGTTGTATTTTGTCATTTAATTAGAATTCAGGGCTATAATTGGTTAGTATCCGAAAACAGGTGGGGGATTACAGCACACGAGTTCCTGGGTGTGTTGAGTAGAATGCAAGCAGCTTGATGACTGCTCATTATGATGCTCTGCAGGTTCAGGCCGAACTTCATATACTGTTCATTGACTTAACGCATTAGCCAGAGACGCACTGTTGTTGGTAACTTGCACTTCTTAAAGCTATCCCACACTCTTAAAGGAGCACTCTGGCTGCAGCAGGTGCCATAATCATTCCAAAATTGAACTTCACCTGGAAAGAGTAGAAGAAGAGAAAAGGGAGAAGAGTGCAGACCATGGGAGAATGCAGTCCCAATCCCCAGATGTTTGGATTCTGCACTGGTCATCTTGGTAGAGGACATGTAGATGAAAGGCAATAGGAACAAGGAACTGCAGAGGTTAATGTCAGGAGTATAGCTCCAAGGATTGATCTCAGGAAGCTTAATGCCCTCAAATAAGTGGTCAAAATCAGTGAATGCATCTCCAAACACCATATCCCACCAAGTGCATTACTCACCTCATCACTGCTTAAATCGCCACATCCCACCTTTCAGCTCCCAATCAAGACTTATAACTAACGCTGTATGGTTCACTTCATCCTCACACATTCAACACAGTCGTAATCCTCATGCCCACATCTCACAACTTGAACACACTGTCAGCAATTCAGCCATGACAGTGATATCACCCACCTTGTCTTGTACTTGTTGGCATACCTCCTTTTCTTTCCCAGGAGAGGATGTCACACAACTGAAAGCAGCAGGAGCTTAACAAACAGGGACACAAAAACCTGGACATTCTATTCTCTATGGAGGAGATGGTGCTGAGACAGTCCATTACTGGAAGGGCTTTTCTCAGGCTATTGTCAGAGTGGGTACGGAATCCATTGAAGAAGAGAGTACACCCATCACTAATCCTCTTTCTAAAAACCCACATGTCCCTCTTCCCTATATATATTTTAATTTATTAGCTGTACAATGGTAATTGGTTTATCCTCGCTTGGGAAACAGCCATTCCCTTTTTATTTTCCCATGGCAATGCCTTGACCAATCAGAATTGACTTATCTGGTTTAAATTTAAACATAGCTGAAAATGTGTTGCTGGTTAAAGCACAGCAGGTTAGGCAGCATCCAAGGAACAGGAAATTCGACGTTTCGGGCCAGAGCCCTTCATCAGGAATGAGCTTTAAACATAAATTTAAACATAGCTGGGAATTGAATTATTCCTGAGTCCAATCTCCATGGCAATACCGTTACCAATCGGAGTCCAGTTGCCAACCAATCAACACCCTCTTCCCATGCAGCACAAATTGTCATTTCCTTTGAAATTTGGTATTCTTGTGATACTGTCCTGAACACTGCAATACAAAAAGTTTTGACACCATGTCTTTTTTTATCAGTAATACTCAACTTTATTCTTGTACGCAATTTGTATGATTCAGTTGGATTGGATCTTTGATGATGATGGCAAGTTTGTCCAGCATGAAGGATTCCAAATCTTGAAACCTGTTAAACCAAGTATTCTAACACCGCAGCAGTAAAGGTAGCAGAATCATTGTGTCCACAGTGCAGTAATCTGCACTATCAGGTATCTTGTGGCTTTATGCCTCCTATTTTCTGCTAGCTCCATTCATGTCTATGGGTCATTAGTTATGGATTGCATCATCAAAGGCTGTAGTGATTGAAAGCCAACAGTCACAGGGGACTGCTGCAGAATGAATGCATTTTGACTGTGACTAGGATACCAGATACTGTCCTGCATAATGCAATGTGTATGGAAACATAGCAATTGCATGTTCAGGAACTGAAATTCTTTTCTGTTCAGATATATAACAGTGTTGACTTGAGTGAATAAGAAGCAACATTCATGTGGAGCCATTGGCACACAGTTAGTGGCACTATGTGGCCTGCTAAAGTCCACAACACCTGCCAACTTTCATTCGTTTCATGGGTGGGTTTGATTGGGTTAAAACTGGGCATCTTCTGTGTGGCAAGACAAAATTAGATGAAACCATTTGTCTTCTTATAGTGACATCCCCCCCGCCCCGGCAGTACCCTGCAAAGTGCAAGGTGTGGTTAATAAACTCCAGCAGCAGTTTATAAGGAGGCCAGTCATTAAACTTCATCGTGACAGTCACCTTCACAGGCAAAGACAATGTGATTCTTGCCTTGCTTTGAGGTTAGAGTTGAGGCTGCAGCAGTTGACAGAGTTCAGTGACAGCCCCCTTAGATATCCCAAACATTGGTAGTCACTGATGTTGAGTTAGTATATTTGTGACCTGAAAACTTTGGGTAGATGTGGCCTTCTGCTTAAGACCCTGCTTCCTGTTCTCTTCCTCCCTCTTCTATCAGCTTGTCCTGCCCTGTGTGACCTCTGCTCATTCCACCCACATGGTCCCTTCTTTTCAGCCACTCCTGTATGGAAGAAATAGATGTGTGCACAAGCTGGGAAAAAATTATTTCACCATGACTCAAACGCATCTTGTAGCAAGTGAAACTTTTCACACATACGGCATAATACAAAATGTGCAGAATAGCAGAAGCATCTAGAAGAAGTAATCAGCTAATAATTCATAACTGGTTGGTGATCACTTTGTGTCGAGTTCGTTGCTTGGGTCTTTAATGTCAATGTGTGTGGGAGGTTAGGAGAGGATCAAAGGGGAGTGCTGAGCTCCAAAATTGAACTGCATGCTGATTGATGTCCCTATCTCCTGGTTCTGCTGTTTCCTATCGGATTTAGCTATGGAATAACTCCTAGACTAACATATTTTCTGGTGCATTTTATGTCAGCTGTGTACAATTAATGGGTGCTTCCAAGTCCAATTCTAAGCCCCACTGTTTCAGGCAAGTATTGGATTTTTGAAAGTAATAATTTCATTCTATAATCTAGAGCCATGCGGATTGTCATAGTTACAAGTTTTCCAAGTAGCTGGAGGAAGAATAATGAACAAAGCTAAGTACTTTGATCCTCACTACTTCTTACATTGTTCCTCAGATGCAACAACAGGAATTTGATGTATCTGTTCAAATATAGGCAAGTATATTAAAATGTGAACAATCTTAAGTTGCCAGTTTTCAGATTTTGAAACAGGCAAATTATTAATTAATAAAACCTTAGCTAGTTCTGCAGACCAATTTGCTTCCGGGTGTCAAACCAAATTCCTTCCTACCACCTGAAATAAGTATCACTTTGATGCAATGAATGGCTGACCATGTGGCACATCTGAAATATTGAAATTCCTCTGAGCCCTATTAATAAAATGGCAGGGGAGGTGTGGTGGGAATGGAATACTGTGGATTTTATTATTTTAATTTACTTGTGGGATGTGGATATCACTGGCCGGCCAGTATTTTTAGCCCATTCCTATTGCCCTTAAGAAAGTGGTGGTGAGCTGCCTTCTTGAATTGCTGCAGTTCATGTGTTGTAGGTTAACCCACAATGCCCTTACGGAGGGAATTCCAGGATGTTGATCCAGCAACAGTGAAGGAACAGTGATATATTTCAAAGTCAGAATGTTGAGTGGCTTGGTGGGGAGCTTGCAGGTGATGGGGTTCCCAAGTATCTGCTGCCGTTGTCTTTCTAGGTGAAGTAGTTGTGGGTTTGGAAGGTGCTATCTAAGGATCTTTGGTAAGCAGAGCTGTCCCACAATCCCCCAAACATGCACACAAACAGCTCTCTACTAATACAGTTCATGAGAAAGTCTTGATCACAGTTTATCAGATTGACATTCCAAAATATGAAAGGCAGGCATGTCCATCATGAAGTTTTGATTCACAAAATGCTGTGCAGTTCAGAAAGTGGCTCAGTCAGTTCTTTGACCAATGTCTGCTGGAATTTTAATAACCAAATAAGCCCCAAATTCCCTTCCAGAAGTTCTACATTCTTCCCCACAAAGACTGAAACTGACCCTTATAACATCACCATTCTCTAACCTCTATACATTAAGCAGATGTTAGGTTTGCACACATTGTGGTATTCCCTCAGAGGGTAAGGATATAATGTGCGCCAGAGAGATGTGGATCAAAGAGAAGCCCTCTACTCACAGTTTTCCCTAGTTAGACAATGTTAATGAACATCTGGACATTTATTCTTGCATCAAAACAAAAGTTGCAGTCAAACTATACTCAGTCACAGCTAGTCAGGAAGGAACAATTGAATTTAAAAGAAAACACTGATCAACAAAGTGGCTTGGACAAAATATGTCATGGTTGAAACAATAGTATGTGAAGTTCAACAGGAATTAATGTAATAATACTGTACGCCAAAAAAATTAGAGAACAGATATAAGGTTAGGGAAAAAGCGATTGCTAGCTATAATTAGACAGCTGAGAGCAGTCTGAAGGAGCGAGTCAACAGAGGAGTGTTTAGAAAGGATTGTATTGTTGACTGTATCAAATGCTGCAGAGGGATTGAGAAGGAATAAAACAATCACAAATAATGTAGTTTGTGATTTTGAATGGTTATGTTTGGTATTGAGCTGTAAAGGGATGGAAATTGGATTGAAGATCTACAAACAGTGAAAGGTTGGGTGACTTGTTCAGGAACTTTGGAGAGAAAAAGAAAACAAGGGATGGAACCTTATTGTTGCAGAGGGACAAGCAAAGGTTTTCGGCGAGTTCAGTGATATCAATGGTCTTCAAAAGGATTGAATACAGTGCTTGAAGGAGAATTTGCTTTTTAAGATTAACGAACATGCCTATCACATCAAGCCAGTTAACGAAGATCTGACTACACTAATCTCATTTTGCCCTACATTCCTGGAGGCTAAAGCAATGCAAGTGAATACCACCTAAATGTTATGAGACTTTATGACTCATAAACCCTTCAAGGAGTGAATTCCAGAATTCCACCAAGCATCAAGTGAAATGATTTCTCCTCAATTTTCCTCTTAGCTTTCTATCTTTGACCTTAAATCTATTGGGAACTTGTAACTATCCTCTTTACTGAAAGGAAAAGTGCCTTTGTACCCAACCCATTGTGGCCCTCATAACTCTGTACATCTCTGTCAGATCCCCTCAACTTTCATTGCTTCAAGGAACACAAGCTCAGCCTATCCAATCTTTCCTCAGAGCTCAGAACCTCCAACCCAGACATCATCCTAGCAAAGTTCTTCTGCACCCTTTCAAGTGTAATCACATTCTCCTTTGATGTGGTGACCAGAATTACATGCAGTACTCCAGCAGTGAACTAACCAGCATTTTATCACAAATTCCAGCATATCCTCCTTGATCTTGTATTCTATACCTCAGATAATAAAGTAAAGTAGGGGACTCTGGCTATATAAGGCATTAATGAGAGCATATCCAGAATACTGGGGACAGTTTTGGTCCCTTTATCTGGGGAAAGAAACACTAGCATTGCAGGCTTCCCGAAAGGGTTCTCTCGGCTGATGCTGGATGTGGAAAGATTTTAAGAGGAAAAGTTAAGTAGGTTGTACAGAACTCATTGGAGTTTAGAAGAATGGGAGACGACTTTATTATAACACAAAAGATTCTTTGAGGGCTGGATGTAGGGATGTTGTTTCTCCTTGTGGAAAAGTCTAGGACCAGATAGCAAAACCTCAGATAGGAAGTTGGCTTTTGAAGTCAAAAACAAGAAGGAATTTCTTAGATGTTTGAAGAGTGTCTACTTCAAAGCCAGGATTATCTGGAATAAGGTGGATATACTTGTAGCATGGGTTGGTACCTGGGATTTTGATGTTGTGGCCATTTCAGAGACACGGGTAGAGCCGGGACTGGAGTGGTTATTGCAGGTTCCAGGATTTAGAACAGAGAAAGTGGTAAAAAGAGGTGGGGTGGGGGTGACACTGTTAGGGGAGAAAGTGAGGTCTGCAAATGCTGGAGATCAGAGCTGAAAATGTGTTGCTGGAAAAGCGCAGCAGGTCAGGCAGCATCCAAGGAGCAGGAGATTCAACGTTTCGGGCATAAGCCCTTTCGGGCATATGAAGGGCTTATGCTCGAAACGTCGAATCTCCTGCTCCTTGGATGCTGCCTGACCTGTGACACTGTTAGTCAAGTTAGTTTTAAAGTTGCAGAAAGAACATTTAAGGACTCGTCTACTGAGGTAGGATAGGCTGACATTAGAAACAGGAAAGGAGAGGTCACCCTGTTGGGAGTTTTCTATCGGCCTCCAAATATTTCCAGAGATGTTGAGGATAAGATAGCAAAGATGATTCTCGATAGGAGTGAGTGTGACAGGGTAGTTGTTAGGGGATCTTTAACTTTCCAAAATATTGACTGGGAATACTATAGTTCAAGTACTTTAGATGGGTCAGTTTTTGTCCAATGTGTACGGAAGGGTTTCCTGACATAGAATGTAGATAGGCCAACGAGGGGCAAGGC
Organism: Hemiscyllium ocellatum; assembly: GCF_020745735.1. Taxonomy (NCBI): domain Eukaryota; kingdom Metazoa; phylum Chordata; class Chondrichthyes; order Orectolobiformes; family Hemiscylliidae; genus Hemiscyllium; species Hemiscyllium ocellatum. The sequence goes on along the minus strand of NC_083428.1, from coordinate 27,779,612 downwards.
TATGTTAGATTGGTACTAGGTAATGAAACCGGCCAGGTGTTAGATTTGGAGGTAGGTGAGCACTTTGGAGATAGTGACCACAATTCGGTTATGTTTACTTTAGTGATGGAAAGGGATAGGTATATACTGCAGGGCAAAAGCTACAGCTGGGGGAAAGGCAACTATGATGTGATTAGGCAAGATTTACGATGCATAGGATGGGGAAGGAAACTGCAGGGGATGGGCACAGTTGAAATGTAGATCTTATTCAAGGACCAGCTACTACCTTGTGAAAGGTAAGTCATGCCTCACAAACCTAACTAAGTTCTTTGAGAAGGTGGCCAAACAGGTGGATGAGGATAAAGCAGTTGATGTGGTGTACATGGATTTCAGTAAAGCATTAGATAAGGTTCCCTATGGTAGGCTATTGCACAAAATACGGAGGCATGTGATTGAAGTTGATTAGTGGTTTGGATCAGAAATTGGCTAGCTGAAAGAAAACAGAGGGTGGTAGTTGATGGGAAATATTCATCCTGGAGTTCAGTTACTAGTGGGGTACCGCAAGGATCTGTTTTGGGTCAATTGTTGTTTGTCATTTTTATAAATGACTTGGGTGAGGATGTAGAAGATGGGTTAGTAAATTTGCGGATGACACTAAGGTTGGTAGAGTTGTGGATGGTATGGAAAGATGATGTAGGTCACAGGGAGACATAGATAAGCTGCAGAGCTGGGCTGAGAGGTGGCAAATGGAGTTTAATGTGAAAAAATATGAGATGATTCACTTTGGAAGGAGTAACAGGAATGCAGAGTACTGGGTTATGGTAAGGTTCTTGGTAGTGCAGATGAGCAGAGAGATCTCGGTATTCATGTACATAGATCCTTGAAAGTTGCCATGAAGGTTGATGGGGCTGTAAAGAAGGCATATGGTGTGTTAGCTTTTATTGGTAGAGGGATTGAGTTTCGGAACCATGAGGTCTTGCTGCAGTTGTACAAAACTCTGATGCGGCCATATTTGGAGTATTGCATACAGTTCTGGTCACGGCATTGTAGGAAGGATGTGGAAGCTTTGGAAAATGTTCAGAAGAGATTTACTAGGATTTTGCCTGGTATGGAGGGAAGGTCTTACGAGGAAAGGCTGAGGGACTTGAAGCTGTTTTTGTTTGAGCGAAGAAGGTTGAGAGCTGACTTAATTGAGACATATAAGGTAATCAGAGGATTAGATAGGTTGGAGAGTGAAAGCCTTTTTTCCTCGGATGGCGATGGCTTGCATAAAGGGACATAGCTTTAAATTGAGGAGTGATAGATATAGGACAGATGTCAGAGGTAGTTTCTTTACTCAGAGAGTAGTAGGGCATGGAAAGCAATAGTAGTAGACTCGCCAACTTTAAGGGCATTTAAATTGTTATTGGATAGGCATATGGACGAGAATGGAATAGTGTAGGTTAGATGGGCTTCAGATTGGTTCCACATATTGGTGCAACATCGAGGGTCAAAGGGCCTGTACTGCACTGTAATGTTCTTTGTTCTATTAGTGAATCCGTGGAATTCTTTACAACAAGGAGCTGTTAAGACTGGATGGTTAAGAATATTTAAGGCTGAGATTGACAGCTTCTTAATCAGTAAGGGAATCAAGACTTATTGGCTAAAGCAGGAAAGTGGATTTGAGGATGATCAGGTCAGCCACAATCTCATTAAATGACAGAGCAGACTCAATGGACCAAATGATCTACTTCTGCTCCTATGGTCTGAATGGGTTGCATTTAAGACATTATGCATTTTACCCTCTAGAAAATTATGGGGTCGCAGAGATGTCGACACAATGAAATATGTGCACATGAGGTTTACACCTCCCTTCATCCTAGCCTGTCTGAGAGGATCGAACTTGAAAGCCTCATATCTTTGATAATTATCAATCAGCTTCTACAGATTTGCAATCGATCTGTTAGTATTAATTAATTTCTAATGAACTGCAGTACGTCTAATAAAGTATTGCAGAATGCATTTCCCATTATTCTGCATCAGTTAACTTCTAATATGTCTGATACCTTATTCTGAGATAAATTAGGCTGCAGTCTATGGTAAAACTAACATAGATCATTTTGGAGGCTCCTTAGAAAATTCAGATCAATGGACGACTAGTTAGCTACTCCATCCAAAAATCACTGTAAAACTAACCTGTCTGGAGTCCGCATTCCCATCATCTGTTGGTCTCCTCCTTCACAGAAGATTAGTTTTTTCCCTATTATGTTCCCTGTTTAAAAAAATGAAGCAAAGTTCCTTGAGTATTGTATGACCCTTAACCAAATCAGCTGCATTTAAATGTGTCGATTTAGATTAAAACCATCAACATTTTTTCTGATTCTGGTGATAGTATAAAGTTTTATAATCTACAACTTTGCTCAGGAATTCCGAACTTTGCTCTTGTTGTCTGATTCTATATACGTACTGTGTCTAGTTTCTGGCACCACTATATAGGGGGGTTGTGATTGACTAGAGAGGGGGCAGAGGAGATTCACCATGATGTTGCCTGGGCTGGAATGATTCAGCAAAGAACAAAGCCTAGAGAAGCTGTCCTTGTTTTCCTTAGAGCAGAAAAGGTTCTGGATAGTTGTGGGGTAGGGGGGCAGTCTTGGTAGAGGTGTACAGAGTAATGATGGGCATAGAGAGGGTAGGTAGGGAGAAAGCTTTCCGCTTGGTAGAGGTGTCAACAACCAGGTGTACAGTTTTAAGGTAGGGAGCAGCAGGTTTGAAGGGGATTTTAGCAAGAGGTTTTCATAAAGAGGGTTGTGGATATCTGGATCACAGTGCCTAAAAGAATAATAAAGGCAGTAATCCTCACAACATTTGAGAAGTATTTAGATGAGCACTTCAAATGTCATAGTTTATAAAAGCTACAGACCAAGTGCTGGAAAATGAGATTATTTTAGATAGATGCTTAATGGTCAGCACAGACATGATGGCCGGACAGCCTTGTCCAGTGCTGGAAAGCTCTGTGACTCTATTAATTGGACCAGATGAATCAGATATTCATGTCAAGTTCATCTTTCATCACTTTTGAAGAGCTTCTCTCAATCTTTACTTTAGTTGAAATTAGGTACTGGAACTATTCTTAAAGGACTGACAGTGTCCTTTGTGAAGTTAAAAATTGAGTTTACTAAGCAATATTTAGCCTTTATTTATAGCACAAAACAAAAAAAAGGCAAGGCAGAAATGAAGCTGAAAGCAGCAATAAATTTAGAGAAAATCAGTTTTTATTTTAAACAGCTCCAACCCATAAGAAGCAGGAGATGAATGAGGCATAGTTAAACAAAATGACAACTCCTAATTATTTACATAGTTTTCACAGACACTACTTTCATGAGGCTTAATGGGAGTTCCAAAGATTCTGGCAAGCATATATACTCACAGCAGTTGCATTGAACTCTGTTTGTCAAGTTTGGTTTTCCTGGAATCCAGTCTGCAAAACATTCTCTCTGCATCAAATGAGCCAGCTAGTTCATGGAAGATGCAAGAGGCATAGCCCAAGTTCAAAGAGCATTGAACATCAATAATCCAGTGTGGGGTATCCAACTGTGCCAAATTGGAAGGGAAAGTTAAAATTGCTCAGATTTTTTTTATACATAAACATCCTAATAGTTACAAAATCAATGTTTCTTAGAAGCTTTCTGTTTCTGGTGACACATGAAGCAGTTAAAGCACATGTCTGTGTTTGTTTTCAAACGTGGTTTATTCTGGAACTGGATGTCAGGGGCTATAACTTGAAGAGTACCATTCAGCATCAAACATGGCTGACTAAGATAGTCTCCTGCTCCATTGCCTGCCATAGGCACACTGAAAGAACTTAGATTTTGATAATCAGCCAGTTTGTCCACATTATGAACTCACCTTCCCCAATAATCAAAATCTTGTTGCAGGACTCAAACCTTCAACTTCTGACCTAGAGGCAGAGACATTACCACTGCACCACAATACATTTCCTTAATGTTTCACTGCCTAGATTCTTTAGGGAGCATTTCAATTGTTATTAACTTGAACCATACATTCTGAAATTTTTGATCTAGTTCTCTTCTTGTCCCAATCTCCCACGACCTTTGTACAGCTGGACAAAGCTTTTTGCAATATTTGGCATTAATAATCTACTTAGACACCAATAAGCTGCATCCTCAAATAGGAACGATGCACTGATCAATCTGGCAGTAGTTTCCAAGGAATAGATCTCCTGTTTTTATGGGGGTTTTTTCCCCCTCCTTTTGAGCACAACTGCCATCCTGTACATCTTACAAAATGATCAACTTTATCACTGGCTGCACTTAGGCTGGTAGTGCCGAAAAGGGCACGTTTTCTGCTCTCAGTTACGTGAGCCCCAACTAATATGGTGACCATCTCTGAAACAGTTACCTCTGGTGCATCCACCACCACACCCCCCCCCACCAGTTACAGCCATAAAATTGGCTTGTCCAACTCTCCTCCTCATGCTGTGCGTTAGCTTCACATACCAATTGCACAGCACATAGCCATTTTATTACCAGATTGGCGATTCTTAGAGTCATTGAGTTCTATATCACAGATAAAGGCCCTTTGGCCCATCCAATCTGTGTCGGTCATGAACAAGAATTTAACTATTCCAATCTCATTTTTCAGCATTACGCCCATAGCCTTGCATGTCTTGGCCTCACAAATTCTTCTTATGAGGATACCTGCCTCCATAGACAGTGAGTTCCCGATACCTATCAACACTGTCTTTCCTCACATAATCTCTAAATCTCCTGTCCCTTTCCTTAAATGTATGCTGTCTGGTCATTGATTCCTGTACCAAGGGAAAATGTTCCTTCCTGTCTACCTTATCTTTGCCCTCATAATGTTATATCAATATCTCAATACTTTTATGCCAAATAGGCAAAAAAACTACAAAGAAAATTAAAAGAAAACACTATTTTATTTGGATGCTCCACTGATTTTTTTTTTCCCTTGAGTTGTTGTCAGCCTAACCCTGGAAATTGGTCTTTAATTCCTGGAGGTTTAGGACCATTACTGAGGTTTGGCAATTCTACCAGCAGGCAAGTAGGAAAGGTACCCCTGATGCTTACTGCAGCCCTCCTGAGGGGCATTGCCAGGCTGGAGTTGGGCTTCCTGCCCCTATTTAAGGAGGATGTCCTGCCTCCAAGAACTGCTGGACATCTGACTCACTGAAGAGACAACGTTTGGGGGCCACTGCTGGGATGGGGATGGTGGCGGGGGGTCACAACTACATGGAGGAGGCACTTACTCCATCTTTCCCACCTGAAGCCAAACCTTGTCCCTCCTCCCTTGGCACTGTGGTCACCCACCTGCTGCCATCTGCACAGCTGCAGCCAGGATGGTAAGTGGTTGTTGCCAAGTGGTGGGTCCAGGATGGGCAGGCTTCAATATACTCACAGGGACAAGGAGGTGTATAAAATACTGCCCTTAGGTGTCCCAAGGTGGAGAGTCAGCCTAGTCACTCCTATACGAATCCTCTTAATGGTTCCATTTCTAAACTGGCAAAAGGTGGTCAAGATTGCACGTGATGGAAGTGAAATTTCATGCCTCAGCATTCATCCTTAGAATCAGGAGGGACATTTGATTGGGCGGGAGGGTACAGGATGGATCAAGCATTTGCTGTCCAGATGCCAATTGATTCCTTTAAGCAGTTGCTTAAGAGAACTCCGATTGGCCAGTGGGGACCTCACCATTGGAAAAACCACACCTGCAGTCTATTGAGGGCAGGGAGCCCTCCTATTCAGCTACACTATTCCCAATCCAACATCAGGAATGGAAGAAGATATATCTCACTGCCCTTCCTGTCCAACCAGCTCCACCTCACCTTACTGGGATTCCCCTTCCTCACACACCTATTTCTCTCTAGGGCTCCATCGCCAGTCCCTGGTAGAGGACCAAGTGTAGTACCAGTGATGTCCACCACCCACAAGGGCACAGCTGGTACATGAGACCTGTCAGCTTCGGATTGGCTAGCAGCTCCAACGTGGCGGGATTTCTAATCCCCTTAGGACTTAAATCAGTGGCAAGCCCTACAATGGCCCAGTGAGTGACTGATTTCCTACAAAGATTGCCTGACATCTCCCAAAAGTGTTCAGTCTGGGACTCCTACTGTTTTTTCCAGGTGGTAGGTGTGAACCCTGTATTGAATATTAGATTTATGTTTTAAAATTGTTCCACCCATATGTGTACATCTCACACAGGTAAGTTTAACCTAACTCTGCCAGTCAGCAGACTGACAGGATCCACAGCGCTATCAATTTTACATGCCGCCCTGTACACGGTACACTTCTGACTGCTTTAGAGAATGAAGCCTCAGGGAGGGTATAAAATCTTATTTTTTTTTCCTTATGCCAAGTGTCTGTCCAAGGTTACCACTGGTCATGCTACTGAAAGAAATTAGCTCTTGTTATCATGAATACAAGTGTGTTATTTTGATATAGACCTGATGCATTTCAGCAACATCTCTCAATATTTCTGGTTAGCTTTCAGTGCTGGATTCTGGAATCTCTGCCACAGGTTTCAAAGGTAAACTTTTGGCTGCGGGTGGGTTTTTAGTTGTTGTGCCAGTGGATGGCACCTATACACTGCCCAGAAACAGTGATGGGAAACACGGTCCATTTTAAGGACCAAATTTCATTTGCACAGGGCTGACAGCCTGCAACCGGGAAATAAATGGACCTAAGATGACCACTGGCTCAGAGTTGTTGTCATTGGGACAAACTGGGCTGAAAAAGTGTAGATCTGTGACAACCCATCCTCAGGAAATGGGGATCTGAGTGTGAGCCAGCTAGGTTTTTGCTCCCAGTGGAGCAGCTCTGATACTCATGGTGCCAGGGAACTAAATTAAAATAAATCTCACTGCTGGACACCTCTTGCGTCATACCTCCATACACTGTAGCTGCACCAACCAATACTGTTGAAAATATTAGTCTAGGTCCTGTGAACATCATAGGACCCTGATTTGCACTTTTTAAGGGCCCACTGCCTAACACAACCATGTGACTCTGTCATGGAAGGCTCTTCCAAAGCCAGCATTGACTGGATCAGAGGCAGGAATGAAGTGGTTTCCCTCATCATTTTAGGGATTCCACTATCCAACCTCCACCCAGTTTAAACGTCCATTGTGTCCCTTACTGTTTACAATCATATCCAAACTCAACTGGTGCAAGATCCTGCTAAACTGAGAAAATGCTTTGTGTTCTTGTATTACAGGTATGCCCCTATAGGTATCCTCTTCCTGATTGCAGGCAAAATCATGGAAATGAAAGATCTTACTGTGATGGGTGGACAACTGGGAATGTATACTGTGACAGTGATAATTGGACTGCTCATTCACGCACTCGTTGTCCTGCCACTTCTTTATTTCATAGTCACCCACAAGAATCCTTGGGTTTTTATTGGCGGGTTGTTGCAAGCTTTGATTACTGCCCTTGGCACTTCATCCAGGTAAGATTGTCCATCCTGAATATAATCTGTTACTGCCAAGAAACATTGATTCCTTTTCTCTTTATCAATTTACATTCCTCTTATTCTCTCTGCAAATCTTTCTGATTGCCCATCTCTGATCCTCTGCATCTATCAATATGAATTAAGTTGATTACTCCATTTGTTTTGCAGCTCCGCAACTCTCCCAATCACCTTCAAGTGTTTGGAAGAAAATAATGGTGTAGACAAGCATGTTACTCGCTTTGTCCTTCCTGTTGGAGCTACTATTAATATGGACGGCACAGCACTTTATGAAGCCCTGGCTGCCATTTTTATTGCACAAGTCAACAATTATGATCTAAACTTCGGACAAATCATAACTATCAGGTAGTATTTCAGACTGCAGTTGAATTGAAATCAATGTTAGTCCAAATCTCAAATTCAATTTAGATTCAGTTTTGCATTTCATTGACATTTACAGCTAACACTTATCTCATTTGCTTGTGTGCCACTGAGCTGTATGGCTACCATGTGATCTAGAAAGCTCCTGCAAATGAAATAAACGTAATGAATTTATATCCAATGTTCAGAAAAGAATACCAGGAAAGTACTTATTGTCCAGATACATTACCTACTTAAGACATCAAATTATACATATAGGTGTCAGAGACAAAGAATTGAAACTGTTCAAAGACATCTAAACCAAGGAGATCAATTTAGGAATGCTTGATGTTAATGTGAAGCTAGTGCCATCAAGTACTGGGGTGTATCAGGAAGGATTTGGCTAGATGTTGAAATGAAACTATTCTGATCCTTTTAGATCATTAACAATGTCACACACATCCAGGCTGTCTCTGCTGTTGTAGATCCTCCAGCCTGTTACTTCCTTTTCACCAGTTCCATTATACCCTCCATCTCCAACTGGACTATTCACTTCAACCTTGAACAGTCATAGAATGAGTCCCTACCTACAATCACTTTCGTCATTTGACTGAACTTTTTTTTATATTGAACAACTTCTGGTAGCTTCATTCACATCGTGCTGATAAAATGCATTTCTGTGGGAAGCTGCATTAACCCAGTAATGCCTGTTATTTGGTTGACTCTCTGGAACATTGCTCTAGCCGGACACTGGTCCATTTCCAAACAAATTCTTCTATTATATTGCTAGTTGTATGAGTGCCACTTCCTCCTTCCTTTTTTGGAGTGTTTCTTTAGCAACGTTTCTCATTTCTACTAATCTTTGCAAAGTAACTGTCTCTGGCTGTTCCATTCTTTGATTCTCTTTCACCTTATGTATGTTTTATTCTGATGATTGGGCTTGCTGCTAACAAAACCACAAACCACTGACACCCACAACTATCTTGATTATGTTTAACTGTGTCCACCCTATTTCTTAAGCCTCTGGTCTCATCCATTATCCCTCTCAAAGCTTGTGCCTTCCCTCAAAGCAATCTCTGTGTTCACATGTCCTCTTCCACCATTTACAAAATGATCTCACAGCTAGATTTCCTTCGCTTCAACTTTTAGCAAGAGTATTTTATCATTCCTTAGACTATCCTTTGTTCCAGTGTCCATTTTATTGCCACTTGCCTGTGCAACAGCTGAGGACACAGCACATTATTAATTTAATTTCTCCCATACCTTATATTTATTCCAAGTGAAACAATAATTCACTAAATGTTGCCAGACCAGAGCTTTTCCAGCAATTTCTACTTACCTTTCTGAATTACAGCATCCATAGTTCTTTAGATTTTTTTATTTAGATTATAATACGATCCTTTATTCTTTTGTATAATTAGTAGATCCACCCTGTTTCACTTACATTTTCTTTCATTTGCTTTCATTTTTATTAAAACTCATGTCTTGCTCTAATGTATTTTCCTCTTTCTTTATTGTTACTTTAGTTATCATTGTTTTATTGTGCACAATTCTCTTTCACGCTTCTTGGTTCTCTGTTCCCTTTATATGCATATTTATCTGTCCAGTCTATGTGAACAGACATACCATCCATCACTTATTAACACACCATTGACGAAAACATTGAACGAGATCAATGACAATGGATAACACAATATCTTTCTCAAAGAATCTCAATCAATGTTATCCTTACAAACATCATGGAGCTGCAGTACAAATGCTGAATAAAACTCAAGATGTGGCCAAACCATCGAGCCTCTTCCCGACTCAGGCGACAGACTGTGTGGAGTTTGTCTGCGTGGGTTTCCTCCGGGTGCTCCGGTTTCCTCCCACAGTCCAAAGATGTGCGGGTCAGGTGAATTGGCCATGCTAAATTGCCCGTAGTGTTAGGTAAGGGGTAAATGTAGGGGTATGGGTGGGTTGCGCTTCGGCGGGTCAGTGTGGATTTGTTGGGCCGAAGGGCCTGTTTCCACACTGTAAGTAATCTAATCTAATCTTCTCTGTGAGGGTTGCACAAAATTTGACATCAAAAGTCTTTCAAAATCTCAACTTCATACACAACTAAAACCTGTCATATATTATCATCACAAGAGCACAGTCTAACAGATTGTGAACAACATTTGGGGAAAGGGACAAATATGACTTTGATAAAGAAAATAAATAAAGACCATTTCCCGTGGCAATCAGATCATTAACTAGAGGGTACAGATTTAAGATGTTCGGCAAAGAAACAAGAGGAGACATTCGGAAGCTTTTTTAAAAAAGCTAGTTAGGGCTTATGATCTGGAATGCATTGCCTGAAATGATAGTTGAAACAGATTCAATATTATCATTCTAAAGAGAATTAGATAAATGTTGAAGGGATAAATATTTCATCAATACAGAGAAAATAGGCCGCACAGTGGCATAATGGTTAGCACTGCTGCCTCACAGCACCAAAGAGCCGGGTTCAATTCCTGCCTCAGGCAAATGTCTGTGTAGAGTTTGCACATTCTCCCCTGAGTAGCTTTCCTCTGGGTGCTCCGGTTTCTTCCCACAGTCCAAGAATGTGCAGGTGAGGTGAATTGGCCATGCTAAATTGCCCCATAGTTTTAGGGATAAATGTAGGGGAATGGGTCTGGGTGGGTTGGTCTTTGGAGGGTCAGTGTGGACTTGTTGGGCCGAAGGACCTGGTTCTACACTGTAAGTAATCTAATCTAAAAAAATGTCAGGAAGGAGGTTCTATCAATGATCAGGCACGGCTAAGATGAGTATGATGGTCTTCTCCTGCTCTAAACCATTCTCAGATTCTAGCTGTTGTCAGGATAGTCACCTCGGTAAAACCTGTAAATCTGCAGGCTGTTATTCTGACACTTTATGCTGACCCAGTTGCCAGATCAAGGTCTCTATCAATAGCCGTAGGTGACCATAAGAAATAAGAACAAGAGTAGGGTATTCAGGCCTTCAAGCCTGCACTGCCATTCATACTTTCATGGCTGATCTAATATTCCTTAAGTCCACTTTTTTGCCCTTTCCTTGTAATCCTTAATTTCCCTATTGCTCAAGAATCTACCTATCTCAGCCTTAAAATATACACAAGGACTTGGTCCCCACAGCTATCTGTAGCAAGTTCCAAAGACCCATAATCCTCTTGAGAGGAAAAATTCCCCTCTTCTGTCTTAAATTCTGATTTGATGCCCTCTGATCCTAGACTCTCTTATGAGGAGAAACATCCTGTTAGCATTTACACTGTCAAGCCCCTTAAGAATCCTATATATTTTAATGAGATTATCACACATTCTTCTCAACTCTTGTGAGTAGACTCCCAACCTGTTTAATCTTTGATCATAAGACAATCCCTCCATATCAGGGATCATCCTAGAGATCCTTCTCTGAACTGCCTCCAATGAAATGATATCTTTCCTTCACTAAGACCAAAATTGCTCACAGTACTCCAGACGTGGTCTCAGCATCACTTTCTACAGTAGTAGTAAGACTTCCCTCCTCTTATTGTCCAACTCCCTTGAAATAAGGGCTGTACTGTGTGCTAGCTTTCTGTGTTCTGTGCACAAGTGCCTACGTGATGTCACTTCCTGATGATTTTAAGTAATTTATTTTCCTTTCCAAAATGAACAACTTTGCATTTTCCCACATTATAATCTGTTATGCCCATTTACTTAACCTATTAATATCTTGAAATACATTTATGCTGCTCTTTGGGCACTGGTGCAGGAACCCTGGTATACTGGATCTAAGCCACAGGAGTTCCCATAAGAACCAGTAATAATGACCTTTAAAATTCATGAGCTCTTTTCATTCTGTATGGATAGTAATAACAATAGAACTCCCATTCCTCAAATGAGATGATGAATTACTTGAAATTTTCTACTGTTTTATCAGAAATGGTATCAAAGGATATGGAGAGAAAGTATGAAACTGGAGTTGGTTGCAGATCAATCATCAGTTAGTTAAATAGCAGAACATGCTTGATGATTGAATGGTTTATTGCTGTTCTTGTAATAAAAACTGTAGTAATTTCAATTGTGTGAAGTGTTTATTCAACTTAAATATTTCATTATGTAGTATCACTGCAACAGCAGCCAGCATTGGAGCTGCAGGAATACCACAGGCCGGCCTTGTTACCATGGTGATAGTGTTGACATCCGTTGGACTTCCCACGGAGGACATCACCCTGATCATCGCGGTGGACTGGTTCCTGTACGAAGGCTCAGTATTGTTTTTGTCTTTTAACTTTACAGTACTTGTGCTAAACTAATACCTAGAAAGATTCAACAGGAGACTATTTGTAGTGATTAATCAGCTTGAGAATTACTTAATATAAGAGACGATTTTGTTAACCCATTTGAACATAGCTTCTTGCAACAGAAGTAATATGATTTTTCTTTTGGAGTTAATACAGTTAAGCTAGTTTGCTAAACGTCAAGAACTTCAGGGAATGGAATATTGCAATGATGTCTTCTGACACTTGATAAGAGATAGTACTCAGAAGCATTTTCATAATAGTCACATTGCAAATTAAATACTTGCAGCATTATGTTCTAGTAGTGGCTGCAGCTCCAACACTGGTATCTAACCACAAAGAGGATTTCCAGGGTCTACCTGTTCATTGAAAGCAGGATGAATCCAATCTGGCCAGCTTTCAACCATTGTCAAAGCAATGGAAGGTGTTGTTGTCTGTGCTATCAAACAGCATTTACTCAACAATAACCTACTCATCTTTGTTTAGTTTAGTGTTCCATCAATGATTTCCCTCCGTTATAAAGACAGAAGTGGGAATAATCACTGGTGATTGCTTAATGTTCAACACTATTCATGATTCCTCAGATACTGAAATAATTTGTATCCTTAAGCAACAAGATTTGGAAGACATTCAGGCTTAGGATAATAAGGGATAACTATCATTCATGCCGTAAGTGCCAGGCAATGACCACATCCAATAAGAGAGACTATCACCATCTCTCCTTGACATGCAGAAGCATTACCATCGCTGAATCACCAAAGTTTCTTCGACAATGTTCACCAAGCATGTGGCTTCTACCACTGAGAAGGAACGCATACACATGAGAACACTACCACCTGAAAGGTTGCTTCAAAGTGACAGCCTGCCCTGAATTGGAAGAAATCAACTAGGCAGAAGTGGGACTGCGGGTGCTAGAGATCAGAGTCAAGATTAGAGTGGTGCTCAAAAAGCACAGCAGGTCAGGCAGCATCTGAGGAGCAGGAAAATTGACGTTTCAGGCAAAATCCCAAAAAGGGCTTTTATCTGAAACGTCAATTTTTCTGCTGACTTGGAAGAACACTGCTATTCCTGCTTTATCACTGGGTTAAAATCCTGGAACTCCCTTTTTAGTAACACCATGGGAGTACGTTCACCACACAAAACATACCAGTTTAAGAAGGTACTTCACCATGACATGCTCAGGGGCAAGTAGGGACGGGCAATAAATGCCATATGTTGATTTTCTGGTATAGGAGTCTGAACTATGAATCTGATGTTCTATGACCTTAATATGTATCCAAAGCAAAAATGAACTAGTGGAATCTTTCAGAGTTAATTTATTTAAATACGGAGTGAAAACTCCCAGCTCGACTCAGCACCCCAGCAACAGTTTCTCAAATGCATATGATAAATCCTCTTACAGGGTTGAAACTCCAATTTAAAGGGGTAATGGTATTCTTGGTGACAACTATGAGGGAAAAAAAAACAAGAAATAGTGAAACACATACAAAGAGCCCCATCATTCAGTTACGAAGTTGCTTATTCATAAGGAAAGATTCCCTGTTTGATAATAAACTGTAGTTACCCTGCAGTAGAGCCATTGGCAGGTGTGGTCAAAAGCATCAACAAGCGCATTTAATGTTCAGGTTACCTGGGAATAGACAAAACAAGCTTGCACCCTGAAAAATCTGTCATGGCAAAATTACCCAGCATTTCTGAAGACATTGATATACTTGCCACAAAGTTTCCTTTCAACCAGTTATGTTCTGACTGGCATCAAACACAAAGCTAAAAGACTGCAATCCAATCTGTTGTTTTTGTGAGGAAGGATTTTATCCCAAGGAGTAGGTCTGATGGATGAAATCAAAGGCCAGAATATTATCTTCCGTTGACGCCCTCAATGAAAGAATATTCTCCTGTTGTAAACAGTGTAAGATTACCAGAATTTAATTCACAACATATTCCCAGGCATACACAAAAATAGATAAAGCTTTATTGTCCATCAGAGGTTATCAGGTTTTCCTTGAATCTAAGGAAATTAATGCTGCTTTTATTTCTCAGGGATCGTTTGCGAACCACCACAAATGTACTCGGCGATTCACTGGGAGCAGGCATTGTGGAGCACCTGTCAAGGCATGAACTGCATAGAACAGATGCAGAAGTTGGAAATTCTGTCATCGAAGAAAATGAGAAACCTTATCAGCTCATCTGCCAAGAGCATGAAAACCAGAAGCATTTGGATAGCGAGACCATGATGTGACCCTGAAACTAAGACAGGCTTAGTACTGTAGGATAAAAACATACCACCATGTAAATTTTGTGTCTGTGCATTTCTAACCAAACTAGTCAACAAAAGAATGTCTAAAATAGCCTAATTCAGCAAGAAACTCTCAATGTAAGAGCAGACCTGTATGCATGTGTATCCCCATGTGTGCGTGTACATATGAGTGTTTTCATGTACATATGGATGTCCATGTTTGTGTGAATTTTCATGAATGAATGTCTCCACCTGTGTTTGTGTGCATTTCTGTGTAGGTGCGTATTATTTTGATTATAGACAGACAGACACGCGCATGCGCACACACACACACACACACACACACAGAAGCACTCACACTCTCTCACATATACCCATGCATATTTATGCACGCACACACATACATATGCACACACAAACACACATATATCCACACACAGACATGCACATAGAGACTATCTCAGACAGTATGTAAGCATAAACACATACTCAAGTCAGTTTGAATTTGGAAAGTTGTGTCCTCATGTGCGACAGTATTTATACATATTCATGTGTACAGGTCTCTACATGTGTGTGCCTTTGTACATGCATGTATGTGGAGTTGTCCTTAACTGGAATTGGTTGCCTTTTAAACCAGGTGGATGCCTCAGTAGCACTTTCCTAACTGGGACATGATTTCTGCTGCGTGTAGGGTGTAGTGAAATAGTAAAAATATCACTGATTTTACTATACTCAGCACACAAGAAATCTCCCACTGTCAGAAAAGGATTAACTTCCATTAAAAATACTTGATGAAGAATAAAACAAATTCAAAGGGACAGAGAAAGTGCAGGGAAATGGGGTAGTAGTAGGTAGATCTGATATGGAGCAATAACAAAAAACAGTGCTGAAATAGTCTCCATCTGTTCTGAGATTTCCACAATGCTATTGGGACATACTCCTGTGTCAAGCTGGTTTTTCAGAGTTTTGATGTCTTGGCAGACATCTAACAAGGGGCTGATTTTCTTCATCTGACGCAAGTCATGCCTAAAAGGTTAAGATGTGGTGCTAGATCCATTTGAGTGTTGGGACCGATTTTGTGCTATACTGTAAAATTGATGATGGTAAACAGGCAAAAATATTTTATATCACTTCCAATTTTTGTTTCCATTGAAACCCAGAAAGATCTCAATTATCCAGTTACATAGGGTGTTAATTTCTGCCATTTTAGATACAGTGTAAGAGGAGGAAAGGGACACATGAGGCCTTGGATCAGCACTACTGCATATTAATGTCAAACTCCTGCAGTTTTCTTATTGGGATAGGGGTAGGGAGGCGTGGTGGATTCCACTATAACCACGTTGAAAGTGGGAATGTTTGAGGAAATTCCTCCCATAAGTCTCTGTATTCAAATAAACTCAGAGACTCAGCAGGTCTGGCAGCATCTGTAGAAAGAGAAACAGAGTTAATGTTTTGAGTCTGGTATGACTCTTCTTCTCTCCTACATCATCCTATCCCATTTCTGATACTCTTCAGCTGATCTGGCCTAAAAGCAGGAAGTGCACAATGTCTCCTCTTTCACAAGACTGCTCTGCCCCAATTATTGTTATTTACCATCATGAGACCAGAGAAGTAAAATAAAACTGAACAACATATTATTAGCTAGTTATTGTAGCAGGCACACCCCAATTCATTAATCTGCCAGGGTGATGCAGACACATAATCTTAGGAAGCCCTAATAATAACACTAAAGTAGATCCTTTGAGTAACTCCAGCTATACTGCATCAATTAGACTCAGTAAACTGTATGCACACTCCCAGCATCAGAAGAGGTAGAAATCCTTTAGACATTCTAAAAATAATGTTTCCAAACCTTCCGATGTTCTCATTGTCAGATGATGTAAAATGTACAATATCTGTGATGTACTTCTAATCTCTAAATGATATGTGGCTTAAGATCAGAAACGTGTACTCAATTCAAACAAGGCATTGTACTTCCATATCACTGACTCACTTCTGAGTAAAGTCTCTACTGTTCCTCCATTACACTGAGTTTGGGTGTGCATCTTGCTATATTTAAATATTTAATTCCTGCAAACATTGTGTTTTCTAGAATTTTCAGATTTATCCTGTCTTCTATAATGTTGTTTGGAGCACTCAGTCCATTTCAAATGGCATTTAGGTTGGTAACAAATTTGAAAAGCATTGAGACATAGGAAGACCCTAGCACAAGAATAAGTTACCATTACTTGCCTTGCTTCTTTCTCAATGTTATACCTTCCCAGGCATACACAAAAATAGGTAAAGCTTTATTGTCCAACAGAGGTTATCCGGCTTTCCTTGAAAAAAGGAAAATAAATGTGAAATTTTAAACAAAGCAACCTGTGCTTTGGAATTTTTAAAAATTGTTATTCTCCATATAT
The DNA here is from genome assembly GCF_020745735.1 of Hemiscyllium ocellatum. Taxonomy (NCBI): domain Eukaryota; kingdom Metazoa; phylum Chordata; class Chondrichthyes; order Orectolobiformes; family Hemiscylliidae; genus Hemiscyllium; species Hemiscyllium ocellatum. The sequence continues at coordinate 27,762,892 of NC_083428.1, read as the reverse complement.
TTCTGATACCAGTCTGAAGGCCAGTTCTGAGAACGATATATTCTTCTGGGTGGCTACAGCAATCAATCCTATCTGGATGTTACAGAATACTGCCTGAAATTTGTGGACGTCTTGGTGGCAAATTGCCAGCTTTCTCGCTCAGCACACTGAATCTGAAAACAGCTTTGGGGTTTAGCTTAAGCACAAATAAACACAGAAAAGTGAAGTTGTGATCTATCATTCACTCAATTTCCAATAAAAGCTGTGCTGTGGACATCCCCCACCTTAGCCAGCAACTGGTGAAACAGTTGAATAAATGAGAATATCCCCTTTTCCACTTTAGCATTACAGTTAAAAATACATTTTAGAAATTAAGGCTTGTTCAACAAGACGTAACTATGTTTTACTGAGTAATAATTGAATAATACTGCTGAACAAACTATCTGACCTTAGTACATATTTGTAATGGTGTTAAATATCTCCGTTAAAATCACGTAATGACTTTTTTAATCCAGATTTTTAAATAATTAGTTTTTTTTGAGAGTTGGCGTATGATGGGCAGGATCTTCCCAGTCACTGAACTATGTGGGCATTCCCAAAAAAGTTGGGAAAATCAAGTGAGATCAGCAGTAAGGAGATTCCTGACATTGAGAGCAAAACGTCCCATTCTCCAACCAAGTGTTGAATAGTGAGATGAGAATCTTGCTCATTATTAGTTAATCTCATCCTCATTGATATGCAGTTTCCCACCCTCCCAGCCTTGGACATCAACAATTCCAGACATGAAAGTCAGAGTGATTACCTGGCTCTTTCATCTTGGACTCCAAGCAACAATATCTCAAAGCAGCAACTGCAAGTACTGACTAAAAGAAACAGAAACAGAAGTAGGTCATTTAGCCCTACTTTGAGTCCACAGATATTGGCACTGGAGACACACCAACCTCACTGCACCCTCATTATACATTTTCCATCCACTGACAGTTCAGTTCTACAGTTCATTGATGCACTTTGGAGCACACATCTTTCACTGCAATGTTGCTGCCATAACATTTTACACATAGGAACAAACATCCAACTCATGGATTTAAGCAGGGTGCATCTCAGTGTTCTTTACTTGCTGTCTTAGCACTCGTCCACTTTCTGTCTACTTGGATGTTCACCGCATCCCTCCCTTGCCTTTGAGCACAGATACAAAGCCAGGCAGCTTGTCATAGTTATATGCAATGGTCAGACAAGGGGATGGCATCATCCTCATCAATCTAATACCTACCCCATGTGTATGTGGCAAAAAGCACTCACTGCATGTGCTTCACCAAAATGGCCATGTCTCAAAGCCTAGTCCAGTCAAGGAAGACAGTCTTCAATCTGGGGGTCCTAACACAGTAAGTCAATAGCAACCTGCATTTCAGTCCCAGCTGCCTGGGGAGTCAGCTTCAAGATTCTCTCCTCACATGGGGCAAGAATTCAAATGTCGGGCACCCTACCATCTTGGCTCTTTCTATTCTATTGTGGGCATTTTCTCCTGGAATGAGATAAAGGGAAGGATTGAATGAGATGAAAATAGCTGTCACAATTGTTAGTGTAGGAAAGATGGTGACGCATCCTCAGTAAGTCAGAAGGTTGCACGGAGAGTAAGCAGGGTTAGTGGTGTGGGTGGATTGAGTGGGTGCAAGGAAGTGAGGGAAAATATTGCATGCGATGGTGAGAGTGGTAGATCATGAGTCTGATGGGAGATGTGTGCAGTAGCAGAGATAGCGTGAGTGTGAGGTAGCAGAGGGAAGATGGTGGCACTTACCTTTGTGGATCCTAGAATGTCATTGATCTTTTTCCTGAATTGATGGCTGTTCTCCAGACTTTGGAAACAGCAGTGGCCCGGGTCGCAACTTCAGGTCAGACTGGCAGAATCTGGTCTCAACACCTCCTCTGTTCAGAAGGAAGAGAATGGTCCTCGTTTGCACTACCAGGCCCTCCTGGTCCCCTCAGCAAATTGGATGCCAATTTCAGTTTCTTACATGTCTGGGGCAATTCACACGGATCATGCAGGGCAGCCCCGAAATGGTGGCACCCATCCTGGTGTGTGCCGGGGCTGTACAAATGGTACTGTGCCTGTAATCCTGGGAGGACAGCAGTGGCAAGTACTCCGACCTATGCCAAGAGGGAGGATACAAAAAACAATGGCCACAGGGATGTACTGCACAGGCAAGTTTGAGAAGTGAGGGTGACAACTCCCACTGGGGTTCATGGAGAGAAACCCTCTGTAAAACTTGGCAAACTTGACAGTTAACTGATTTCTGATAACATTCAGCCTATAATGTCAGTTCTGCTTTATGCCTATCTGGATGTCACAAACCTTACTTTGCTGCACATAAAATTTCAAGAAGTTATTTGATTCTTAGTGCTTCCCTGTTTGGCTGTCTGTGAAAATTCTTTAATGTGATTGGCTGCTGGAACAGCTTCATGACATGACCACAGTGCAATGCTGGCAATCTCATTTATGCCTTAATCAATCATAGATTAAGAGAGTTAGTATTCTCACCACAGATCTCTCAGTGAGACTTCCTTTGAGGACAGCAGTGAATACCCTCATTTTGCAGATGGCCACACATTTTGGGTTACTGTAATTGCATAGGCTTTCATTCAGCTATTTCAATATGTCCAGCAGGAAGCTGTCGGTATCCATCATATCAACAATATGTTATAAGGCAATGCTGGGAATTTGCTTACTGGTTCTCCTGAAGGAGTCCAATTTTCTTTTAAATTGATCTAGGGCTTTTCAGACTAGTTCTGGGTTTAGTAGAAAAAGTAATTTCTTTTGGCATGGGAGAGGCTGACACCAGTAATATCTCTAAAATACAGCCACACACCATGTGTGAGAGGAGTCCTCTTTATTACTCCACATTGTTGAGTGAAGATAAAGTCACCATAGTCCCACACCCTCTTTAGAGAGAAACAACTGGTGGTGACTTAACCTGAGGGTTAACCACACCACAGGTAAGGGGGAGATTGAGAAGGACAGTTCTTCACTCTTACATCAGCTGGTACAGGAATTGAATCCCTAGCTGTTGGCATAATTCTGCATCACAAGCCAGCCATCCAGACAATAGAATTAACCAAACCCCACTGTTTTGTAAAATGTCAGCGCAATTCCAGATTTCACCAAATTACAAAGCCCTCTTTATTTTATGATGTTGAGGTGCTGGTATTGGACGAGGGTTGACATAAATCAAAAATCTCACATCATTGGATTATAGTCTAACAGGTTTATTTGAAACTACAAGCTTTCACAGCCTCACTCCTTCTTCAGGTAGCTATCTGAAGAAGCGAAGCTCCAAAAGCTTGTGGTGTGAAATAAACCCGTTGGACTATGACCCGGTATCATGTGATTTTTGACTCCTTATTTTAGTTATGGTTTCAAAGCCATAAAGAACTTGAAGCTTTGGTAGATTTTGAAAGAATCATTATTGAACCAGGGTTAGAGGTTTTTATGAGACTGGTGGCTAAGCATTTTGTTCAGGCTAAGGGTTATCTTACATCTCCTGGTGAAGCAGAAAAATGTCAACGCATCATTGCTATTCCACCTGTTCCCTCACCTTGAAGTCTGCTTTGAGAGAAGGAAAAATTAAAATGATATTTTTGTCTATTGAATAAAATTGTCAGCCACAAATAATTTTGATGAGCAGATGTTAGGGAAGTGATCCACACATTTCTCATGACAATTGCAGTCTGTGGATGAGCAATCAAATAATTAATCCAAATTTGTTATTATTGTTACTATCTGAATGGTTTGACAATTGTTTATATCAATACTATTTTAACACGCTATTGAAGTATTGTAAATCAAATGCAGACCAGCTGTATGTAGGTGCCCATGGTATTAGAGGCCTTAAACTGGAATTCTAGACATCTTTGGAATCCTAAATACTACCACAGTCGTATATGTTGGCACAATGGAAGATCTGGAAAATAAATCCTGTTTTTGCATGGATGTGAGACTGTCTGGAACAGAGTGTCTGGAACAGTTGCCGATACACCATAAAGTGTTTTGAAATCTAAATCAGCTAGAAGTTACAACTTACATTTCTGTCATCTTCTTGTTTATTGAAATGCGTCACCGTCTGTGAACATTATGACAGCAACACCCCAAAAAAAAGTGTCTAAGCATCCTTGCATTTTGCCTGAATGCACATATTTATATGCATTTCTATAGCACCTTTCACTGCCTTGGAATGTGTCAAACACTTTATAATCAATGTAGTGTAATCACTGTTGTGATGTGGAAAACACAACAGCCAAATAGCTCACAACAAAATCCCACAGATAGCAATGTGAGAAGGACAAATAATCTGCTTTGCTGATGTTGTTTATGATATAAACATTGTCCACGATATAGCAGTACATACATGCATTTTTTTTCTGGTGAAACAAGGCCTGTTCCCTTTGCAGGATAGTAAGTTTATCAAATTCCAACATATAACACATAGAAAGCCAAATCAATCGAGAAAGCAGCTTCTGATCAAAGCCGGCAAGGCTGTGAAATTAATGGGAAGTATGACTAAAACAATTAAATTAGCAATGATTCCCTTTGACAATAAAGCTAGAGGTCACTCTTAAACATGACCCAGACTTTCCCATTGGAGACAGAAAATAAAAGATGGGTTTGATTCTGAGTTGCCAATCCCTGCTCCATCACGAAATTGGAACTGGCAGTGGTTTTCTCCAAGCTGGGGCTCTAGTTAATTTGCCGAAAGCTCAATTGTCTAATGATATTCTCAGCCAGAGAAGACAGATAGGTCATCTCCAAAACAGGCAGGATGAAAGGCCACCTACAGGTCCTGGATATGTTCCAGTGCCTAAGAACCTAACTTTGCTGCTATATTGTCAATCAATCATAGAGTCATAGTGATGTACAGCATGGAAACAGATCTTTCGATTCAACTCGTCCATGCCGACCAGGTATTCGAAATAAATCGAGTCCCATTTCATAATATTTGGTCCAAATCCCTCTAAACTCTTCCAATTCACATACCAATCCAGGTACCTTTTAAATGTTGCAATTGTACCAGCCTCCACCACCTGCTCTGGCAGCTCATTTTATGCTAACACCACCCTCCATGTGAAAACATTTCCCGTTTGGACCGTTCCAAATCTATCCCCTCTCACTTTAAACCTATGTCCTCTAGTTTTGGATATCCCCACTCTGAGGAAGAGACCTTGACTATTCACCCTATCCATTCCTCTCACAATTTTACAAACATCTATACAGTCACCCCTCAGCCTCCAGCGCTCCAGGGAAAATAGCCCCAGCCTATGCAGCTTTGCCCTATCGCTCAAACCCTCCAACTCTCACAACATTCTTGTAAATCTTTTCTGCATCCTTTCAAGTTTAACAGCATCTTTCCTACAGCAAGGAGACCAGAATTGAATGCAATATTGCAAAATTGGGCTAACCAATGCCTTGTACAGCCGGAACATAACCTCCCAACTGCTATACTCAATACACTGACCAATAAAGGCAAGCATATCAAATACCTTCTTCACTATCCTGTCTCCCTGCAACTCTACCTTCAAGAAACTATGAACCTGCACCCAAGCATTAACATTCACTTAATCATTTTTGGTAAACTCCATTTCCCAAACCCAGTATTTGAAAAAATTCCATTGTGCATCGTCTGTGTTAAAAGTTTAAGGTAATCATGATGGGTCAGACATTGTTATTACCCCTTCCTGTGTACTTAACCCAATGTAAATAACTATCAGTGTGCGATGCATCCTAGCACCTTCAATAGCCCTTCCACTCTTTCCTCATTAATTATTGCTCTAATTAGGACATTATATCATGCCCCAACTTACATAACAATTCTTTCTCCCTAAGTTGCCTCCTCAATGGATGGCTACTTGTGCTGTGTCTGAAGCTTGACCACCCTGAAAGGCCATTTGCCTCCCCCAGAGTTTCAAACCCTTAAATTTGTACTTGCACAAATTTGTACTTGTACTTGTACCTAGTTGATAGAAGCAAAAACTGAAATTGCTGGAGAAGCTCAGCAAGACTGGCAGCATCTGCAAAGAGAAAGCAGAGCTAACATTTCTATTCGGAAGAACGGTCACTGGGCTCAGAATGCTGACTCTGCTTTCTTCCAACAGAGGCTGTGAGACCTGCTGAGTTTCTGCAACGATTTTGGTTTTTGTTTTAGACCTTCAGCATTCACAGTTCTTTGTTTTATTTCAGTGTTTCCTTTAGTAGTTTACTTGGCCTGTGAGTAGATATAGGTCAGTTCCAAGGCCCGTGCTGTCCACACCTTTGTGTCAACTGCTGACCACAGAAACAGAAGTGGAATTTCCATTCACACTGTTCAACAGCCAGATTACCACGATCCCAGCTCGAGTTGAATCCACCTTCAGATGGGAAAATAAGCTGCTTAGTGGCAGGCAAATAGTTAAACCATTTATAAGTTATTCCTTTGCTATTTAACCAAAGATACCAACACATTGAAAATAAAGAGATCAATATTTGTGTTAAACTTGTGTTAAACATCATTTTAGTTACTAACTACAATATCTCTGATTAAAAACCATAGTGTTATAGAACAAAACAAGAGTTATTTCGTTCATAAATTGCCACATCATATGTGATCCACGTTATAGCTTTTACTGAAATCAATGGAGTATACTCTCTCATGACTCTGGTATGAACTCCAATATGTGAGGCACATGCTGATTTGTGGGCCTCTTATAAATCTCCTTCAGCAAAAGAGTTTTACTGCCTGAAACTAGACACAATTCTACATGTGAATTTCCTGACTGCAATTTAATAAACTATGATTCAAGCACACGACTGTTTCTGTGCAGCCATTGCGAGTTCTTACTCATTCGACATAGAGAAGTGACAATTAAAAAACTTGCAATGCTTCCACTCTCCATGAAGTCATAGAGAATTGAATGTCCTTTGGAATTGCTAACAAAACTCAGTCTTTCTCCAGTTTCGTTCTTGTATTGTGACACATAGTTGACCAAATATTTCTGTCTCCATGTTCTAAATCATAGTGTGACCCATTTACAGATGAGCAGATGAGAAAGCAGGAGTGAATAATTGGTGTTATTTTATAAGCATCCAAAGTCAGCCTCATAGTTCTGGAGCTCTCCAATTTAATATTAGAATGTAAAATAGGATGAAAGGAAATTGATGGTTCAGTAGCACTTTTATTTGCTGCTTTGTACCTTCACTCACATTTTTCTCTTCCCCAACTCCCTTTTCTGGGAAGATTAACAAGTTGCTTCTTATCTTGCTTAGACCGCATTGTGAACACTCCACTGATCACCAAGTCTTAGAGTTGGACTTGAACTTAAAGTTTCAGGTTCAAAGAGTACGAGTATCACTCTACGGAGCCACAAGAACTCCATCTTCTTACTGTTATGGTTTATGATGTGTAGCACCAGAAGAATGAAGAACAAAGGGATGTCCAGACCAAAGAAGTTGTTGCTGACCTCCTGAATAACTGTTTCTTTGTTCCGAGCTCAACTGAGTATAGCATGGAACAAAACAAAATCATAAAAGTCAAAATGAAAAATAACGAACAATTGGTTGTGAAGTTTCCTCAGTAATAGTAATCAGAATGCACATATGTCTGATAAATTAAAATCAGTACATATGTCACAAACACAATCTTTCCAGACATCATTTTTGCCCAACATATCTCTTGCTGATAGTCATGATTTGGAGGAGCTGATGTTGGACTGGGTTGGACAAAGTTAAAAGCTCCTTCATCAGGTGGTTGTGGAGTTTGGCTATAAGTTCTGTGTCTTACGATCTTATACTCCACAACCACCTGATGAAGGAGCAGTGCTCCGGAAGCCAGTGCTTCCAAATAAACTTATTGGTCTATAACCTGGTGGTGTGTGATTTTTATCTTTTTGATAGGATCTGATGATGAGTACCAAGCAGTCATAGATCAGCAATGCCCTTCACTACTACATACAGTGTCAGAATACAACAGATTGAGTCATCATTATATATTTTCAGGAATTTCACAGTGGTATGTCATTGAGTGGCATGTCATTTAAATCTTCCTCTTTGATAATTGCACGTTCAGAAGAATTAGCCACCTTTCTTTTCTGTTTTCTGTCTATACTTTTTATTTTGACTTTTGCACCACCTAAGGCTTTCCTCACAGAAATTTAGAATTTTAATGCCATCTCAGAGTACATGAACGATCTGCAGGTACATGGATGGGGATGAAACCTCATGCAGCGGTGGAAGGGTTTGCAAGTAATCATGCCCAAATCTGTCTAGTAAGTTCAACACATTGCAGATGTTTAAATTTTAAGAGTGTTGACAAAAATCAAGATTTGGAGATGCCGGTGTTGGATTGGAGTGTACAAAGTTAAAAATCACACACCAGGTTATAGTCCAAAAGGTTTAATTGGAAGCACTACCTTTCGGAGCGCTGTTCCTTCATCCCCGAAAGCTAGTGTGCTTCCAATTAAACCTGTTGGACTATAACCTGGTGTTGTGTGATTTTTGACAAGAATCAAGTAACATAATCAGGTTTCTGAGCTTGGATCTCCAGGGCCCTCTGCCTGTTATTTTCTGCCTGTTCAGCCTCATTCCTTTTGCCTGTCACCTCCCTTTAACCTGAGTCTGTCTTTTTTGCATGTAATCTGCTTCTTCCACCTTCATTGATCTATTCCCAAGTTTTATACGAACTTTGACTCCTGCAAAGACTTTCTTACCCTTGGTACTTGGTTAAGTCTTTTGCCGCCTTATGACGTAGTCCTAAGAATCCCCATTGCTGCCCCGAGGAGATAAAAGAAAAGCCTTTTAGAGTTCTCCATTTCATATAAATAACTATTTCAGTTGGGTATACTCCTTATATAATCATTTATATTTAAATTGTCATGAAAGTTCTTCATCTTTAATGGACATGGATTTGAATCATCAATATTAATACAAGCATCTGTACTAAATAATAATTTTTACATGTTCAACTAATATTTAACCAATTAAACAAACAATTTTTGAATTTTCAGTTCATAAATATTATATTAGCCTCAATTTTTCAAATTAATTTAAAAATAATAAAGTACTTATTCACTAGGCTAATATAATTTCTTTAAACATTTTACCAGTTTCATGTATCACTCAGCAAAAGCTAAATTGATTTTAATATTTATTGACTAAACTTTAAAGAATTACCAAGTCATGGTAATTGATTCATTTATTCTCTCCTCTAAATTATTCCTTTATTGTTTCTGTCATTTCAGTATGTTGCTGATTCTAGTAACTCATATGTTTTTGAATTGACAATGTGACATCGAAAGCATATCAGGTGATGGTGTGGGGGAATAGATTTTTGATGATTTGAAATTGAAAATGCAGCTGAAAAGGCAGACAGGGAGGGATTCAGATGAAACTGGGACAAGGGAACTTAGCCTGAGCTGTTGGCTAAAGACGATGGCTTCGTCTTCCTGACCAATGTTTTGCTTCTTTGTTTTCACCATCACTTTAGTGGCACTGAGTTGCTTCTTCTCTGGTTGTCTTCAAGCCTCCCTTTGTCTACATCTCAATGTTATCCACCATCCAATCTTTCACCTTCCATTTCTATTTGTGGAAATTGCAGTTCTTGCAAAACATGGATATCGATGATGACCAGATGTCCCAATGTTACATACTCAATACAAATGATGGACATTGTTTATATTTTACCTGACGCCTTCTTTATCTTTACTGAATGTCCATGTCTCCCTATCTACCGCTCTTGTATTCCTGCATTTGCCTTTCTGTAAGTTGCCATTCTTCCTCCTTCTCTCCAGAGAGAAAAGTCCGAACTTAGTCAACCTGTCTTCATAAGACAATCCCTCCAGTCCAGGCAGCATCTTGGTAAATCTTCTTTGCCCCTCCTCAAAGCCTCCATATCTTTCCTATAACAGGGCGATCAGAACTGGACACAATATTCCAAATGTGGTCCCACCAGGGTCTTGTAGAGCTTCAGCAAAACCTCCCAGCTCTTAAACTCGATTCCCCCTGTTAATGAAAGCCAAAACACCATATATTTTCTGAACAACCCGATCCACTTGGGTGGCAACTTTGAGGTGTCTATGCACTTGATCACAAAGATCCCTCTGTTCCTCCACACTGCCAAGAATCCTGTCTTTTATCCTATATTCAGCATTCAAGTTCAACCTTCCAAAATTCATCACTTCGCATTTATCCAGGTTGAATTCCATCTGCCATTTCGGAGCCCAGTTCTGCATCCTGTCTATGTCACGCTGAAATCTGCAATAGCCCTCGATACTATCAACAGCACCTCCAACCTTTGTGTCATCAGCAAATTTACTAACCCATCCCTCAAGTCATTTGTAAAAACTACAAAGAGCAGAGGCCCAAGAACAGAGCCCTGCGGGACCCCACTCACCACTGACCTCCAGGCAGAATACTTTCCATCTACAACTACTCTCTGCCTTCTGTCAGCCAACCAATTCTGAATCCAGATAGCCAAATCTCCCTATATCCTATACTTCCTGACTTTATGAATAAGCCTACCATGGGGAACCTTATCAAATGCCTTGGTGAAGTCCATGTGCACCACATCCATTGCTCAACCTTCATCGACCTGTCTCCCGTCACCTCCTCAAAGAACTCAATAATATTTGTGAGGCATGACCTGCCCCTCACAAAGCCATGCTGACTGCCTTTAATTATGCTATGCTTTTCCAAATAGTCATCAATTCTATCCCTCAGAATTCTTTCCAAAACTTTGCTGACCACAGACATAAGACAGACTGGTCTGTAATTGCCAGGGATTTCCCTGTTCCCCTTCTTGAAAAGAGGAACAACATTCGCCTCCCTCCAATCCTCCGGTATGACTCTTGTGAAGAGTGAGGAAGCAAAGATGCCCAGTGGCTGAGCAACCTCCTTTCTCGCTTCCCGGAGCAGCTTGGGATAAATCTGGTCTGGCCCTGGGGACTTACCAATCTTAATGTTTGCCAAAATTTCCAGCACATCAACTTTATCAATCTTGATCTGGTCAAGCCTGTATCCCAGCTCCTCAAAGTTCTCATTCACAACAAGGCCCCTTTCCATAGTGAAAACCAAAGCAAAAAACTCATTTAGGGCTTCCCCCATATGCTCAGACTCCACACATAAGTTCCCTACGCTATCCCTGACCAGCCCTACCTTCTCCCTGATCATTTTCTTATTCCTCACATATGTGTAAAATGCCTTTGGGTTCTCCCTAACCCTTCTTGCCAAGCTTTTATAGTGACCCCCTCCTGGCTCCCCTCAGTCCATTTCTGAGCTCTGTTCTAGTAAGCCTGTGATCCTCTAAAGCTGTGCTAGATCCTTGCTTCTTCCACCTTACATAAGCTGCCTTCTTCCTTTTGACGAGAAGCTCCTCTGTTCTTGTCATCCAAGTCTCCTTAACAAATTTGCGCATCACTCGCAACAACTGTTCCTTAAACAGTCTCCAATGTCTGTTGTGCCCTTGCTGTGGAACAGTTGCTCCCAATCTGTACTTCCCAACTCCAGTCTGATACAGTCATAATTTCCTTTTCCCCAATTAGATATATTCCCTTGGTAACTGCTCCTTTCCCTCTCCAAGGCTATGGTAAATATGAGGTAGTTGTGGTCACTGTCACCAAAGTGCTCTCCCACCATGAGATCTGACACCTGTCCTGGCTCATTGCCAAGTACCAAATCCAAAATGGCCTCTCCCCTCATTGGTCTGTCTACATACTGAGTAAGGAAAATCTCCTGAACACACCTGACAAAAACAGCTCCATCCAAACCATCTGCCCTAAGGGGAAATATTGAGAAAGTTGAAATCACCCATAATAACAACCCTGGTGCATCTGCATTTTTCCAACCTCTGCCCGCCTATGTGTTCTTCAATCTCCCTACTGCTATTAGGGAGTCTGTAGAAAACCCCCACTGAGGTGGCTGCTCCCTTACTGTTCCTAATTTCCACCCATACTGACTCAGTAGACAAACCCTCCTCAACAACCTTCATTTCTGCATCTGTGATGCACTCTCTGATTAGCAATGCTACACCCCCTCCTCTTTTTCCACCCTCACTATTGTTTTTAAATATTCTAAATCCTGGAACATCTCGCAACCATTCCTGCCCCTGTGAAATCCATGTCTCCATTACGGCCACAACATCATAGTTCCAAGTACTCATCCATGCTCTAAGTCTATCACTCTTATTTCTGACACTCCTTGCGTTAAAGCAGGCACACTTTAATCGATCCCTTTGTTTCATCACGTGGAAAACATTTCTGATAGATTCACTACATCCTGTCACTGCCTCATCTACAACTCCAACCCTCTTGGATATGTAGCTCCGGTTCCCACCCACCCCCTGCCAAACTAGTTTAAACCCTCCCGAAATGCACAATCAAATCTCCCTCCCAGGACATTTGTGCCCCTCTAGTTCAGGTGCAACCCGTCCTTCATGTATAGGTCCCACCTTCCCCAGAAGACATCCTAATGGTCTTAGTAATTGATTCTACCCCTTCAGCTGTCCCCTTTTAGCCTGGCCTGGTCCGAGATAGCTAACTTCCTAGGAAATGGCTTTCCCTTTATATTTTACCAACTGTAGCTATCAGCCAGCTATTGAGTTTAGGATTGTAAAGGTATTTTGTTATATCATCTGCACATGTTGACCCCACAATACCAGCTCTTGCCTCATGCATTTCGATCCTGCATTCTCCGAATCCCAAACTCCTAACCATCTCTTGTGTGTCCTTCTGATGCAATGAAACAAACAGATTAAGTATAAAACCAATACCAACTGGCTGATGTCAAATCATGAGAGATGATCCTGGTCCATAGGAGTAGCCAGACGTTCAATCCCCAATTCCAGCCATCCTAAAACCAAGTCTAATGTTGTTAACCAATGCTCTGGTTTGTTGTTGCAGTGTACAATTTATTCTATACATTAGGACTGTGTAGGAGATATAGTGTTAATTTTCATTGTTTATCTCATGTAGATTTCTACAAATTCTACTATTCCCACCTGAGCCAGTAGCCCTGGGTGTACAGTCTGGTTGATTATAATACAGGGTTGGGTATTTCCATACTGGTGCTCCTTTTGTGATGTGGTAATGCACTATCTCCGAGTTATACCAGAGGAGTTGGTTTTACTGCTGCCCATATAGCTTCCATCATGCAGTGGGCTGTCGAACTAAACCTGCATCTTGTCTTTTCTGTCCAATAAATCAAATACAGACTGACTGCTGTGGAGGTGGACACACAACATCTATCTAAAGTGGGGCCTACTATATTTTTCTATCGTCACCACATGTGATGGTAAATTATGGTAATTAGCCTTTTGTTCTGTACTCTATATAAAATATTAATGGTTGTTACTCCAGTTAGTGGGCACCAGCATCCATCTGATGTGCACTTATGTGAAATCTGCTTTAAACAGTACTGTAGCACATGTGGTGACATGGTCATGGATCTCTCCACTTAACATGAAAGAAGATGGATGGGATGACTTTAAAACTGGGAGATACAGTAATAATTTACAGGCCTCTTAAAACAAAGGTCCAGCATTCAGTTGGCGGGGTATATGAATGGAAAGGGTTTCGAGGGATATGGGCTAGGTGCTAGCAGGTGGGACTAGATCGGATTGGGATATCTGGTCGGCATGGACAAGTTGGACCAAAGGGTCTGTTTCTGGGCTGTACATCTCTATGACTCTATGACCCTGTATAATTGGGATTGCCAGAACAATGACATGAATTAAATTCTTGAGGTGGCAGCTAGTAAGAACATACACCCTGTGCCATGACAGTCTGTTATGAACCGGACCAAACCCCCTCAAAATATATTAAGAAGGTGGTCTAAATTCAAACTTTTTCTTATTTTAAAGCTAAACGTAAGGCATTGTGTTCCGGATGCTTTTCGAGTGGTCAAACTACTAGGCTTGACACAAAACACGTTTTTTTCATAGACTATAATTAAAATACAGACAAAAGTAAAATAAAAGAATTGGCTTAACTGTAACTCTATCAAAATGCTTAACAAAATTGTATATATAAATAAACTACTAATTAACTATTCTAATATAGTAACATCCCATAAACACCCCCGGCAAAGATAAAGAGAAATAGATTGTCTTACATGCAATTCTAGCAGCAGGATGAAAAGCTTTCAGCTGTAACAGGGAGAGAAATAAGAGCTTCCACATTCAGCTTCAAGACTCCAGCAACCGCTTTGGAAGGCCAGAACTGAAACAAATCCTGGTTCGGTGGGAGCTTGTCCCCACCATTTTGGCTGCTTCTATGGTTCCAAATTTTAAAAATATCTG